>NC_134182.1:18933500-19253221 GCF_964188355.1 Buteo buteo
TTTCTGGTGGATAGCTTGCAAATAACTGTCCTTGTTTGTGAGAAACTGATAAAGGCTTCAGCATTTGGCCCTGGCCTCTTGAAGAGCTGGTGGGGATGTACAGATGCAATGTGCATTCACAGAATTCAGAAAGCAAGGAGTAAAAGACATGTTTGTGATTTATTATCATTACAAAATCTTTGAAGTTCGCTCCTTCCTTGGCCAGTCCAGCAATCTGAGCTTTTGAGGCAGAGTCTTGTGAAGACAGGTTGTCTTGTTCTATTCCTCAAAGTGCAGTTTTACTGGATGCTTGGACCCCTTCGGTTGGCTTCCAGCTGGTTTGCAGCCACAAATCTTCGGTCATTTTCAGTTCTACAGTTATTTTAAGGGCTGTATATTTTATCTCCAAGCCTTTCTCTGAGGATTCTACTGTGCTGTCACTCCTGCAGAGGCCTCAGGCAGTACTCATGCTCCCCTCCCAGCCTTTCCTGCCATGCTAAGAGCAGCTCAGTAGCACAGGTTTACACACTGACTTCAGTGGACCCAGAACTGTCTTCCCTCCCCACTGACGAATTGAAGCCTGGCAGCAGCTGGAGATGGCACGCAGGTAGGCTGACAGGAGTCCTAGCAGCTATGTGAAACATCACCAGTGCCTGGCTGGTGTTTTCTGATCATCTGATGGCAATTTGAGAGGTCTGGCCAGGCTCGCAGTGAGGCACTGCGGCCAGGAGTCACCCAGGCTGGCCCAGCCAGGGTACAGTGTGGGTGCAGCCTGGCTGTTGCTCTCCTCATCCATGCACCATGTCCATGGTAGGGATAAGTGGCAAGGCAGCAAGTTCAAACTTGCACCTCCTGGAAACTCTTCCTGGAATTTCTTACCCCAGTGATACTAACCTGGCTCTTTTTTACTTTCCATAGAAGTGCAGAAACTGCTCACAAATATAGATCTAGATGGGGTACCCAACTAGAGGAACAGGGAAACCTCTTTGATGTTGAAAGCTGTATTTTATTTATACACCTGGGAGAAGCCCAGAGGCTGTCTGGGCAACCAGGAAGTTCTAGAAAGGAATTTCCCCCATCAAACTAGCAACCATAATAATATTGTCTCCCTTCCTCTGCAGACACTGAGTGTGCCCATTTCCTAGCACTTTTGCTTAAGAAGTTTCCCACTTTTGCAGGAACCTAGGCCCTTTCTCTCTGATGCTGCCCTTCTATGCATTGTAGTTTGAAGTTTCTTATCTTTGACCTAAAGACCTCGAGTCTGAGGCAGCTGATGAGTTGGTTGGCCCTCTCTGGGGGGGGTAGGATGTATAGACTGGATGTTTCTTTCATCTTTGGACTGGCTGCTCCTGGCTAGCTACATGGCAGGGCTCAGAACCGCTGTGTGATCCCAGCTGAGGACTGTTATCATGAAGGCATTTGAAAAGGAAGAGATGTGAGTGAGTTGCAGTGACTGTATTTGAAGGAAAGAAGGTCAGAAATCCTTTAGCCAGATGAGATGATTCTTCTTCTCCAGGGGTTAGAGGGAAGAAGCTATCTAAAGCAGAAATCATCACTTCTCTTTGCTTGTGTTTCTGAGGAGCCAGGCTGCTCTGCTGCCCTGGAGCTGGCCAAGCTAAACTGCAGGCACTGTGAGTGCTGTCCAAGCAGCCCATTACCAAATGGGTGTTGTGGGCCCCAGGTCAAGGCCCATTTGCAGAGGAACAAATGTCTGCAGTACCACCTAGAGAAGCATGGTGTAAATGGCCATGGTAATCCTGTGCTCCCTGGTTCTCAGTGTATTAGCCATATGCTGGCTTTCTAATTGGCCCTAACAATTTGCAGGGAGAGAATGGGCAGCAAGGGAGTTATAACAGAGATGGGGCTGCCTAGCAGTGCTGTTAAGAGTATCATCTCTTTTCCTTACTGCTGCCATGTGGCCTATGCTGGCAAGGTCATTGTTTCTCTATCAAATGTCAGGGATCAGTGATTTCTGAACACCTTTCTCTTCAATTTCTTTTCTGCTTCTTTTCATGGCAGTCAAAAACCACATCTGCAAAAACATGTATCCTAGGTAGTTCATCACTCAGATGTGTCTAGAAGAGAACAGATAGCTGTCAGTGTCAGCCATCTCTGACCAGCCCTTCCTGATATTCCCTGAATGTCCAAAATGTTTGCATGACAGCAGCTGGCTCAGTTCTGGGACAGTTTGTAGCCTTAAGGTAATGGTGGCCAGTTCTCGTGTTTGGATGCCTATAGCCATAGTGAAGGGCTCCTTTGTGACCTCATGTGAGATGTTTCCCAACTCCCTGCCCCACAGTCCTGGTATAAAGACCACACAGCTAGAACTTGGAGAGCACTTGTGTGCACTGCAGCTTCACCCCTGCAGCTGGGTCATGGGGTGCTTATGGTTTGTATGGTGGGGACTTGGCTTAGGTTGGCCTGTGTTAGGACAGACATCACACAGAGGCAAAGTCAGAGATTTTTGCCTTCTGAAGGAGCCTACAGGCTCAGCAATTCACACACTTGAAGGAGAAATGCCCTGTGGTACCTGCCATAAGTGACTGGTGGCTGGCTCAGGGATAGCGCTTGGTGCCCTTTGCCTGTTTTGTCAGTTATACTGTTCTGGGAACAATTCACATTATTTTTGTGGTCTGTCCTTCTCCCCTGCTTTTACCTACATATATTGGACTGTGGCTGAGACAGTTGGTGGATGGACCTGCTCTGTGGTACCATTCAAGATGTGCCTGGCTTTGGGCTCCCATCTCCCTCCAGCAAGCTCTAGGCTCAACTTTCATCCTACTTCTGCCTTGCTATTCTCTTTTAGCATTGCCCTTGGCACACAGATGCTCCGTGCCTGGCACTGGCTGTAGCTCCAGTATCTCTCTCAGCCATCACCCAGTTAGAGTCACAAGCAAGAGGGGATGGATGAGACTTTTTCCACCTCATCCCTCTGACTCCCTTGGTGTAATGAGGGGAGATCCCCAATAGATGGCACTTGAACCTCTTCCCTGGCTGTTTTTTTTTCCATTTGCCTTCAATATCGGGATGTTCAAACCAGGGTCCGCACAGATGCAGCATGACCCTGCTATGGCACAGCGTGAGGGAAAAGGAGGCCAAAGAGCAGTTCAGTGTGCAAGGTGGGCCGAGCAAATCCCCAGGTGACTTCAAAGGGTGAAAACAGCATCTCCTTCCTTATGAGAAGGCTTGGCCAGGCCTGCCTAATGGGGCCTTCTACACCCACACACATTCCTGTTCTTGCGGCTTGCAGTGTTGGTGGTACACCCTGTGCAAGATAAACTGCAGAAGGTATTAGATTGTCCTCTGAGCACAACGGGAAACACAGCTCAGAGCGAATCTGTGTATTAAACTAATCCTCGCTGCATTGTCTTCACCCCTCTTGCCCGTCTCCCCTATTGTACTGTTTGGCCAGGATTCCCACAGAGAAATGTCTCTGAGGGAAAATAAAACATGGCACACCAGGATCTAAGGCAGTTCTCCAGGGATGTCTTCCCCATCGCAGCAGCAGGCAGGAACATGTGGGTATTGTGGAAGTGACCAGGATCCTTGCTCAGCTCACAGGCCCCTGCCCTTTCCCTCTCACCACAATGCCATGTGCTCTTGCAGGAGAAACTTGCCACTTGCCTCCCTTCTGCTCCTGGTCTGGCCATGAGGAAATTAAAGAGACCTTCAAGCAATGCTGGAGCAGGCGTGTGGGCTTACTCTAAATGTCATGCGATGCATTTTTCATGTTTTTATCATGTGACCAGAGGAAACTTGGACTAGGTTTGAGATTTGGATTTGGTTTGAACCCAGCAAGCAGATCAAAACTCCAGGGGTGAGAAACCCACAGGAACCAAAACCAAAGCAAAGCAATCCCATGAGATGCTTGGGAAGTGAAACCGCTGAATTTTGCATAGCTCCAGCAGTGTGATCTAGTAACAGGCTAGATTACAGTGTGGGAGCATACAGCTAGGGGCCAGGAGATACCACTTCTATACTTGGATTTTCCACAGCTTTCCTCAGTGACCTTCAGAAAGTCAAGTAACCTTCCTCTGTCTTAGCTTTGGGAAAAATACTGTTACTTACCCTTGGAAAATATTTTGCTATTCTTGGATAGAGGTTACTTGATAGTATTCTGCAACCTGTATGTGTGTGGAGGAGCAACACCTCCAGACCTCTCAGGAAGCTTTATTTCCAGTACGTGATGCAGCACCGTGACCTGTCATCTGCTGGAAAGCCATCTAAGCATGTCAAGCCTCATCCTTGGGGCAAGGATCACATAAGACAAGAGTTGCAGCAGTGGGTTTCAGCTCTGCTTTCTGCAAGGGCTTCTTTTCCTCTGGGTGCCTGCTAAATTGCTTGTCACTGGTTGCAGCAGTGTGTCACCATGCCTCGTTCAGAGGAGATGCTGGATGCTGTGTATCAATGGAGAACATGATCTGTTAAACAGTTGCTTCTGGCTTTGCAGCTGTGGAGCGAGACAGGCCATGATACTCTACAAGTGCAAGGTGCAAGGTTAGCTGGGGAGGAACTTGAGAGTGTGAGTATCTCCTGAGCCTGCTGGAACACAGAGATGCTCATGGCTACGCAATCTGAGAAAACACTGGGAGCAAGTGTGTATAACTTGACCCCCAAAAGACCTGAGTGTACCCGTAGTTGGTGTTCCTGGCTATTCTGGTTATATGAAATACAAAGCAAGCAAGAAAGAGCTGCTCTGCAGGTATCTGCTGAAACACATGTAGGCAAAGGTTGCAGAAGCAGAGTTAATACAAGGAGTTATAGTATTAGTTTCTCTCACATCACAAGTGCCATGAAAAAGCCTCATCAGCATTTGCCTTTGCTGCTTGTCGCAAGCAGCATGGCCCCAGAGCAGGTTAGGCAGCCTAGCATGAACCCACCACCAGGCAGGCTGTGGTCCCTACTGCTTTTCTGTGCCTCAGTGGAGCTGTGTGAGTTCGGGTAGAGGCTGTGAGGTGTTACAGGTGGGATGGCAGATTCTGCTCTTCTCTGTTTCAGGGAGCTTTTTCAGCTTCATCTGTCCTGAGACAAACAACGGGCCCCTGGCATGTGCCTGTCCCAGTGCTTGAACCCGGAGAGCTCAGATATGGGAAAGCAATCATACCCAGTAGTTTAAGCTGACTGTGGTTTATGGATCGTATCTTACAGACCATTACGAGGAAAGCCAGTTGCTCCAGTGCTGGAATAAGGAATGAATAAAGGCCTGGGGAATTTGGCTTTATATGAAAAAAAAAAAGTAGAATCTTCTTTAGTGACATTCACTAGGGTAAGAAAATGATAAGAGATTCTCAGTTGTCAGGCTGTGGGATATACCTTGATTATCAGTTAGGGATCAGGATTAATTCTTACCTAACCTTAGATATATTATTGCATATCTATATGGAGGATTTCTGCTTTTGTCTGGCATTTTACTCTCTCCTGTTGGAGGCAGGGTGCTAGACTAGCAATCTGCTAATGTACATTATTCCCTGTTTTTCTGCATTCATGCAGTAAGGAAATCGGAAGTACCTGTAACAACATATGGTGGCTTAGTGGTGTAAGGCTGGATGGTGATTTCAATTTGGTGTGAACTGGGGGAAAAATAGGTGAAAATAAGTCCACAGTGTGAATGAAGAACTCACAGAGCAAGTATGGTTTAATAGATGAGATAGTTTCCTACTGCAGGCATCTTCTAAGGTGGCACTATCTGAAAAGCACAAATGTTTTCTGGCTCAGACTCTGTGCCTATTGTACTCCTTCAAGAAAAAATACTTTGCTAACTGGAGCTGAACTGAGGCCTTTTCCCCTGCAGCAGAGATGTTCTGTTTCTTTTCTGCAGTCAGCATTTTACGAGTGCTCTTTCCTTATCTCATTACAGGCGTGCTGGCTGAGAAGGCAGAACCAATACATTAACCAGCCTGTGCTCCTCTGGATTTTGTACACAAGCGGAGACCTCCTCAACACTTCCGAACTTGTCCCAGGAGGAAGGCTGGGACGAAAGGCTCTGCTGGCCCCAAGGGACTGGTAATGGGCAAAAGGGACCTTTCACCTAGACACAGGGAGTTTATCACTGGCACAGAGTTGGCAGTGGCTGAAAGTCCTTTCTTGTTACTGCTGGCAAACGTGTTGGTGGCTTCTTGTGGGCGCAGAGAGGCTGGGAGCGTGTCAGTCAGTCCCTGGTAACCTTCCTGACTGTTTTGCCAGGGAGGTGCGGGGGGATGGCCATGGAAATGGAGCGCCTTGCTTGGGCCTGAGGGCAGCTGGTGCAGCAGGAGCCAGTGCCACCCTGGCCCTGTGCTTGCATTTGCTGTGAGGAAAGGCAGTGGTGAGTTTCCGTGCAGCTGCAGGCCCCTTCCAAGCTGCCTGGGTGGCTCGAGGGACTCGAGATGGGATACACGCATCCTCCCTACGGATCTGTGCTTGGAGTCAAGGGACGGGACAAATAGGTCATGGCACCCTGTCACCCTCCTGGTGCGAGCCAGGGTGCTGTACAGCACAAGCCGTTCAGTCTGGCACATCCTGAGCTGAGCCCGCCCAGGCCGGGGACCCAGGGAACGCCGCCCTGAAGGGTCGCCGGCGACACCGCGGCGGGCCTGCCCCAGCCTCTCCGGCATCCCCCTGGCCGGAGCCGCACGACCCGGCGGTAACGCCGGCGGGGCCCCTTTAAGCGGAGGCCCCGCCCCTCCCCGCCCCGTCCCGCCCCGGCCGGCCAATGGGTGCCGCGGCCGCCGCGCCGTTTGTTACAAGTTTCCCGTCGTGGACTGGGGCGGCTACGCTGGTGTGGGAGGCTGGGGCGGCGGTGTCGCCGCCCGCGCCCGACGGGAGTGCGGCGCGATGTCCGCCTGCGGCCGCCGGCGTCGGGGCTGATGGGGGCGGACGGGAGCGCTGCCATTGAGCTGAGCCCGGGGCCTCGGCTTGGGAGCTCTGCCGTCCCTCAAACACTCTGCGCCGAATGTCTCTTGTCCTTTGCAGCAAGCTGCTAGTGGGTACCTCCCTCCTTTACTGAAGCGTAACCGGGGAGAGGGCGGAAAGCAAAGGAAGTTGGTATTTATTTTTTTCTTTAGGCCTTGGAAAGGGATTCCCCCTCCTTCCCCCGCAGAGGTCCGTAGGACGGAGTGCGGTGGCGGAGGAGAGAGGGGCACAGCTGGAAGCGGGCTGTCCGGAGCCGTCCGCCCCCCCACCGCTGCAGGGTACCTGGGGGCGCTGGAGGGAAGCCCTACGAAGCTCCTCCAAGCAGCGGCTTGGCAGATGTAGATGCGTGCGCGTGTGTATGCTTAACGCTTTCTTGGCTCCCCGGAATTGTACCATGCTGAAGATCCTCACCAAAAAGCTCAGGAACCAGAGTTTGAACGAAATTCAACCTTTCCAGCTAAAGGTAAGAACTGTCTCGGTTGTTTTTTGCACCCTTCAGGTAACTAATAACGGGGCCTTGAGAAGCTAGTAACTTGCAGTGTTTGTTATGCTGGGCCAGTTTCCTCTCAGTGTGCTCAGTAGGAACTGGCCTAGGCTGTATTCCTGTTACTAAAGTCCTGTTCCTTTGCTTTCAGAGTTGACCTGCACAATTCAATAGGTCACACAGAAAGGTAGATAAAGGCAGATGTATCTGTCCGTTCTTTAGCAGTATTTACTTTTAATGGGGTTCACATTTAACTACATAGGCATTTGCCTGTCTGTCTAGTTACCTTTGTACATGTGCAATCTGTAGTCTCCCAGCCCTTGGCAGGCTAGAACCCCACTATGCTAGGTACTGTACAAACATGATTTGCCTAAAATACCTTTCAGCTTATTATTTGCATTTCTCTCTCTTCTGGTCCTGAAGGCCAGAATCTGAGCTGAATTTTGCAGTCTGGCTCACTGCATTGACCCATGGACTCTCTTTCCATCCTTTCTTACTGCTCAAAAGAAAAAGTGAGGATTCAGGATAAGGAATATCTAAGCCCTCCCTGCCAAATGAAAGGAGGAATTTTTGAGCCATGTGCAATGGGATAAAAATGGAGTTGTGATGAGTGAGTTACAAAAAATTACCAGATCCTTATTTGGTGAAAGTGCTGTGAACCAAAGGATACCGTTACTCTGGATTGGCATCAGTACTGTGGGAAGTGTAGTGCGTGGCCCCAAATCAAATAAAGGATCTGGGAAAACTAGCAGCCCTCCTTGCCTGAGTTGGGGTTTGGGGATCCGTATACCAGACTCTAGTGGAGTCTTTTGTATGTGTTACACAGAGGCGGATTGCCGTGTAGCTGCACTTCTGCGCAGTCACTCTGGACAAGCTGATGGCATCTTTGTTAGAAAGAGTGCTGATGTTTCCTCAAAGTTTGCTGTGTCTATGTACTTCTTCCTGTGAGGATTGCACACTCTGTGGTTCTTGGGGGAGGAAGGATTAGATTTTATTTTTGGAAATAAAATAAGGGCAGTGCTTTAGGTTGTAGTGGACTGATTCAGTGCAGAATATCTCTGCAGAGGCAGTGGGGGATTTCTTTTGAACAGTGTGTTTTGGGGCCTTGTGGCTGTGATCACCCCCTTTAGCTTTATTGTTTGTCTCTTGGAGCCTCAGGTTGTGAAACTGTGAGAATCTTTGGAAGGAGCTCTCAGGGGTATATACAGCCTTTGGGATGCTTGGAGGCATGCAGGAAAAACTGCAGGAGTGGGTGTCTGCAGCCGTTTTGTTCATATTAGTGCCAAGGTTTTGTGCTGTAAACAGGTGGTCTGCATTTTTGCAGGCTCTATAGAGAAGAGAGACTTAAGCTTGCACTGTTTCTTGCAAGGCTAATGCATAGACCATCAGAGGTATCATTGCAGCCTGCTGTGGGGAGTGGTGCAATGACTGATATACATGTGTATGGGCAGAAAGCCAGACTTTCAAACTCTGGGTTTATATATGTTTTGTAGGCCTTTGGGGACCATGTGCAGCTGCCTGGTCTTGGTTGAGCCTCGTACCAGCATACTAATCACTTAATAGAGTATGCAGTGCTGTCTTAGGTGTTGGGCCAGATCTTGCAGGTGTGGACATGGGATAGGTGGCACAAGTGGCAAGCGGTGTGGGAGCTTACCATGGTGCATTGACCCTGTGACGAGGCCAAGTGTCCTGTACCATCTCCTTTTACTGCCCTCGGATGATGTGGGGCTGCCAGGCACAGATGGGACTTCTGCCTTTTCAACTTTCTCACGTTGCTCTGTGTCTGTGCAGGTCTGTATGTATTCTGGCAGGTATGGTACATGCATACCATAAAGGTCCAGTCTGCTGTCATTGAAACCTGGTGAAAAGTTAGGTGTGAGCATAAAATCAGGTCTGTAGTAGTGTAAGGGAGAATGCACAACTAATTCAGATAGAATGAGAACTGATCTGCATCTACCACCCAAACCAAGAGCTTTCTGAGCTTTAAAAATAGTGTGCTTAGCGGTCTTCTCCTTCATTACCCACTTGCTTTTGCACTTTATGACCTTTGTTGGAGGTCCCAAATTCAAGGGAAAGCAAGCTGCTGTTGTGTTTCTAGCTTGCAACAGTACTGCCATTAGGCAAAGTCCCAGGAGACTGTCCTTGGGTAAATGGTCAACTCATTCCTGTAAGCTTGGGAGGTTTGACTAACCTTGGATTGGCATCCAAACTTTGGGAATCTTCAATTTATGCCCACTGTAAAGATCTAATTTGGGTACCATGTGCCTTGAATTGGTTTGGTGTGGGTGTGATAGGTCTTCCTAGCCTTCCCTGACTTGGTGAAGCTGAGAGGCTGCCACTGCCTCCTGTAAGTGAAACCAGGAAATATGCAAGCTTTGGGTGTTGATCTAATGGACTTTTTTTCCTGACTAAAGTTGGTCTTTAGGCAGTGTTGTGGTTTAACCCCAGCCAGCAACTAAGCACCATGCAGCCGCTCACTCACTCCCCCCCCACCCAGTGGGATGGGGGAGAAAATCAGGAAAAGTAAAATTCTTGGGTTGAGATAAGAACGGTTTAATAGAACAGAAAAGAAGAAACTAATAATGATAATGATAACACTAATAAAATGACAGCAGTAGTAATAAAAGGATTGAAATGTACAAATGATGCACAGGGCAATTGCTCACCACCCGCCGACCGACACCCAGCCAGTCCCTGAGCGGCGAATCCCTGCCCTCCCCCTTCCCAGTTCCTAAACTAGATGGGACGTCACATGGTATGGAATACACTGTTGGCCAGTTTGGGTCAGGTGCCCTGGCTGGGCATGAGAAGCTGAAAAATCCTTGACTGTAGTCTAAACACTACTGAGCAACAACTGAAAACATCAGTGTTATCAACATTCTTCACATACTGAACTCAAAACATAGCACTGCACCAGCTACTAGGAAGACAGTTAACTCTATCCCAGCTGAAACCAGGACAGGCAGTTGACAACTAAGGCAGCTCAGAGGGCTTTGACTCAAGAGGTCTGCTGGTTCATGCTGTTGTTGCTGAGGAAGCTAGTGTCCCTTTATTGTCCTTTCACCAGAAGTCACCATAATGGGAAGGGAGGGATTGACTGATGTTTCACCTGCTGTTGGGTTAGTGTGTGCTGCCAGCAGTTTCTGGTATGGGTAGCTGGGCTGTGAAGCATGGTAGTTAGGGTTCAAATTTGAACCCTTAGCCTTGGAAGACTGGTCCTGTTGACCTTGCTGTCTCCTCACTGGACACTCATGCCCCTGTAGCAGGGGTGGCTAAGTGGCAGCATGTCTGTTCCCAAGCTGTTGTGGTTCATAGTCCAGCCCATTGGCTTAGAGTCCTTCAGCTGCTGCGGCTAAATCCAAGAAAGGATTTTGAGTTGGAGCCTTGTGCCTCAGCCTGTTGTTCCACCTCTTGCTTCAATGGTCTGCTGTTATTTGCTAGAGATTAGGCCAGATTCAGAAACCTTGGTTTTGGCTGGCTGTTAGAAATCGAGAGCCAAAAGCAGATCTGACTTTACAGGTTAGGGCTCATCTTTGATAACAGCTGGCAACTGGGTCTGTTCCAGAGCAGACTTTGTGGGGCAGGAGAGAAGAGTGAGAACAGGGGGTTGTCCTATACTGTAGTGAAATGCTTCAAATAAGGAAAGTGAGAAAGGCCTGTAACTCAAGACCCGAATTTTTTGTTGGTTGTCCAATATTACAGTCTAGTATGGGTTTTTTATTGTTTTCTTTCATAGTTTTGGACTGGTAGTCCTGAGAAGCCCTTCCTGAACTATAAGTCAGATTGTTCAAGGAGCTTTTAAAATGCATATCCTGGGGTTGCATGTGGGTTTATGTGATGGAGTACTGATACTGAGCCCTTAGAAGTACTCTCCAGTCGACTCAACTTTCTACAAATGACATGTCTTGTTCATCTCTGCAACTTGGGGTAGGGGTTTCTCACACAAATGCATTTCTTCCAAATCCCTCTTCAACTCTTGTGCCCTTGCATATTTGTGTAGTGGCTAAAGTGTAGGTGTTGGTTTTCTAAGCTTTGCTTGCAAGCAAGCTCCTTGGGGCAGGGAGCATCTGGTTGGAACAAGTCTGTGCATTGCCAGTCAAACTAAGCCCTTAATTAGTGGACCTAGGTGTTATCAGAATGAAACAGTTGGATTGTGGTGTGTTAAAAAATTAACTGGCTGAAACATGTAGCTGAAGAGAACTGAGCCCTTTAAGGGTGGCAATTCCATTCCAACTTTGCTGTTGACACAGACAACTTTGTAGGCAGTACAACTGATCCACAAAAGTTGTTAAATTACCTGTGTACTTGGCATATTCCTTTTTGTCCTGGGCAGAGGTCATTAAGAAATGTTTGTCATTTCCTTAATGTCAATCAATGAAATTAAGTCATATATGAGTCTGTTCTGGTGGCAGAGATCTACATAATTTTGGCCTTACAGTTGCTTAAAAGGGAACTGTGGACTAGGCAGTAACAAAGCCACCATGTCAGCTCTCTTCATGTACCCTTGCAGCTTGTACATGTGCATACACAGTGCTGGGGACCAGCAAGTTATGTCAGTTATTTTCTTCTGGTATCTGCATCTGGAATCAGCTATGAGACTCTGGTCTGGCTGGCTGGCCCTGCTGAGCGACTGGGAATCATCCTGACCCTTCCTACATGAAGGGGGTTCAGTTGATCGTGCAAAGTGAACCTCAGGCTTGCAGGTAGTGACTTCTGAGTCACTGCCCCAGTGGTAGCTGGTTGTTCTGCAGAGCCAGGAACGTGTTATTTAATTTTTCCTCCTCAGACCAAAAGAGTGAAGTAGCATCATTATTATTGATGCACAGTGTGTATGCTTTCAAAGATCTGTGTAAGGACTCATGCTTTGTGTGAATGAGGACAGATTAATTTCCTTTCTTTGGGTCGACTGCTTGTCACGTGTTCAGCCAGCCACTGGTCTTCAGGCTGGCTGAAGACAGCTTGGCACAGTGAAAATCTAGCTTTGTCTTTCTCCTGTGGTGTATGAAGGTTTTCTCTCTCCTTCATGGGTTTTTCAGCATAACCACCAAACAGGTTCATTGCTTTAGGGCTGGAGGACTCTGTTTTACACCTAAGCTTTGCTTTTCCTCCTATTTAGAGCTGGTAACATTAGATCCTTCTGGTTTGCCTTAATCTCACTCAGGAGGGGCACAAGCACTTGCATGAATATAAGTGTGTAAGTACAATTTTGGCTATTGAAGTATCTATGAATATGTGATAATTTGGACTAAAATTATGTTAGTGGGTTAGAAATGCTGTGATAGATACTTAGCCAAGGCAAAGAATAGAACAGGCAATTCCAGCCACTCAGAAACCTTAAGGTTTAGAGACTTCTGCCTGAGGCATTGTAAAATAATAGTTTTGGAATTCTTTCTACTTGGTCTGCTTTCTAAGGTCTGAATCTTCAAGGGTTGTCATCTTTCCTGTGTGGACATCCAGCACTGATAATCTCCTGTAATGACTTAATTCCAGAGAGTGGCACTTCAGACAAATTGCAGATATTGCAAATACAGCATAATAGGAAGTTCATTGACATTGGGGTAGTTTAGTGAAACATCCTCTCAGCTGGTCATCTTTATGACTGATGAAAATCTGTGCTAGATTTTAAAAAAAAAAAATAAAAAATCCACCCCCCAGTGTCATGAAGAAGTCTTGTTACTTTTCCTTATGTTTCTCAGTTCTTGATTTTTATCGGAATGAAAAATTGAATTCTGAAAATGTAATACTATATATTTAACTTTCGCATTTCAGTGAAAACAGATTAATCCATTTTGCTTTGCTGGACAGTGCAGTTCTACTTCATTTCCTGCTGTCATGTACCATCTTATAGCTCCTGAATTTATGTTGCACTGTTTGGGATGCTGAAAGTTTTCCTGAGCAGGGGAATAGCTTCTATTTGAAGTGAAAATAGAAAGCAGACCCAGGTCATCATTTATTTTAATTATGGCTTTTGCAAAACAGTGGGTTCACCTCTTTTTAAAGTAAAAAGCAAGGCTTGCATCCACTAAGACACCTCTGTGGGGTGGTGGTGGGCAGGGTACCACTCTGCTGTAGCATGCAAGTCTAGCCAGCTTCTCTGGCTGTTCCTGGAGCATGCCTGGGGTCACAGAAGTGTTGTTGGGATTCCTCAGTATGGGAACCAAGGGCTGTATTCCCTTTTCAGTGGGAAATACACTCCCACCCGCAGTGTAGGCAGCACCAGCTCCTCCTACCCCCATGCATTTATCTGTAGCCCCTGTTCTCCTGTTCAGTGGGATTCAGGTTGCCGGGTGACCCAACTCTTCCTAGCAACCAACATCACAGGTATGTGTGCACTAAGGGCTGTTTTCTGCTACATGGCTGTGGGCAGAGCCTGTTTGTCCTCTCACCACTGTTGACCACACCAGAGTCAGCCAGCTAAGCTGTTTTTGAATAGGCACCAGTACCACCCACAACTGCTCAGCATGAACACCCAGGCAAGGATTTAAAGAAAAGCCAATTAGTTGTGACCTTTATCTGCACAGAAAGCATTCCCTGTGCAGTATGAATTCTGCTGTGACACAGGCCTAAAAGTTGACATAAGGGACGTATGGCCCAATGTGACCTATGCAAAGCTGTCTCCATGCCAATCTGGGCACAGGCCTGCCCAAGCTGTGGGGACATGGCACACAGGTGAAGCACAGTTCAAGGAAGGTTTCTTCTGGACCAGCTTGGTCACTCATTGGGGGTGGACAGCTCAGAGTGCCTCTGGATATTTCTCCCCTCTCTTGCTATGATGTTCTTGCTTTTCAGACCAATTATAACCTCCTCCCTTACATGGGATGGTCTGTTTGGATATTGATGTGACCTCCCTGTGTACCTCAGTTTATACAACATACTGAACTGTTCAGTTGTAGGACAGGCATTTTGAGGCTAGGGCATCTTGGGAGTTGGCTGAGGCAGAGGGAGCGGATCTTACATGGTGAGTAGTCTCTCTTCTTCCTCTGTAATCACTGCAGCACACCAAGCACTTAGCCAGGTGAACTTCTGCTGTTCTGTCTTTGAGACAGCCCTAGCAGAATGGGAATGCTACAAGAGAAGTACCCTTGTGTGGGCACATCATATGAAGAGCTCACCTGGTTGCCTCTCTAGTCCAGCCTTGATGGCTTCATGGAGGGTGAAATACTGCGGACACTTATGAAAACTTCCTGCTGGACCTGGATGTAAGAAAGTATCTTGCTTGGAAGATTTGCATCAAAGCTGCCACATACCTGCATGTGCAATAATCCAAATCCTGGGTCTTCCTAGTTGTTCTGGGTTAGCATGGCAGAATGTCATCTGGGGGCAGCAGGAGCTAAAAGCCCAAAGAAGTTTCTGTGAGTGACTGTCAGCTTTGCCAGCAGCTGGTGCGGACCAGTCTCTGTTTCCAGCCCTTTCCTCCCCCAGCACTCTTAGCCAGCCAGCCCACCATCCAGGCTCACTGTAGAAATGAAGTCTGGCTGCAGAGCCCCTTCAGCTTGCCAAGGCTTGAGCTGTGGTGCTGGTAGTGGAGATCAATGCTTGTGCCCCACTGGCATGTACCTTCTAAATGAGTGTTGTCAACGAGGAGATGTGTTGAAGCCTGGGGAGGTGTCACTCAGGCATGGTAAACTGTGAGGCTGTGGATTGCCTTCCTCAGATGAGCTGCCATCTTGTGGGACTGGCATGACTGGGTTGGTTGGTTGTTATGCCCAGCAAACACACCTGAGAAGCCCTTTACAGCTTTGCCTGGGATTACCTCCCTGCCCTTGTTCCAGCATCAGCCCATATGAGAAGACCTAAGAGTTCAGGGCTAGAAACACCTTCTGAGGAAAAGAAGAAACCAGCACCTGAGCCTAGGTATCCTGAGGAGGGTTTTTATTAGTCATGTCTCATTTCAGGGATGGGTTAACCTCAGGTTTGTTGCCTGACTGCAAGGTAGATGGTCCTTATCTGAATTTAGATTTATGAAAGGAAAGGAGGTGCCTGGATAAAGTATTCCCAAATACCTCAATATTCATTAATGTCCACAATGAGAGTAGGTGGACTTTGTTTTCTGACATTTCTAGGGAACAAACTATTGATTGGCCTTGGGTGGCTGATTAATTGATTTGACTGGACTACAAACCAGGTTTTGAGCTCCTGATTTCAAGGAAATCACAGAATTCAAGTTGCTGGTGGCATGAAGATCCTATCCCCTCACACTCGTTTTGTTCAGAAATCTGTCTCATCTTACTCCTTCCTAATGGGATCACATTGTTTCCATGATGCAGCCTCTTTTTTATTTAACTGATGTCCTTACCTTTTGGCATCAGGGGCCACAATCTGCCAAGGTCTATATGGGCATAAGATGAGATGAAAATTTCCTTTGGTTGAACAGGGAGTTTTCCATCTTGAGGAAAGCCGCCAGACAGGCAGCTAGATCCTCCAGTTTGCTGAGTGTGTCTGGATGTAAGCTGGGAAAATATAAAATAATCCTTCCATATCCTGTCACCCAGTTATTACACACAAAGCCAAGTGGTTGCTCCAGACAATTGTCTGCAGCCAGACTGTGTTTGTGTATGGGTTTCTTTTCTTTTATTTTTTCTTTATTCCTAGGAATTGGTTATTCTGAAGAAATAAAAGTTCTTTGGTCAAAGGCTAATTAACAGGAGAGAACAGCAGTATTTAGTGTGGAGCATATGAAGTGAAATAATTTAGAGGCTTAAAAAATCAGCAGCTTCTATGTATATGTTTTTGTTCATAGAAAACCCTTTATTCTGGCTTGGACAGAACAAGTCATTCTTGGGAAACCCCTCAGTGGTATTTTGCAGAGGACTGCAGTGCAATGCAACATTTCCCCTGTCTTGCTCCTGAAATGGTATGTGGGGGTGCCAATTTAGTTTGTGGTGCTGGACACTGTCTCAGTAGCTATCTATGGTGAGTGAGGTGTTTTGGATCTGTGAGAACACTGTCAGGTTTTGTTCTGTGCATCCCCTTGTGTTGTGACATTGCAAGTGAATGTATATGCTGTGTGGCCTGCTTCCATGAATGAGGCTTAAAAGCACCCATCCTGTGTTAGACCTACAGTCTGTTTGCCCCCACCCCAGTATCCTATCTCCTGCAAGTGCCAGAAGTGGGGACCTAGAGGGGACTGTAAGAACAGCACGTAGTTTGGTCTTGAGGACTTTTTGAGATGGAACTGCTGTCTGTGCATTAGTAGCCCAGTTGACTTCTTTTACCTAAACCTGTTCACTTCCCCCCACCAAATCTATGTAGGGTCTTTGCATCCAGAACAACCTGTGGCAAAAAGTTTCATACCTTGACTACATGTTGCTGAAGGATCACCTGTTGTTTGTTTAGAACTTGCCTCTTACTAATTTAATTTTGTGCTTTCTGCCTCGTATATTGGAGGAGAGAGTAAGCATTCAAATTCTGTCTTTTGCCACTCATCTCTAGCCCATCCCTCCATGTGTGTGGTGAAGAGACCACCCCTTTGACCAGATTCTCCCAACTAGGAACCACTTGGAATCACACAATGCCTACCAGGAAAGGATCTGATGCAGGGAGAGCCATTGCAAGTTTTTACATGGTCCTAATTCTTACTTTAAAGATGCCTAACCATATAGATCAAAGACCTGGTCTTGAAGGATTATCCTGTGTTACTGGCTCGCTCCATGACAAAACACAAGACGTTTGGTGTAAATCTTTAGAGATGAAACAGCTTGTGTCCGCTTGCACTCAAAAGGGTTAATGTGGGATTTTTATAGGAGAAGCCTGAAATATCTCATGTGCTCCACATGCATTTTCCAGCCTGACTGTAAGGCAATGTTCCTTGTGTTTGCAAACCTGGCTGATGCAGCTCTTTATGACTGAGCAGAGGTGAGTTGTTGAGTGAGGTCTCCCAATGCAGTCAGCTTCCCCTTCAGCTAACGAAGTATCTCAGGGCAATGGCAGTTGCCCTCACTGGATCTTTTGAGGAGGGAGTGGAAAAACTGTTATCAGATGTGTCGTTTATGCCAGCTGCTGTCAGCTGTGCTTCCCTGGTGGAGGGGACCCATGCAATGCTGGGGAGTTGCTGTGAACTGTCAGAGAAGCTGGTGTGTGCAAAGGGACCTTTACTTATCACAGCAATGTAATAACTGAGCTGTGCCAGTGGGCATGGGGTGTGAGTCAGGAGGAGTGTATTTAAATCCCTGTGGGTAAAGCAGGAGTGGTTGGCAGTGGTGTGAACAGCCATCTCCCATCCTCCCCTCTCTCAGTACATGCATAACAGGTAAGATTAGCTATGTTATAGGTGCCTTTCCAGTTCTAGGTGTCCCTTGTACTGTCTTTCCCTTATGTCTGAGAGGGGTGTCAGCCTGTGATAAATAGGGCTGTTCTTAATCTGTGTTTGGAGCTGAGGTTTAGCAGCAAATGGGCTGTAAATTATAGATGGAACTAAATCACCGTATCTTAATGCAGGGTGGATGAGGCCCTGTAATGAAGGTCCTTAATCCTTCAGGCTTCTTCTGGTCTTTCTGGACTGCTGTGCTTTGTGGTGTCAACACTGCTGAATAACACTGCTCCTCTAGGGTGAGAGCTAGGGGAATGCCAGGGCTCCACGCTGTGTGCTGTCAGGGATCTCTTTGCAGCACAACCGTTTTGTAGGTTGCTGCTTCTCTTTGATGGGTGCTTCTTGACACTACCATTGTTTTCTTAGCTAATTCCCTTCTGAACTATGTATGTAAAATGCTGTCTCCCTGCATAGGATGAGAAAGTTAACGGGTGAATGCTAGTCTTCCAAGAGAATCCTTGAAACTTGGACATGAATTAACCATAACACTCTCTCATCAGCAAAGCCATGGGTAGAGTAACAGAACTGGTGAGAAATTTACTGTGTGAGTCCATCACATGCAGGTGACTGCCAGCTGAGGCCAGGCTGCACTGGATATTTGTACTGAGCAGAAACTGAGTGGTGGGAGGAGAGTAGAAGATTTGCTGGACACTTAATGGGAAATGGCACTTCTGGAAGCTTCACTTGCAGGTAGGAGTAGAGTTGAAGGAGTGTATGGTTTCTGTTGCCACAGTAAGAGCTATAAACCTTAACCAGCCTATTAAGATAACAACATAGGGATAGTTTGAGAATTTTGTAAAAATTCTTGCTACCAGAAAGGATGATACATATCACAGCATGGAGCTGCAGCATTCCTCTGGCCCCTGTACTGCAGAAGCAGTCTTATTTTGTAACACATTGTGGTCTGGGAAGGCGAGGAGGAAATTGGAGGATTAAAGGCCTTACTTTAGCAGTAACACCTTTGTTGCCAGACCCCATCCACCTGCTGAGTGACGGCTGTAATGACCTTGTTCTATCTGTAAGTTCTAACATCATGACCTATGAAATCATGGCCCCAAACATGACTGAAGCATGTTTATACAGAGAGATTCTGGTTCTCAGTGGCTTTGAGGATAAATAAACTGAATGGAGTTCTCTCAGATTTGGAGTATTTGGGGTGCTAAGGACCAGAGTCTGGGTGTTTTCTGCCTAGGAGGCTTTTAAAAGCATTTTTTAGTAGATAGCATTCCTTTTGTGTCTTCTGTTGTCATGCAAGTTTGATGGCTGGTGGGAGGAGCATGTGCATATGTGTGGGTGCCTATATCATTGGTCTCTGCTGGGTAGAACTGAGTCTGTTCTCGTCTTTTTGCAAGTACTGCCTTTTGGAGGTTTATCTTGAGTGGAATTTAGAAGTATGGTCTTGGTTCTGCTCTTCTAACAATATTTGCCTGGAGCTTTTGAGAACAGACCCATGGTGGATAGGAGTCTCAACTGTAGACGTCAGCTGCATTCACTTCCCTGTGATCGGAGAACATCGGATGTTTCTGGTGACTATGGAGTCCATGTGTTCATGTGCCATAGGCTCATTGGTGCTGTATACCATACTTTTCTGAAGTAATGGCAAGGCATTGGGACTTGCTAGTGGTTTTTTTATCTGCACCCCCCCCACGGTGTTTTTATCTTTAGTCTTCCCCTGCAAAATCATCTCAGCATAGCCCTAGGAAGAACAGGGGGAGATTTAGAAAAGGAGGTTTGATGCAGGCTCTGACTGCTGCAAGAGAACTCATGTAGGGCAGATGAGAGAGTGCAGAGAGTCCAGCTGTGCTCTGTGGGTTTGGCCTGAATTGGTCACTCGTTTTGACCAGTCTCTTTGTGCCCCTTCCCCGTGCTAAATCCAGCCCCACTGCACTTGTGTCTGCACAGAGTCCTCTGATTCACTCCACTTGCAAAATGAAGATCCCCAAGCCTGGGGCAGTGCCCTGTCATCTCTGTAGTTCTAGTCAGGTTTGGCCACAGGTGTAACTTCTTTCCAGGAGCTGTAGGCAGTAGATAAACATAATCTTGTCATGCAAACAGTATGTTCAAAACACATGTATTAATTTGTTAGTGGACTTACAGAAGCATGAGGGAGAGGATTTAAAACAGTAAGAGGACCACACATGTGCCTTCTCATACCCACCCACCACTAATCTCTTCAGTGTTCTGTGTAAGCCTAGTGCTTTCCTCTCAAGATCTAGGTAGCCCAACTTAAGCCCATGCTTTTGGAAATAAAGTTCAGTCGTTGTTCCTCAGAACAGAAGTTCAGTTTCCATGTTCTGTGGTTAATGACTCCCACCACTTGCACCCTGAGAGTTGCCAGTCACCATATTTGCCTGTGTCTGTGTAAGGTAAGCATTCAACAAAAATGGCATCTGTATTGTTAAAACAATGCAGACTTGGCTACCTAGAGTGACTTTCTGCTTCCCTTAAATCTGTGAAACTGCTGGTGGTTAGGTAGACTCTAGGACCATGTAGAAGATGATGTGTCTGACTAAATGTGCAGCATTCCTACAAAAATAGGAATTTTGCTGTCTTTGGCATGGAGCAGGCCTGGAAAACAAGGGCCTCGGAGTGCTGTGTCCCACTGGCCCATCACTGCTTTCACTGATGCAGCCAGGCAGCTGCTCTGTCAAGCAGGACAATGTTCAACAGTTATGAACCCTGGGTTTGAACTGTAGCCATTTGCAAGGAAATGGGGAAAGGAAGTTGAAGGCAGAGCTGTTATGAAAGTTAAAAAGGAAAATAATAACAACAGAAAATAAGACTTTAGAAAGCTTTTTCCTAGTTTGGACTGTTCTGGCTGGAAGTTTAGCTGTTGAAGAACCCCAGCTGTAAAAGCCAGATCTAGTCTGGGCAGTCGTATCTCACTTGTGGATGTTTGAAGGCTGAACTGAACTTAATCTCTAAATCTGCTGCTTTTCTTGAGGAGAGAACAAGCATTACAGCCTGTTTTACTAGTATAAATTGTCCTTGTAATGCTGAATATCTCCAAAATAAAATTTAAAGGAGAACTTGGGAGAGGAGTTAGATGTAATTTGAAGGTCTGTTTGACTCATTCCTTCCTTCTTCCTCACATTGTTCCATGGCTCAAAACTACCTGTCAGTGTCTCATAATCTCCCTTGTTTTCCCACTCTAATTCAGAGTTTCTTTTAATTGAGAGGATGGCGCCTCCCTCATTCAAGATCAGGCAGTGTCCCATGTCAACTGTTGACCTGGAAAAATAACACTGCGGAAACTTAGTAAAATGTTTTTACTAAAGTCAAGCAGTTGCAACAGAGAAGAGCTGGTAGCAGAGCCCTGTGCTGTAGGATGCTGATGTCTCTAACAGCTGCTTTGCAGGAAGTATGGCAGGGAGAAGGTAAGTGAACACTAGCTTCATTTCCCCAATCTCAAGTTGGAAGAAATGGAAGTTGGTTCCCCATAGCAGAGATATCAGTAGTCATTGGTGAGGTCATCATCCCTTTCTGCTTTTGTGTCAAGAACCAGTGAGTGAGACCAAGTCAGCAAAGTCTCTTTCCAGGGCACTTGGAAGGGGCTTTACTTGGTTCCACAGATACCCTGAAGTACCAGGGCTCATGTGAGTGAGCCTGTGTTGCAAACTGCCTTATATGCAGCAGCACAGGCAGCTGCTGGGGAAGCCACCTCCCTGGAGGTAAACTCCCTCCCTTCCTCCCAGAGGGAGATTGGGAATGATGCCCTCCAGCCTGCGTGCATTCTCGATTCAAGCAGGGAATGAGGGGTTGCCTGTAGTCAGTTGTATCTCTACTTTATCTGCTCCTCACGCACACACCCTCCACTGCACCAAGCCACACCGTTGGTGTTTTTTAGAACAATACATCTGTTAAGTGAAGCCTGTTGGGAGAGATTTGTTCTGCCTTGGAAGTGAGATTCCCTTCTCTTTTGTGAGCTCCCAGATGATTCTTAATGTAATAATTTTGATCATATGATGGCATGTTAATTTCTTTTCTGTAAGCAAAACCAAGAGGAACTCCATTTTAACAGGGTGAGGTTTTTTTATTGTCTGCTGTATTTCAGGACTTTAAGGGTGGCAGAACCCTTTAGGAGCTGGGCAATTCTGGCTGAGCTAGTTATCATTACTCAGTTGACAAGCAGCAGTGTGATGAGAATGACACAGATTTTTCTCCATCTCTAGCTTTTTTTTATATCTGCTAGTTTGTCTTTCATGTTAAATCTCCCTCAAAGGTATAAGCTTTACACTAAGTTCTCCTTAAATACCATCTGGTTATTCTACACAAACCCATCTTTTCTTACTGGAGATTGATGCAAAAATCAAATGCATGGGGAAGTTTGTCCATGTTTCCATCTGGCATGGTAGGAGTCCTTAGCCTGCCAGAAGGCATGTCTGGTGCTGGAGCTGAAGGACCCAGGTGTAAGACTGAGATCCTCATCAACAGGAGGCTGCTGTCTTTGAACTTAAGATCTGATGCGTTTCCTGAAGAAAGACTGGATGGTGGATGGGCACCGGTCCTTTTTCTGGCTTGTTTTATACCATGGCTTGTAAACATTCACACATCTATGTGAATTGATTTTCTTCTCTTTAATTTTGCATGTTAAAGTGCAAAGTGTACGGGGCACAGTCCTGGGCAACCAGTTCTAGTTGACCCAGCTTGAGCAGGGGCTTGGACTAGATGATACCAAGAGGTGTCTTCCAATCTAAACAGTTCTGTGATTTGTATGCTGTGAATGAAGCCATGCTCTAATGGTATCTTTGACATGGAGATCAAGATTTATGGTTTAGCAGTGTCACAGTCCTGAGTTTGTGAGGAAAACAAGGCTGTGCTGCCTCGGACAAAAGTAAATCTGAGGCTAATACAAGACAGGGACAGTGCAAGGGAGGCTGGAGGCCTGAACACAGTACCGCTGCATTTAGTGGAATGGTTTTGAAGAGGGGAAGGTGTTACTGTTAAAGCCTGGGAAAAGTCAAGGGAGAGAGCATTTATCTCCAACTAGTCAGAGCATTAGTCTTTGATTCCCTATATCTTCATGGTTTCTGGAAATTCTTGTTATCTGTACAGATAGACAATCCTTTTTTTGATCTTCCATTAATCTTTGCCTGTGTGGTATATTAAGGCAAGGAGTTTCATGTGTAAAATTTCAACTCTGCAAGATTAATGGTTAGTCAGCTATGAACGATGGCTCTCTGTTAGGGAACGTGGGAGCTAGGGTCTCATATATAGGAGCTTGGGAGACTTCAGTTCCCACACCCAGGATATAATTTGTGGAAGAATTTACTAATAAAAAGAGAATGTAGCAATACTAAAATAGAAGACCTTGCTAAATGACAAATGGGAGTAAAATGATGATGTCTCTGAAAGATGTGAAGGAAGACTGAGTAGGAGCGTATTTGCTCAGAGATGAGAGGACTTCTGAAAGACAGTGCAGGTCACGGTACATCAGAAGCAATGTGACTTCTGAGTCTTATCTATTACTTCATTCATGCACAAAATGCACAATTGCTGGATTTTAAGGCTTTTTTTTGTGGTTAGCCTGTGATGTATACTGTGAAAATATCCTAATTTCTGAGGGTATTGTCTAGAGCAAGGGTATAATGACACCAGTGGAAATAATGGGAGAAACCAAGTCTGAATGTTAAGAGGAGTGTGCTACTGGTATGTTCTTCCAAAAGAAAAGGTGGGTGTCAAGAAGAATGGCTCAATAGGTGTCTCTAATTGCCTTGATTCTGAAAAGCATTTGACGTTGCTCATAAAAATTGCAGTTGGTTAAGGAGCGGGTGCTTACTTTTCCATGGCTAGCATCAGGAGGATGATTAGCAAGACCATGGGAGCCTCTTTTTTCCATGAAGCCTTTCATATTGTCCTACCACTTTAATTTATTTGGGATATACTATGGGACCAAATCCACAGACTCTATATCTTGTTTGAAAGAGATTTCTTTTCTCTCGCAGGTGCTCTGAACAAAGGCTATAGAGATGTGTTCGAGGCAACTCACAGGGGATAAGTCTTGGGCTGCCTGTGGGACTGGGGAGGACTTTGCAGAGGAGAGTTATCTATATGAGACTAGGGGCTAGAAAAATTGCTCTTGTACAGGGAGGAGTGAATATTTTGGAAGCCCAGGACTGGTAGACACAAAGACCTTCAAAATGTCACTCATTGACTCAAATCCAATTCCTGTTTTAAGCATCTCAAGCCAGTGACATTGTGCAGTAGCTCTCTGACCTGCATGTGCTAGATGTCATTGCCTCTTTTTTGGAAGCAGCACCATGCCATGTATTGACATTTACATAGTACAAAAACTGGAGCTAATAGGTTTCCCATGCAGAGTCGTTAAACCTCACTGAAAACCCTGTCCAAATGAAAGGCTTTTACGTGGGAATGAGCCACAAGACTAAGGTCAGTACCTCTTGAGTTAGAATTGGAGCCTTAGATTTCGTAATGAAGACAGGACCACTGTCTGTCCGTACAGCAGCTAGCACAATGGCACCTCAGTGTCAGCTGTCCCCTCTATGAACTACTATGGCACAAACAAGGTATTATACCTGTTCTGGGGACAATTAGAAGTCTGTTAATTTGGCAGTGTTCCTCAGTGCCAGCTGCCTTTTATTAATGACATGTGTGTGAATATGTGCAAGAAAATTGTAGTTGTGATGGGAAAAACAACCCCCTGTGTTTTTCTTCAAGAATATCAGCAATGGGGATAAATTTGTGCCACTTTCCCCATTCATCATTTGACAGTTGGGAAAGTAGTTTAAAGACTAGCAAGGAAGGAAAATATTTTCTGATTTCTTAAAGGGCTATATAAATATAGAAGGACAAAAGGTAGCTTTAAAAAAAGAGGAGAAAAAAGGTGGCAACAGTTCTTTTGGAGGAACAAAACCCCAAAGACGATCCTGGAGGGTTGTCACAAAATAGGTGTGTTGACTTAATAGCTGTCAAATTCAGTATCAGTCAGAATTTCTTCACTATTCCTGTCTCTCTGCATCAGCTACATGTGTCTTTCATAGGCCCCTAGTTAAGCGTAGTTGCTTTTTTGGGTCTCTGGGAGGCTGAAACTCTCCAAGAACATTTCCCTAGGAACAGTGGTGGAGGTGAAATGGTCCATATCAGTGTAATGGTTTCATGCTGCCTTACCTTCTGTAAAAGTCAAGCACAGCACATCAGACACTTTTGAAATGGAAACACAGCATGTAACCTTTTGAAACCTATTGCCACTGAATTCTGTTGTGGGCAAGCAGCTTGTGAGACTTAGCTAAGAATGATGGGAATGTTTGTTGTTATTATGAATAAAAAGGTGTAAGGAATAATAAAGCTCATTTTGCAATGATCATGTTATTCCAGAACTGTCTCTTAGAAAGGTTTCTTTTGAAGTATTGCATTTTCCTTTGACTTACGTGGTTTTGGCCATTGCCAGAGACACATACTAAGCTGCATAGCTCAGAGGTTTGATCTAATAACTTCCAGGTATGCTCTAATGCAGCAGAACAAAAGTCACTTTAGGAACAAAGTAAGTAGGGTTTCCTCTATGTAGGAAACTCAGCAGCAGTGGGATCTATCTGACCTACAAAAGCTTGGTTTTAGATCTCTCAACCCTTCTTGAGGCAACTACCAAGTTTAAGTGCAATTGCATTGTGTATATTCCTATTATTATTGTCATTTTATTATTATTATCATTATTATTTTCTTCTTTTCTGTCCTATTAAACTGTCTTTATCTCAACCCATGAATTTTCTTTTTTTTTTTTTTTTTCACCCAATTATCTCACCCATCCCATTGTGGGATGGTGGAGTGAGCAAGCAGCTGTGTGGTGCTTAGTTGCTGGCTGGGGTTAAACCATGACAAACATGTTTTGAGTAAGTGGGGATTTGGGTATACAGCAAGTGGTTTGGTGAAGTCTGTTGGCTGACCCAGAGCAAATGTTCCTGAAAATTCCTGACAGACAAAATATGTGAATTGTCATTACTCTTGGAGTATTTAAGGGTCTTCAGTGGTACTGTAAGATTTTGTGCTGGTGGGGACAGCATAATGTTATTGTTTGCATTTCTGTGAAATCCTGCTTGTTTTATTGCTATTACATTCTTCAGAGCTGTCATGTAGGAAAGCAAGATGAATCTGTTCTTTGGCTTATGTGTGTGTGCCTTCAAGGGGGAAGTATGGGTACATACATAGGATGGCTAAAGTTAACCTGCAACTTCCATTTGTGGGTGCCTTGCAAGATGATAGTGCTGTTGACAGGATATGTCTTTATTTGGGCCGTGGGAAACTTAGATGTCTACATGATGTAGGTAGGCCATGAAGGTTATAAGCTGCATGTCTGGGTAGCTAAGGGCAAGGTGTGTGTGTTGTGCTTGGGAAAGAATTGGCGATGGAGTAAGGTAGAGATAGCGGTAGGCTGTGTGTTTTGTGTTGCTGCAAGTTAAGAGGATACGATGGGAGTTTGAGGTTGGGAGGTGAGGATGTGTATATAGGGAGGTGCTATAGCCCGGTGGTGTGATTAGGTGGGGTGGACGCCTGCAGGATATGAGAGAGGGAGGGTGGGGGAAGTGGCTTGGGCAGCAGCAGGGAAGTAATCAGTGTTCACGATGAAGCCTTTTCTTTCTCCTTGCCCCCTAGATCTCCTACCCCCCAAGTGATGAGGACAGCGATGACTCTGAGGGAGAGAACCAGGAACTTGCTCAGATCGACAGAGGTAAAGGGATGAGATAGGAGGGTCCTGGGATGCTACAGCTGAAGTCCATTTTGCTTTTCACTTGTGCTCTTGGAAGTACCTCCTTCTCTGTCCCCAGTGTACCACAACAGATGCATTAAATGAGTCGCCTTGAAGTCTTTGAGACATCACAGGGAGAAGCTGGTATTATCAGATGCTGCAGTCACTTTTCTTACCAGAGATGGAAGTTGTTAACCACATGTTAAGGTCCCAGTGCTGCCGACATGGGGCAGAGAAGGTCTACAATTGGGCCAGCAGCAGAGCTGGAACTAAAAATTTGTCTTCTATGCTTGTGCACCTGTCATCTTTGTTCTAGGTTTCTTCTTTCTTGCCATTTTGATTTTTGACCTTCACTTTCCTCATTCCCCTGGACTCATTGTCTGATTAGCTCACTCCCTTCCTCCTGTACTGTTGGTATTGAGCAGTCCTATTCTTGAATCTCTAGCGAGGGTCTTTAATAGACATGTGCTCTGTTGTTTTTGGTTCTAGTATGAAGCAGCTTAGAGCTGCAGTGTGAAATCTGTAATAAATGCATCTGTTGAGCTATGTTAAGTCTCTGCCTTTTGCGCATGCCCTGTGTTTTATCATTGTTTAGCCAAATTCAAGTGGATTCTTATGCAAAGGCAGAAGTTAAATTCCTGACCCACAGGACATGTCCTATCAAAATTCAAATCCCTGCTTCACATGCTTAACATAGAGCTCAGCAGAACAGGTAAAGTGTGCCCAGCTTATGGCTGAAAGCAGGCTCTCTTATGTGACAAGCCTTGTAGTAGAAAGAGGACTTCAACCTCCAGAAACCAGATCTCTATTTGAGCCATAGACATACTGCTTAGAATAATGTAACTTACTTGCCTCCTCTGCCTTGAGAACTGGTCACTAGAACTTAATGTTTTTAGCTAGAGTCAAGTGCCTAACGCATTTGTAAGATCATGTCTTCTTCATGTGCAGGGGATGAGGTGGGCGGCAGGTCCATGTTCTTGCTCTGCAGCTGGAATTCCAGGTGACAGCTTGTGAGGGGATGTTTAGCAGTCAGGTCTAAACAAAGGTCTGGAAACTTCCAAAGGGAAGCATTCAGCTGGGAGTGTTTCTTCTGAGGAAGAAAAGGTAGGAAAAGAGCTCAGAAGTTTACTTGGGAGGAGATAAAAAAAAAAACCAGGTCAGGAGAAAGCAGCCCCAGTTTATTAGGGCGTGGGACACAGATCTGCCCTGCCACTCCTTTATCTTCTCCTCCCACCAGAGAGAAGAAGGAATTGTACCCTGACCCCTCTGGCCACCAACCAGCTCCAGAACCAGGAGAACCAATGCTGCAAGGTTCGGGCCCTCTTCCATGCCAGCCTTGACCGCCACAGCTCAGAAGAGGAGCTGGAGCGCATCAACCGAGAGTTTGCCGCTGAGAAGCGGAAGTGGTCCCAGGTCAGCAGGCTTGCCTGCTGCAGCGACAGCAACAATACCTCCTCCAGTGATGAAGAAGTGAAGAACTTGTGTGCGATGTCCTTCCAGCCTGTGGCAGAGCAGGCTGATGGCCTGCACGCCAGCCCAAGCCCTGTGCTGTTCAGTGCCTCCCCTCCCAAGAGACTCCAGCCCCTGGTGCGGAGCCCAGCCTCCAGACCTTTAATCTTCACAAGTGTTGGGGCGGGCCTTGAGCAAGTCATGCCTTGTAAGAGACATCGACAAGGATACGGGGATAAGGTCAGCAGGCCCAGCCTTGACCTGGAAAAAATGCAGCAGGTAAGGCAGAACTTCATATACGGAAAGCCGCATCACTTGAGAGGTGTTGTAAGCAAAGATGGAAAAGGGTTATTGAGGCAGGGTTCAGTAAATTCATAGGGTTGCTTCTTGTGATCATGTCTTCAGGGGCGTAACTGGTAATTCTGCTGTCTAGGATAAACTAGGCCTAGATGTAGATAACTCTCTTAGAGGTAAAGCTGCTGCTACTTGAGTGGCTCTTGCTACAGTTAGGCTGTTCTCTTGCTACCCCCATTAGGAAGGCAGCACCCATACTGTCCAGTTTGTTCCATGACACAGGAACAAAATCACTGGACTTCACTTTTGTCAAGTTACCCCTGCTGCCATGATCTAACCCATACCATTTACTCCAAAATAAATTAATTGCTTAGGGATATGTAAAAAAATACCTTTGTGATCAAAGTGGTTGTAGACTTGATGATAGATATTTCCACACTTGTTCACCTCCTTGAGCCCAGGTCTTTTTATGACTCCTAGGAGTTTTACAGCAATGTAAACCAGTGCTTTTTATCTTCTTAACACTTTACAAATACAAACTGTTTACAATTTGCTCTAGATGCAGTTACTCTTGATTTTGCAGGACTTTTGTGGGGATCTGGGATTGAGGTGTGTGAATGCTAGGAGTTTGCCTCATCTCTGCAGAGGCTGGGAAATGGGGCATGCCTGGTACTGGTGGGGTGGGTTGCCCTGCACAGTGCCCATCTGGTGCCTCTCTTTCAGAAGGTGTTGCTGTAGAGTTCATATTTCAGGTTGCTCTTTATTATTTGTTGTTCTTCTTGCACTGGTGTAGTGTCAGTTTGAAAGAGTATCTGCAGACAACTGCTGACCCTTGTAAATTGCAGCAAGTTAGACAAGTTATTTTCAGTTCTGAATTTCCTCTCATTAGGGAAGAATTTCACTGCCTCTGGTTGGATGTACTAGTTTTAACCTCACTAAAAACACTCCCTTTAAGTCTACAAGATGGATCCACTAAAAGAAAGGACTATGTTTTTATTTTCCCAGATGTATAAAAGTGAGACCCCCTCCATTTCCTCATGACATTGCTGCTTGTTCTCAGTCCTGCTGGCAGCATACATTGCATGAATACATAATGCAGAGACTTGTGGTTTAGTACAGTTTTCCTCGCCCCCTCTTTCCCCTTCTAGCCAAGTTTCTGCTCACAAAACATTCAAAAGGCCCAGTCTTGCATTTCACATCACCCAAATATTCTGCTGATACTGACAGACTAATTAGTCTGTCATCCTAATGAGAGGAGAAGAAAGCTGGTAAGCCTGTACCCAGCCTTCTTTTTTTCAAACTGCATGTACGTAAATGGAGAAGTGTTCCTTCTGGCCCAGGTGCTTTCTCTGACTTGGATCTCATGCATAGCATCTACTTGGTCTGCCTTAAGTTCCTTTCAGCAGTGTGTTTGGGGGTGTGCTGGTGAAGGTTATGGGCTAATTTAAATAAACTTTCCAAACTGTTGTGGTTTTCTGGGAAGCCTTGTGAGAATGATTTGCTTCCTGATCCATCTGCTCTTTACACTTCTGGATTAATTGTGGCAAAGATTTTTGCAAAAGAAGTTGAAATCTGAGGTAGATGTGGGGGTGTGTTTTTTAAATGACATTTTTGCTATAGGTGTCGTTAACACTTCTAGGTTGTGGAATTCCTGTTATTAAAAAAAGGATATTCAGCTAGTGGTTTTAATTAAAAGTGTACCTTTTGGGTGGGTTGGAGGGGAAACATACAAAGTGAGATGCAGCCTGAGTATTGTAACAGTGTTTGGTCACTTGTATTATTTTATAGTTTTAATTGGTTAATTTTCAACTAGTAACATCTTGAAGCTTTGTGATGACTTCTTGCTTGCTACCTGTACTTGTTTCTGCTACAAAAATCATGATAGAAATAATAATGTAGATTCAGTCTTCTACTGACATTTGGATTCCCATCAGCTTAGCTAAAATCAGTGATCTCATTTCTTGTGACAGGATCTGAAATCTGGGTTTTGTTTTGAGTTCTGCCACAAAATACTTGTATGAAGCTGCGCAAGTCTCGCTCAGTACCTCAATTCCCCACTTGTAAAGTGGGACCAGGGTGTTTTTTTTTCTTGGTCTGTTTTCATTCTCCAACAAAAATGCCTTGTATTAACTGCCTGGGCAGCACTTGGCATCATGTGTTTTTTAGTCAGGTAAACAATGCAAATGAGGAATGATAATATTAAACTGGCTACTCTAAGGCTTCATCTGGGCTCTGAACATAAAGCTATTCTTGCTTTAACCTGATTCTTATCCTTACTATCAAGTGCTTGCCCATGAGAATACAGCTGAAAAGCGTGATCAGTTGGAAGCTTTTTTTGAGCAGCAGATGTGGATTTTCACTCTTGTCCCTAAGCCTTACTTCCCATTCCTGCAGCTCTGTGGAGCTGACAGATGACAAAGAATATCAGGCAAGATTAATTTGTGCCAGAGGCAAATGTGTTCTGAGACAAGACAACACTTTTGAGTGCATGATGTGGTTACTCAGGGGTAGATGAAGAGAAGCCGAGCGCTTTGTCTTTGCATCAAATCCTGTTTATGGTGGATGGTGATGGAAAATTGGTCCAGGGAGTTTTGGTGTGAAGTGGCTCTGTGTTGGGATGCTTAGCTATTCTTAGGGTTGAACAAACAGGGCAGCTTTTGCAGGAAGGCCATGGATCAGTGGCACGTGGTGTCCAAATGTCTTCGTGTGTTCCAGTGGTCGGGTGCCTTTTGGTAAGGAAGGGGAGCAAATTTGGGAGAGACAAGTGGGTTGGGGGCAATCTGAGTGTTTTCAAAGGGCTTAGGGAATTGCTGTGCTTCTATCTCCATGGCCTGTAGATAAATGGAAATCTCCATCTGGGCCTTTCAGTTCAGCCTTCCTCAGCAGGAAAGGTTTAAACCTGCACAGGAGCAGGTTTAAAAAGTCCTACGCTGATTAGGTGCCAGGCCACGTCTTTCCAGCTTCACGGGGCAGTGATTCTGCCCTTTTGTGCCCCAGCCATGAGTTTGGACAGTTGGTGGGTGTATTTTCTACCCTGGCTGGCTGGTCAGCTGGCCACTCAGTCTCTTCTCTATTGAGGCTGAGCAAGGGCAATTCAATGCATGCTTTTCTTCGCTCCTCCAAAGGACTAGAAAATTAGCTCAGAAGATTTCCTCCTTTGCCCTAATTGGGCAGAAATACCCTGGCTTGTGCAGACACCCACATTACTGCAGCGAATGCCATCTCCCAGCCACCCCTTGATCATAGTCCTTGGACAACAGCATCATTACACGCAGGCCTGGCTGCCAGTCACTTACTATTTAACAAAGGCTGTGCATGTACTAGAAGGACTGTGGCTGCTGCCACCCTGTTAAGCCAGCAGATCTGGCTTTTTTGGCAATGCTGAGAGCACAAGGTCAAGCAGACCAGGGACATCTTTTATTGGCTCAAGGTGAAGGCATCAGGGGTGCAAGGGTCAGCTGAAGTGTAAGGAAGTCTAGGGTGTCACAAAGACTCCTTGGAGCTGCTGAGCTTGTTCCCGGGAGGTGAGACTAATTGGTCTTGGCATGTTGTGTAAACAGATAGAGAGGAAGTAAAGGGTCCATCCTCCTGTGCTGTTCAGTGGGACTGCATGGAGCTCCTTTGAAATCTTTCAGCAGCTTGAGGTCAGAGTGTAGCATCTGCAGGGAGAGAGATCATAAGAGATCTCTCCTGGAGGAGAGCAGCTTTGGATTGGCACAATGAGCAATCCAAATTGTCCTCATTTATGTGTGGGTAAGTGGCTGGTAAGGAAAGCATCATTTTAAAGTACAAGGCAGAGAGTTTGGTTACATGGGTGTATTTCCAGTTACGCTACGAAGTCACTAAGTAGTTCTGAGCAAGTTGTGAAATCTTTCTGCCATGGTTTGCTTGCATGTATGAGTAGATAATATATATACCATTGTCTTATGGAGGCTTAATGCATTATTTAAAATGCTTTGAGATGCTAAGATGAAGAAGGCCAGTACAGAAGGGAAAAACACATCCTGTGCTAACATTTGGATTTCTCACTGCAGACACTGCACCCCTTTGGTGGATGAGTAGTTCCAGTGCGTGATGGGTGAGTGGAACTTCATCTTGGTTTGTGTGGCAGGGTTTTGGTAGCAGGGGAGGGGGCTACAGGGGTGGCTCCTGTGAGAATCTGCTAGAAGCTTTCCCGGCTCCAAGTCAGACCCACAGCTGGCCAAGGCTGGCCCAATCAGCAATGGTGGTAGCACCTCTGGGATAACAGATTTAAAAAGGGAAGCCTGCAGCGGAAAGGGGAGCGGAATGTGAGAGAAACCCCTGTGCAGACAGCAAGGTCAGTGAAGAAGAAAGGGGAGGAGGTGCACCGGAGGAGGGGATGCCGCCAGTGCAGCCCATGGTGAGATGGCAGGCTGTCCCCCTGCAGCCCATGGAGGTGAGTGGGGGAGCAGATGCCCACCTGCAGCCCGTGGAGGAGCCCATGCCGGAGCAGGTGGATGCCCCTGAAGATGGCTGTGATTCCATGGGAAAGCCCATGCTGGAGCAGTCTGTGACTGAAGGACTGCAGCCCATGGGAAGGACCCATGCTGGAGAAGTTCGTGGATAACTGTCTCCTGTGGGAGGGACCCCACACTGGAGCAGGGGAAGAGTGAGGAGTCCTCCCCCTGAGGAGGAAGACAGACAATGAGGCAGAGACAAGGTGTGATGAACTGACGGCAAACCCCATTCCCTCTTCCCCTGCACCGCTGGAGGGGAGGAGGTAGAGAAAACCGAGAGTGGAGTTGAGCCCAGGAAGAAGGGAGGGGTGGGGGGAAGGTGTTTTAAGATTTGGTTTTACTTCTCATTATCCTTGTTTTGATTTTATTAGCAGTAAATTAAATTGATTTTGTTTTTTCCCCAAGTTGAGTCTGTTCATTGCCTGTGACCTAAGTGGTGAGAGCTCCCTCCCTGTCCTTGTCTCAACCCATGAGCTTTTCTTTATATTTTCTCCTCATCCCATGGAGGGGGCAGGGAGGAGTGAGCGAGTGGCCTCCTGGTGCTTTGTTGCTGGCTGGGCTTAAACTATGACAGCTTGACACTGAAAGTGGCCTGGGTACAGTGTGAGCCCTGGTCTGGGCTCAGCTGTGAAATGTCAAGCCCAACAGTCCTTTTGCTGAATATTTGAATACTGGCATTTTGGTTGGACTGGGCCTGGTAGGGTGATCGGGACTGAAAGCTTTCTTTGGGCCAATACTGGTTGCACAGAGGCTGCAGGATGCCACTTACCACATGTGACCAAAGACCAGTGTGTGACCTCTGGTACACTGGGGTCTGGGCTTTGGGCTGCTAATGGCTCCAGGGTGAGGCTTCCATATCCTTAGCACAGCTGGGCTTTGCCCTTGCCTGTCTCTTCAGGACTTGACAAATAGCTTCCAGATAGAGAATGTGTGAGCTTGCAAGTCCTTTTCACCTCTCAGCCTCCCATTTGAATCTAGGCCTTGTCAGTTCCTGAAAATTGTTATCATCTGTTTGCCTGTCTGAACTTGCATCTGTGCCAAGGGAGTGCTGGAAAACCCACTGCTGGTGCCAGTGGTAGTTCCATCACTGTCTCTGCCCTGGGCCTTGCTCTCCAGAGTGACTGAGTGGAGTTCAGGGGCCTGTGCTGAGTGTAATGGCTTACACCATTTCCTAAGGGGCCCAGTGCCAGAACTTCTCTCCCAGGTGTGAAAAGTTGGGCCATAGCAGTTCTTTGTCCCTGGGTGCAGTAGAGTGCTGCTTGAAGCAATATAATAAGGAAACTGTTGCAGAAACCGATTGTGCCATTACAGAATGAGAAATCCTGCTTCTGGTAACCTCCTGCAATTTTGCTTTTATTTTTTTACCCCCAGAAATATTCTACAGCAGCTGTGCCTCCAGTACAGAAACCCCTGTCTATCTCACCCCTGCCAGCATTTGGCACTGAAGCAGCCAGCAAAACAAATGCTATGCCTGGCTGCTGCAAGGCGATCCTAGCATGAGAACGTTTGGGGCTGAAAATGATTGATTAGATTGTCCAGTCTACTTGCCTGCAAGGATGCAATTCTGTGGCAGGAGGTTCTGGGACTCTAGACATGTACTAGGAGTGGGTGATGGGGTGTGGTAGAGGTGTCTCATTCTTTGCACCTTTGGAGGAGCTGAGGAGATATTTTCTTCTGGTTTGATGTCTGTTATAAAGACTCGGCTCAGTGCCACCCAGCTGATGTCTGGTTTGCTGATTAACACATTTGTGGTCTGACAGTGGTGGAGAAAGGGAGGGTGGGAAGGAAGGGTGCTGTCTGGGAGGTAGAGAAAGACTCAATAGGAAGGGAAGACATGAGGAACCCTACCCTGCCATGAGGAGGCAATTACGACTCTACTAGGCAGAAGAAATATCTTTCTCTTTCTCTGTGTACCCTAAGTGTTCCCTGGATGGCTAATACATGCAAAAATATGCTGTAATGGAAGTGCCCGTGTGCTGCTGGGGCTGGGTGAGTCAGAGCATGAGAACTGTAACCCATGTAGAACTTGGCCTAGCTGCTTTCTAGAAATTTCCTCCTTTCCTGAAGGAGGCAACTGAGTTGACTACGTCTTCACTTCACTGATGGTATGGTTCACCTGCTGCCATGGTGCCACCTTGTAAATGCCAACGGCAAGGCAGGTAGGATAATCTAGTCCTATTCCTAAACTTTCAGCATCAAACACCATGACAGAGGTTAGAGCATTCTTATGGAATGGTTGAGGTTGGAAGGGACCTCTGGAGGTCATCTTGTCCAACCCCTCTGCTCAAGCAGGGTCGCCTGGAGCCAGTTGCCCAGGACCATGTCCAGACAGCTTTTGAATATCTCCAAGGATGGAGACTCTGCAACCTCCCTGGATAAGTTGTGCCAGTGCTCAGTCACTCTCACAGTAAAAGTGTTTCCTGATGTTCAGAGGCAACATCCTCCTGTGTTTCAGTTTGTGCCCATTGCCCTTGGTCCTGGCACTGGGCACCACTGAAGAGCACCAGACTCTGTCCTCCCTTCAGATGTTTGTACACAATAAGGTCCCCCCTGAGCTGTATCTTTTCCAGGCTGAACACTCCCAGCTCTCTCAGCCTCTCCTCATAGGATAAATGCTCCAGCTCCTTAATCATCTTTGTGGCCCTCTGTTGGACTGTTTCCAGTTGTTTTTTGTACTGGGGACCCCAGAAGTGGACACAGTACTCCAGGTGTGGCCTCACCAGTGCAGATTAGAGGGGAAGGATCACCTTCCTCAACCAGCTGGCAGCATTCCTCCTAATGCAGCCAATGATACCATTGACCTTTGCAGCAAGGGTATGTTGCTGGCTTACATTCAATCTGGTGTCCACCAGGACCCCCAGATCCTTTTCTGCAAAGCTGCTTTCCAGCTGGGTGGCCCCCAGTGTATACTTGTGCTTGGGTTTGTTCCTCCCCATGTGCAGGACTTTGTACTTCCTCTTCTTGAACTTCATGTGGTTCCTGTCAGTCCATTTCTTCAGCTTGTCAAGATCTCTCTGGATGGCAACAACTTCTCCCAGAATTATGTCATCAGCAAACTTACTGAGGGTACACTCTGCCCCATCATCCAGATCATTAATAGAGATGTTGAATAGGACTGGATCCAATATTGATCCCTGGGGTACATCACTAATTGCTGGCCTCCAACTAGATTTTGTGCCATTGATCACATCCCTCTGAGCTCAGCTCTTCACCCAGTTTTCAGTTCACCTTGCTGTCTGCTCATCCAGCCTGTACATCAACAGCTTCTCTGTGGGGATCTATGTTCTCTGTACATTGTTGAAATAGAGAATTAATTTCTGTACAAGTCCGCTCCAATTCTGTTCTGCCCCATGACATCTGTTGATAGTATGTTCACCTTTCAGGTGTGCTGCTGGCAGACTTTCATTCTGATCATGCATCTGGCCTTGGACCTCTTCCACCATTGTGTCAGCCCTGGCACAGAGAGTGTTGGCTTGTCCATTCCTAGGGCCAAACAATTATAGTCTTGTCCCTCAATCCTTTCCTTCCTTGTTTGCCTGAGTGCATTTTTGATCTGGTTTTGTAATGCATGCAAAGGGACAACAGTTCAAGGGGGAGATGGACAAGTGAGCCACTATGAGTGCTTCTGTCTGGAAATATTTATCTATTTCTTTTTAGTTGGGTACCTGGCCATGTAACTTTGTGTTCTTTTCCTGAGAGCTTGCATGTTGGTGAATATAGCTATTTGGACTACCATGGAACCTAAGTAGCATCTGGGCTGTCTCCAAGTGTAAGACAGTAGCTAGAACATCTCCTGAAACATCTGAAACCCAGTTCCTTGAGGGGCTGCTTTGAATCATGAGAGTGGGGATTAGGTTGGGTGACTTGCAGTGCACTAGAGAGCTTGGTTGAGGAAAAGGAAGATGAGGGAAGGAAGTTAGATGTGGCTGGTTTGGGAGAGTATGTGTTGAAGGCAAGAAAGATCTGTGGGATAGGAAGGGGAAGAAGAGGGTAAGAATGGGTGGAAACAGAGCTAGAGAGAGTCATTTTGTTATATTAAGATTCCCAAAGGGACAATATAGCACCTGGTACCAGTGGCAGTAAATTATGAGCCTAAGGTTAAAGCCAACAGCTTATCATTTAGATTGGCAGGCTTGCTGGCTACCTTCCCAATCCTGCTGTCTTTTTTTTTTTTTTTTTTAAGCTCTAAAGCTTGGTAAGAAGGTATTAGACTAAAGCTGATTCTTTGGCTGCAGACCACAGAGAGGAGATCAAATGGGCATATGGGCACCACTGGCATGTGTCCTTGGGTTGTGACTTAAGGAGAAGTCCTGAGTAATGCTGGTGATACTGTGTGAGGCTTGAACTCTTGGTGTGACTCTGAGGGGTAGGTAGGCCTGGAGGGAGCAAATTTGGGCGGGGTGGGGGTGTTGAAGTTTTCCCACCTGAAAGTGGTTGGCAGAATCTCTGCACATGAATAGACAAGGTTGGGGTCTTGACCTCTAGCATTTGCCTCTGAAAGGACTACAGAAAATAATTCCTAGTGAGCCAGTAGAAGGAAAAACCCAGTCTCCCATATCTACTGGCAGTGGTATATGGTGGGCTGCCAGCAGGCCACAAAAAACATTACTCAGCAAAACCTAGAGATCTTAACTGCAGCAACAACACAACTGGTTAAAATGTGATTTGAGGTGGAGTGAATGGCAGTCAAAGAGTGGGTGCTGGGTTGGATACCTAAGGGTGGCAATCCTGCAGCATATTCCTGTTCTGTCTCTTGTGTGTTGGCTGTTGCAGGTCCTTCTTGAAGAAGGTTTTCCAAAGGATGTCTTGTTTCTTGTTTTGACACAGTACAGTGCAGAAGGATAATGCTGGCACATTCTCTTTCCTACTCTGAATTCAGCCCAAGTAGCCTCAAGGGCCTGGCAGATTAAGAAGTTTTGCTGCAACCTGTTTATACTTTCTAGCAAGACCAGTTAGTAGATGTTGCTTGGCAGTGAAGGTCAGGACCTTCTCTACAGTGCTGTTCTCTGGAATAAGGCTGGATTGTCCTTACCTCCCCTAGCCTTGGTATCTGGAGTAGAAGGGCTGCCTGGGTTGGGTCCCAGTGTGGCTGTTGAGTTGGGCAGATATCTCTCCCTTCCCACTCCTCCCTCAGCGTGTGGCTCATTGTGATACAAATATCTCATTGTTGCCTGGGGAGAAAAGGAGTTTGCAGGCAGCTTCACCATATACTGTCACTGCCCATGTTGTATTTGGTCTGCAGATGAATGGATCTCTCTGAAAAGGAGAAAGCCTTAGTTTACTTTTTCAGAGGATCAGTGAGGTGAGCTTGAGGAGACTGGAAGGGGTAAATGGCTATTTAGAACCAAACTGGTTATTCCTCATGTAGTCCAGAGAGCATCTGATGGTGGTGGCAGTTCTCTGCTTGCTTTTCTGACTTTATTATATAGATGAAGAAACTGAAGAGAGCAGAAGAGATAGGTTAGGCTTTTTCTTTTGTTCCTACCACACCACCACCACTAAGCATTGAATTCCCAGCTTAAGCACTTATGCAAGTGTCCAGCGTCTTAGAAGTCAGCACCCACAAGGCTGCTGCTGTTTAAAAATCAGATGGTAAGAGACTTGTTCAAAGCACTGCACAGAAGTGATAGTAGCAAGGAATGGAAAGGAAAAGCTTGGTTTTTCCCTTTGCTTTCCACAGGCACTGCTTAGCCCCATATCTCTGAAGTAGGACCTTGGAGAGCATGGCTTGGCACTGGTGTTTGAGGTGACACAGGTGTGCTTTGTATCCTGCAGTCTCCCCATGGGTCACTGCCTGTGAGTGAGAAGGAAGGAGGGAGGTGGTAGTGCAGGTTTGGAAACAGCAGAAACAGGGTGGTCATGTGATTGTGCAGATTAACTATTGATGCTGGGTGTTCTCCAGTTTTGCCACTGCAGACTGAAAGCAAGCAGCTTGTCCCAGAGCATGTCTGAGACTTGAAAATGCAGCAGTCATTACTGTTCAATAGGCAGAAGCTGGCTGAGCTTTTAAGGCCAAGCCTGTGACTAGAGTAAACGCTCTAGGAAATACTGGTTTTGAGGCAAGCTTTGCCATGGTAGCATAGCCAGCCTGGCTGTCAACAACACAGCTGTCCTTGGTGTGGGCTCTGATTTTCTGCCTTAGCTCTTAATAACCTCTCCATGTTGGCTCACATGAGAACCACACTGCTGGGCTTTGCTCGCACTTTCTTTCAGCCTGTTGATGTCAATGGGAGGTCTGGGCATTGGTCCACAGCTCATCTCACAGGAGGAGACGCTCAATAGAGACATCTACTTCTCATGTAGATGGAGACTGAGTTAAACCAGAGCAAATTCACTTCTAAAACTCCCTGCCCATTTCCAGAGCTGTGTTGCCAGATACACACTTCTTGTTGACTTGCAATTGGTTTTAAGAAAATGATGACCAGTAAGTCAGAGATGAACCCTCCCTCTCCAAGCCAAAAACATAGTTACTTTTTTTTTTCTAAATTCAAGGTTTCAAAAGCATGGGTGTCCTGGGGGTCACAGGTAAATTAAAAACAGCACAAATTAAGGTACTTAGGAGAAACCCTATTAAGTTTGCTGGTTTTCCTCATTGAAAATAATCTTTTCAATCTCCTGTTGGACTTTCCTTGCTTATGCAAAGCAATTTCCGTAGGAATGAACTTGCAAAACTGAGGATCGTCTAGAGTGTTAGGAACTTAATGTAAATGAGAAGTCTGTGATAATGTCTATGTGAGGGTAAACTATATTTTTAATTCTAAAAATGTGCTTGTGTTAAAATCCTGGCATATCCTTGCAACCTGTAATTTCACCTACTTGCGTTTCATTATGGAAAAAATAGGTTGGGCAGTTAAACAAAAGATGAAACCATGAATTACTTGGCAAGTTACTTTGCAGTCTTATTGTAAGCATGTTCACTTTTGACAGCATAGATAAGTCTTTTGCCTGCCTGTGGAGACTTTAGGAACTCCCTGTCTTGCATATCACTTCAGAGGCTCATCAGACATTCCCGTAGGCTCTGGCGTGACGGTGTGTGGGCATAATACGATTAAGAAACAAGGAACAGTTTAACCAATCATTTTCCAAATTGCAAAGGTAGTGGATCTGTGCAGTTCCTAGTTTAGGTAGAAGTATCCTTAAAATGGAGCCAGTCAGATGTCTTGTTTTCTTACTGCTGTAAACCTGTTACTTGTTAGATTACAGGTGTTGTGGTTTACAGCTGGGGAAACTGCCATAGGTCAGGGAATGCCCCATGTTTGTTCAGGAAAGTCTGTTACTGCTATTGTTTGCTGTCTGTGCAGGAAAGACAGACAAGCCTCACACAAGAGCATGGTGTACCAGGCTAGATAAGGCTGTATATTGAGCATACTTTAATGTAAGTCTTGAAACCTAAGCTGTGGTGCTTTGTTCAGAGCTCTGATTGAAATAGCACAGTAAGCTCATGGTATGTGTATTTTCATTGTAGTTCTGAATTTGGTGTACTATCAAATCAAGCTCTTAATGTGTTTTCAACTTAATATAATTTTGTCATCCTCTGAATAACATGGCCAGCTCTGTTAGTTTCTAAGTGTTGTTAGAGGAATGAGTGTAATTATGAGCAGTAGAAGTAGTGCTCTTGGAAAATGTTTTTTTGAGCAGAGAGGCTTGTAGTGCGACATCTCTTTAGTATTCTTGTATCTTCTCTTTCATCATACACCTAATGTTCTTTTCAAGTCTGACTGCTACAAGCAGTGTGAAAGGCATTTTTGATGTGCTGATTCTTCCTGTCTGCATTTTGCAGACTCTTTTACAATAGGCAGTTATGCTAAACAGCCTATGGAAAGACCCTACAGATGAGTGAAATGGTAAACCTCAAGAAGCTGAAAAAATCAGATTGCTATCTCATGATGTGGCTCCTGGTAGGGTTAGAAGTAGAAAGCAGCAGTAACTACTGCTGCAACTGTGAGATTTGCCTATGTTGCTTGGTCCACTGTGTAAAACCCTGTACTGTGTTGAGACACTGGTTCATTTGCTTTCCAGATGCAAGCATCCAAATCACTCAAACACCCTCAAAACTATTCATACAAATGTAGTATAAATTTTTGCTTTTATTACCAACTTTCTCTGCACAGAGGTTCTTAATGAAGTTGGCCTCGAGACGTTCAGGTCTGCCTTTGTACTCTGCTCTTTCTTCTTTTAATGATATGATCTGAACTTTTGCCCTTCTCCAGTGTGGTGGGTGAATGAGCCCTCTTGGTCCTCGGACATGACTGTTTTTTGTAAGCATGAGATGGGCCAAAATCCTGAACTGAAGAAAGGAAACACCAAAATGATTTGCGTGTTAAAATTTGTGTTACAAGCACTGGCATGTGTTGTACAATCTCTGATGTGGATCTTACAGGGTATTGAGTTGAAGGTTTATTTCCAAGTATTTGGAAAGTGGATCTTGATGCAGACAATGGAGTGGCATACATGAGGTCAGCAGTTCTCCAACTAGTTCTTCTTGCACAGCTTTGGGCACAGCTCTAAGGGTTGCTGTGTTCTGCTAACACCTGTTTGGAAGGGTGGTGGCCTGCTTCTGGCTCTGAGCTGGCACATCACTGCTCTTGCATAGGGGAGGTTCAAAAAGTTGGCAGGAGTAACGTGTATCCTGTGCTGGCACCCGTGGACAAGTGGAGATGCTGAAGCTCAGCACGTTAAAGTGTCCAGGGGAAAGCACTGTTTGCTGCGTTGTTTGTATTGCTTTTCACATTGGGGAGGCTTCTCTGGACCAGCTTCTGTGCCATCCTGAGCGATGCGCAGCCATGAGGTTGTGGACAAAGGGGATGTAACAGGGTATTGGAATCCACAAGTGCTAGTCACTAGTGCTGAAGGGAACCATGTACCTACTTAAGAGGAAGGGCAAAGCACCAGATGGGGGATACTGGCTCCTCTGAATTCCTTGCCAGCTGTTCACATGGGTAGAGGCCTAGGCTGGCCCTTTCAAAGTTGGTAGGTCAAACTCCATCACAAGCTCTGAGCTTCAACCTGCAAACACCACCCCAGGCCGCATGTGCTGTGTAGTGTTGTGCTGCGATGCAGGTGTGGGCAGGCATTGCTGCATGCGAGTGTGGGAGAACATTCTCTGAGCACAGTGGTTAGTTATGTGCTGTATAAATGGATTAGCTCCCTGGATTAAGAGGCCTTTATCCTAATAGCTAGCCATTTCAGCATGTTCCCTTGTCACTAACCTGTACGTGAGGTTCAGTAGGGCAGGAGAGCAGGGGGACGAGTAAGTGGCAGGGTGGGACATGTGGGAACAGTTGGTTACATCATCATTTCTCTCTGTGGTTATTAATGTTCTACTATTCTCACTTCACGGATGTCTGTTTGAAGACAAAAAATGGTCTTTCTGGTTTGTTAATCATCTTCTGGCCTGTAATTTCTAATATAGTTCTTGTTTATTTAAAATTATTTTCATGTGCTCATGCAGACAAATGGGATCTCACAAATAGGCATAGTCATGTAAAAGGAGAAGATGCTGAAATATGCTGCTGGGCTGTGCAGACATGACATGTACGTGTGTGTGTTTTGGGAGGAGAAGGAGCAGGACTCTGTGCCTTGTGTTCAGACTCTGTGGAGCCTGAGCAAGCCCCATGGCTCAGGTTGTTTCCTTGTTTGTTTGAGACAGGCTTGTTTTGGCTTCCCAGAGCTGTTTATGCAGTCAGCCTGCATTTGGCTTTTGCAAAGTTTCTCCACTGTCCACAAATCCAAGTTCTGGTCTGAAGGTGTGACCTTGTGTTTTCTGCTTAGTTGCCTTTGCCTTTGTGTTCCCACCAGCTGAACCCAAGGCAAGGGTTCCCACGGGGTAATGTCCTTCACATTCAGCTGGAGGGAGGGTGGGAAGTGATTAAGAGTCACCTTTGGAGGTTTCTATTGTAAAGAACAGTCCACGGCTGCCTTCCATGCCACTGAAAAATCCTTTCCTCATTTAGTGCAATGAGTATACCCCATGGTGCCCTATTTTTGAGGAGCTCCACTAAGAACAACCCTCCGGCTAAGAATCTGCTGAGAAGGTGCATATTCCAGATTCTCCCCAGACAAACCCATTGATCTCCATGGCATGTGTTCTGTGATGGATTAGATAGATACAGTGTGGGTTTTATACCTCCTGAAAAGTCCCTTGTGCTAACTAGACCCTTTAGGGCAGGTTTTTGGGCTGACAAACAGGCATTCAGGGCCAAGAATTTATACTTTTAAACATAATTACTTGATATCAACATCTAAAACATTCAGGTTGGCTCAAATACTTGAAGAAATTGGCTTTAAAATCTAGACTTGAAACAATTTTGAGCCTTTTTTTTTCTTTTGCTTTCCATGCATACAGCTATCCTTTCCTCTGCCGTGGCGAACCTGTGTGATCATGCAGTCTTTTCTGGAAATCTGGTGTCGCGGATTATTAGGTTGTTCACTTTCTGGCTGGTATGCATGAGGCCCTGTGGCATGCACAGAGCCTTCAGGGTGTCTTGTAGTTTTTTCAGTTAGCTCAGGATGTTGTAAAGGTAATCTGGCACATGCTCTCGTAGTCCCTGTGTCCTTTGGGTTTTGAGCAGCCATCTGTGGATTCTTTTCCTCTTTGTGTCCCTGTAATGTCCCAACTGACAAGAATCTGTACCTTTCACTGACTTTATTTTTTTTTCTTCTTTCCGAGGGTGTACAGCTGTGTGACTTTCAGAGCCCTCTGTGTCTCCCTGCTTAGAGGAAACTGTGTTTACTCTATTGCCTTACTTGTGCTAATGTCTTAACCCCTTCTTGTTGTGCTTGGGGACATTGTTTAAGTAGCAAATGGTGAAAGGGTCTGGGGCTGCTTGTTTCAAGCCCCCAGCACTGCCATCTCCCATGTGCTGCAGCAGCAGCACTGAGAGGAAAGGGATAAAGCCACAGAAGGCAGTGTGCCCTCTGCCCTTGCTCTGCCTATGGCAAAAGTCCGTGGGGAGGGAGGGCTTTGAAGTCATGTCTGAGCCAAGGCTTCAGTTAACAGTTGCAAGCTGGGACTGCAGAAGTGAGACAAACTATAGAGACATCAGACAATATGTTAAACTAGACTGGACATTCCCTGTGGACAGCTTTGGAGCCAAAGCCAGGAATGAAGGGAGGAAACAGTCACGTTGGCAACCCTGAATTAAAAGCCTTGTAAGCTTTTTCTCAGGAGCTGCTACCATGCCTGCCAGCTGTGAAACTAGACTCCCCTGTCCCTTTGCACCCCTCCTCCCTTCCCAGGCTCTAGTGTGCAGGAGGGGCAAGCCCAGCATTTGAACTTTGGTAACTTTGGCATGTGCAGATGAGTGATTGGGAATTAATGAATCCTGCCCCTTCTTTATATTTTTATTACTCCACAGGTGCTGGAGTTTTCAGTCAGGTCTGTTTCCTACACAAATGGAGCTTTGCATTTTTTCCAGGTCTCAAAGAAAACTCAGTGAGGGATTTGGGATTGGCGAGCAGTGAATAGATGAACCATCTGATGTACCCTGCAGATCAGCAGACTCAGACTCTGCCAGACCAGCAGTGGAAGTGGCTGCTGAGCCAGAGATGCTCCATACAGAGTGTTCACTTCCTCCATCCCCAAACTTAAATCAAAGGGCTAGTGGTAAAAGTGCCAGGACAAATCTGGCCCATTTTATCAGTGCCTAGGGGGACAGGGCTTCTGTACAGATCCGGAGTATATCTGCAGACTGTATGCCACAAAGGTGACAGAGGAGCTGCCGAAAACCAGAGTCATCTACAGACATGCAGAGAGTCTGTTTACTTAGACCATAACTGTGTAAGTAGGTAGCTGTGTTTGCATTAGCTGTGGCTCTAGTGTGATATTCAGGGAGAACTTCAAAAAGCAGCCTGTAATTTGAATAATTTTATCTGCTCTCTGGGCCTTGGGAGTGGTAGGAATTTGGGTGCTCTGCCAGGTTGCAGACCTTGCTGGCCAGGCTTTGGCTCACACTCTTCTGTAGCAGGCATCAGCCAGGCCCAGCAGCCTGGTACCACTCTGCTGATCACCTGTGTGTCCTTCTGGATTGAGGTATGACTGGCTTGGGCTTGTTTAGAGCGCAATCCACTTGTGGGATTGACTTGCTCTTCTGCCAGTTAAGACTCACCTGTGGTTCAGGGCCATTTTGTATTTGCTGTAGGCTCTCACCCATTTCTTTTCAGCAGTGACAGCTGAGCCCTTCCCAGGAGTGCACAAAATGAGGTGACTAATGACATCATGTTGGAGGGGATTTTTGTGACCACAGAAGTTATTTTATTGTGGTTTTCATGGCTGACCATTTGTTGAGTGTGTGATCCTGGGCAAGTCCTTGTAGTACAGTTTTTTGTAAGGCCTTGTCTGTTGGTTTTTGGTTTGTTTTGGTTTTTTTTAATTTGAATTTGTTTTCAGTGATTACTCAGTAATCAGTATTTCCTGTGCTGCCCTGTCCGGAGGTGCTAAGTGGTCAGTGTTTGCAGTAAGTGAAGGCTGTGGATTTGTGGCACTTGCTGGCAGAGGTGCTGCCTGGAAAATTGGGGCTCCCCTGGTTGATAGAGATGGGTGCGCTTTGTGACAGTGTTGAGAGACCAAATATATTGATATTTTGCAGGGTCCTCAGATTGAGGATAAGTGTGGCAAAAAAAAGGCATTAATGACTAATTCAACTGAATATGAAATAGAAATAAATTTCTAAAGAACTCAGATGCTTTTCAGGATATTCCACAGTATCACCACAACTTACAGTCTTCAGATGCTGGGGTTTGTAGGAGGGGAAACCGTTGGCCAAACTACTTGAATTAGCCTGTATTTTAAAGTGCTGGGAGGCTGTTTAACTTCTGGTGGAGCAGTCTGCAGACTGTGACAGATGATAATTGTAATTTAAGGCTGTGGCTGAAACGCAGCCCTCCTGGTGCTGTGCTGCTGCAGGGGCTGGCCAAGGAGCTTGTGTCCACATCTGGCACATGGATGTGCCTACTAGTGGCCTTGCACCCCTGGGCCCAGAGGTCCCAGACAGTGGGTACGTGCCTGGCATAGGGCATCCCTGGCAAAGCAAATGCAGAGTACCCTCAGGTGACAGCTAGGAAGGACTAGTCCCTTGTTTTTCTGCTGATTAAAGTCACATGTGCCTGAGAGCCTGAGACTGGCTGGGGGCAAGATCAGCTGGAGTTGCTTCAGCTTTACTGCAGTAAGGAGGAGCCTGTGATCTACTCTTTTTCCTTACAGTTTTTGTACAGCAGAGCTAAGAGGTGATGCCCATCCCCTAGCAGCACTGCTCAGTGCCAAGGAATTTAAAACCCCAGTCCAAAATCAACTGACAAAATAGCTTTAAAAGAATTTTTGCTTGTTATCCTCCTAAACCGATGGGGAGGGGCAGAGCCAGCTTTGCCTCTTGCAGAGTACCCATCACCATGTTGGCGAAAGGACAGGAGCCATGGCCCGGCTCCCTTGTGCCCTGGGAGATGTCTGCAAAAGCAGAGGGCACTGGGCTGCTGTGATTTAGCCTGGAGGTGCCTGAAGCTGTTGGGTCAGGGAGGCACCGAAAGCTTCAGCCTTGCTGCTGAGCTTTGGCTGGGGCCTTGTAGGGTTTCATGCCTGGCCTGTGGGAGTGCTGCCTTTGGGGTAGCCAATCCCCTTCCTTTAATTCTGCCTGTGCTGTAATAAGGGCCCTGCTGAAATCTCCTGCTTTGTCGGTAGTGTGAGGCTGCTGCTGGTTTCCCTGCATGTGTGTCTCCCTGCTCTGGTGGCTAGCAGCTGTGGGCTTCCTGCCCCAGTGGCTCCCCAGCCCATCTGCCCCGTGCCATGCCATGCGGTGGGATGGAGGTGGGACTCAGTCAGGCAGAAGGCTGCAGCCGCATGGTGCTGTACAATAGCCACTTTGTGCAGCGCCCTGACCTTATCTGCCCACTACGCTGCAGCTGCGCCCCTGCCCTGTGCCTTAACCCTCTGCACGCTCTCCCTGCCTGAGCAGTGGTGAGGCAGTGGACAGGCTTTGTTCAGCAGCTGGCTGGTGTGGAAGGCTGTTCCTCCTGGCCCAACCCCAGCTCTGGGGGCTGGTAGGGAAGGAGGTCAGGCAAGCTCCTTGCTCTCAAATGCCTTGCCAGGAGAGAAACGCCATGGGGCCATGCTCATCTGGCCAGCTCGTCGCGTGCACTGGGAATGGCACTGGGCTGGAGCTCACACATCAGCATTGCCTCTTCACCGGCATCTGCTTCACCTCCCTGTCAGAAGGAGCATCTTGTTGAGGCCCCTTCAGCCCTTGGCTTATTGGGCCATCTTGCTGCTTCGCTGCCTTGCTGTCATTTTTTTTCTCTTTATGGATGTTGCATCATTGGGCATGGTTTCTCCCTTTGCATTAGCCTTCTGCTACGACTTAGAGTGCAGTTTCTCCGCACTGTAATGTTTCTTCCTTCAGTTCTTTTTCTGAAGAAACAAAGCAATATCATCAGTCTGCTTCTGTGCTTATTTTCTATGATAGACATTCAAGCTTGGTCTGCCTTGTTGTTCCAGGAAGACTCTGGACAACTGGGAAACTGGCTGGTAGGGTTAACAGCATAGAAGTAAAACAAGAGTTATGGAGCTGAGGAGACTTTTTCTTAAAACTTGGTCTGCTTAACACTTTGTATCTTGTCAAGAGCTTTAAGATGTCAACAAGTGACAGACATGTCCATACCTTCAGTCAAAGTGCACCAGCCCTTCTGTGGAGGGTCCTCAGCAAAACTGATGAAAGGCAGACTTCTGGCCTGCTTGATGTTCTTCTGAAAGTCTGGTCTTTGAGGCACGTTACAGTACAGCTACTGAATACAGACTTGAAATCTTTTTCATTAAACAAGTGAAAATACCTTCAAAATTCTTAAGTTGTAACAAGCTGATTGTATACCAGCATGTAGCATTTGATGAAGTGTTCTGATTTATTGTAGATTAAATGATGAATTAATTTGAACTGAGTGTTCCTGTGCGCTCTTTCATGAAATAGACTAAACTGGTTTGAAAAAAATGGTAGTAGTTAAACTGCATCCAACTCTAGACAGGCCCTTAGGTTTAAAACTACAAGCAGATAATAATAATAATTAAAAAAAACCCCACCAGTAGACAAAAGAGCTGTTGCTTTGTCCTATGGAGGTAGTGAAAATGAAACCATTCTAAAAATAGAAACATGCATATAAAAAAGCAGATGTAAGATGAAAGGTGTTTATTAATGTACAAGCTGATATTTTGCATTGTACACTGATTTGAGAGATTGTTTGAACTCTTACGTATTTGAAAATTAAGCTGTGATGCCTGCCTTTAAATTGTTCATTGCCAGGGTTTTAAATATTTGGTTTTGAACTGCAGTAGTGTGACATAAATTCATCCTCCTTGAGGATTTCACTATTCCTAGAATGATCTTGCATTTAAGAATACCTATATTTTATGTGTTAATATTACAGTTTTTATACAGTAGTTCCAGATACAGTAGTTTGTGCGCATAAGCAAATACATGTGTGCACCACTTACCACTTGGGTTAGTTCAAAACTGTTCAAATCAGTGTTAGAGGACTTGGAGCACTACTGCTTAATCGGAGATGTCTCCTGAAGCAAGGCTTGACTAGAGAGCTGTGCTCTGAGACAAGCAGGGGTGGTGGTTCATCTCTGCTCTTAATGTCGTATTTTGATGTGGCAGTGATGTGCAGCAAAGCCACGTGCCAGTTCAGGGGTTCATTACCGCATGTCATTCAGTAAATATGTAACCCTCTAAGGGATCATTTCCAGTCCCTGCAACTTTCTTTTGAATCTGGGTCTAGGACAGGGAGGGTCACTGGGTTATGAGTGCGGAGTATTTGTATAGCAGGAGGTGAGATTGGTGGGAGGGTTCCTAGGCTGAACCGAATCTGCTATCTTCTGGGAGTTTAAAATGTTCCAATTCAGCCTTATTTTTAGAGTGAGGCATAACTCTTGTGCCCTCAAAAAGACCTATCACATTTCCTTATTCTTGTTATTTCCTCCTTTTAAGTAGAAGCTACAGCAGATCATAAAATACTTTCCTTCATGCAAATAGTGCTCCCAAGCTGTATGTTTCAGCTCTGATGCCAGCAGTTCTGTCGGGAGACCAACGGGAGGGACTTTTTAATTGAAACAAGGAGGCTGGGCACAGACACTGCCTCTTTTTCTTCCATTTCCTTTTCTGCAGGTGGAAGAAAGTCTCAGAAAGCAAACCCTATGGTTTATTCTCAGCTCTGCTGCTAACATTCTCCATGACCTTTGGCAAATCTCTGCTCTTCTCCTTGTCATAGCTCCCAAAAAATAACTCAAGGAAATAAAACTGCACTTCCAGATTGGCCTAGTAGTTAGGAATAATCCCGGGGTTACTAAACTGAATGTGTCACCTTTCTTATAGGCCATTCCCCTGGCTTTAGCCTACTGCAAGTCATGTAATGTTATTATAAATAAATGTTATTTCAGCTCTGCCTTGTATCTATGTGAATAGGAGTTAATGAGTTGCTGCAACTCATGGCTGGCTTGTGATGTGGAGGTCTCCAGAGGGACGATGAGGAGAGGCTGCTGTGGAAAGTCCCCTTCTGTTGCTAGGCAGCACTGTGTTTTAGCTTCCACATGCAAAAGTCTGCACTCAGGCTTGGCAAGGAAAGGGAAAATCAAGGGATGGAAAACCATACAAAGATGCTTGACTGACTTTTTGTAAGGCATGGCTTTACTGTGCTGGGTGCAGAGAGTGTGTGGCTGCAAGTGGGGTGGAAGCAATTTGATTAAATAGAGTAACATTTGATAACTTGCCTTCTATTTATTCATTCTCAGCTGCAGGATCATGTGGCTGGCTTGCTCTCTCTCTGCCTCTGTTTTGTTTCTTATGACGACCTTGGACCCTTGCAGTAAGCTGGAATAGTGCAGCACAAGCAGTCTTGCTCCACTTCCAGTCTAAGTGGAAGTAGAAAAACCCAGCAGTTCCAGAGAGCTTCCCCTGGTGAGGTTTATGCTCCAGTTTTACAACCTGTGGATGAGGGGATGTCATGTTTTCATTTTATTACTAAGTCCATCAAGAGGCACACCAGAGATCACTATTGACTAACAAAGGGCATCCTGCTCTTGCTATACAATGCAACCTCTTTGAACTATAGCTATAGTGGAAATAGTGGCAAGATCCTTATATGATTAAAGCTCATCACAACAGCATCGCTAAAAGAGCACCTCTGGTTTTCTGCCAGAAGCATAGGTCTTGGGATACAGCTGAGCACTTGAATTCCTCTTGGTAGAGTCTGGCTGGTTGTCCATCCACCCACAGGCTAGTTCAGACTTTTCGGTCAGTCTTGGCTGTCGTCCTGTAATGCTGTTTCTGTTGTTCTTCCCTATGCGTTTTAATAGAAGGCCAGTATGAGTAAATTTAAGGTCTTGCTGCCTCTACTAATTTGTAGTTGGAAAATAATGTCTCTTGTTGCACCCTGTTGGGGTTATCGGGGGATATGTGGGTGGGACCTCACTAGGTGTTGGACCCCACTGGACTACTAGGAGGTGTTGTACTTGCTCCCTGGCTGACAGTTGTGTGTAAAGATACTTTTCCCCTTTCAGCAGAGGATCCTGTGGTGCTACTGAGGCACTGTGGAATTTGGTGTCACAGCCTTACTCCGTCCTTGGAGGTTCAGCCAAGTATCACCCTAAAGTTCAGCTTTACGGCAGCCTGGAGAAGCTGAGAGTCTCACCCAGAGTCATGCAGCTCATAGTCAAATGGGATGCAGCACAGGGTATGTCCCGCTGTAACAGTGCTCTTCCCCTGAAGGATGGGGCTCAAAATCTGGAGTCCTGATTCTCACTTTCACTACTTGACCCTATGTTGTCTTGCACATTTTATCCCACCAGTGGGCTTGTGGCTTGAGCTTACCCTTCCTCATCCCCACCACCCAACATTTCACACCAGTCTAGAAGAAAAGCTTATGGAGAGACCAAAACTTTGCAAGACCGTACAACTCCTCACTTTGCTCTTCCCTGCACCCCTGGGGTTTGTCAGCCCCACCAAGTTCTCCCTCCTCCTCCTCCTCAGTCTTTTCCACTGTGTGGTTGTGGGGGGTCTTAAGAAAGGCAGTAACCTCACAGTAAATACCAGCCTTACAATAACTGCCTTGCAGCCTCACTGGGATTGGAGCCCTGTGTTGTTTTATAGGAATTCCTGGAGAATTACTTGTTTAGTAGGATAGCACAGGCTTGGGTTAGTTCAGTTCAGCAGTTCCCTTTGTTTCCTTCTACCTGGTTTGTGCAAAGACCTGTTGGGTCCTTTTAGGTTAGAAACCTTGATGCTGCGCTGACCCAGCAGCCTGTGCTGCTAGGTCAGATGTGGGGACAGAGGCATCAGGCATGGCTACTGTTGAGCCCTTTGATTAATAACAAAGCACTACGATTCACCTGCTAAAGGATTAAGAGAAAAAGAGAAAAAGCTCAAAATCCTTGCAGCACCTCCCTTCTCCCCCATGCATGCTTGGACAGTGCGTTGCAGTTTCCTCAGGCCCCAAACTACCCATGTACAAGTTTCAAGACTTGCTGTAGTGTCTGTCTCTTTTCCAGGCGTGTAAGTGGGCTGTGAGTGTGCTGAGGGCTGGTTTTTAGATCCAAGAGACTGATGAGCACAGAAATGGTGGGTGGGTCTCCAACTCCCTTCCTAAGTTTGGGGCAGCTGTGTGGATTGGGACTGCAAAGATGTGCTCATGGGGTGTAGAATGACAAAAGTCATGGAGGAGTGGGACTTCTCTCCCTACCACCCAGCAGTACTTTCTACTGGAAGAATAATATATACTTTCACCTGAACACTGTCTTCAGTTTGAGGGTTTTTTTCTTCTGAGTTTTTTTGCTGGTTGTTTGTATATTTGGGGGGGGTAAGCTTTTTGAGTTTCCAAGGCTCCCTTTACTCTGTTGCTTTTGTGTTCTACTGGAAAAAAGCAGGAAGACTACAAACAAAAGGAGAGAGGAAGTAGAAAGGCCTCACTATTTACCATCCATATTGGTGAAATGCTGGGATGTCTTTCTACAGGTCTTCTGTGTTAAGAACTTAATCTGAAAAACACTTCAGTTGCTTTGTTAAAGCGTGTGTGTGTGTGAGTTTCCCCACACTTCACACAGCTTTCCAACTGGAAAGGGGTAGAAAACAGTCAGGAACTAGGAAAATCTATTATTTCTTTCAAAAGCTGATGGAGAAGTTTCTTCCTGATATGCCTCCATCACCAAGTTTTTCACTATGAAAAATGTAGTTGAAGTATTTTTTACAGAAAAACTGTTCTCTCTTGAAGCCTTGTTCTTCTACTTTGAGTTGTTTTTGGGGAATTTTTTGAAGGAAAAGAATGATTTTATTCGTTTGCCAACTTTCAAAGCACTGCCTTAAAACTGGAATAGAGCTGCAACTCACCTGTTTATTTCTGTAGTTGCACAAAGTAATTGCTGTTTTAAGTACATCCTGTTTGCCAAGTTGTGTGGTTCATATGTTATGACAGCTTTAATGGCTCTTACACTATATGGCAAATGGATTTAGGGCAGTGGGCAGGTGCTTTTTTTACCTTGTTTTTTGATTCTAAATAAATAAACATAATGAAAATAACTGTTAAATAATGGGAACATCCACATTTACATTAGACTATTTTTTTCTTCATAAAAGGAACATAAATTCACCTGCTTCAGGGCAAAGTCTAACCACTAATTGACAGAAATTTGGAAGATACTTCCTTTTAAGCACTTGTTCCATCTCTTTCTCTGTGGAATTTCTTGTACATTCTTTTGAAACCCAGTGTATCAGCCACTGCCAAAGGACTCTGTGGAGGTTGGGCGAGACAGTCTCAGATAAAGTTGATTACTTGATGGCCACCTCTGGTAATTCTTAGTCTTTCATATCTCACTTAAGCATCCATCCATCTTGTTTGCTAATTAAATGTTGATTAAAAGAGATTCCCTAAACCCTCCCTCTTTCTGTTCCCTCATGCTACCGCTACTAATCCGTGAATTCTACTCTCTTTCAGAAGATGCTGCTCAAGAAGAATTGTGGAGTGCAGACTAGAGTTATTAAAATTCATGTAAGTTGCCCTTTTCTGGTGCAGTTCCTTCATCTTTCCACATATACCTAAATGTGGTGATTCTCTTTGAATGTCTACACCCAGAACATTATTTCTGGAGGTTTCCTGTGGCTTGATCAGCTGCATAACAAGTTGCTAGTCTGGAGTATAGACTGTAGTTGCAATTTAGGTTAGGTGCTGATGAGGCTAACGATACATTGGCTTTTCCATTTTGGAGGCAATGCATTCAAAGCTTCCTTAGAGTGGAAGTCTGCATCCTCTGCTGTGAGCTCATACAGTTATGCATAGCTGTCCTGTAGGGTGTCATTTGGATCCTTCTTGACCAAGGGAAGTGCTGATCTGAGGTGTTCAGTAGGGGTGAGAGGTACTGGTAGATAGCTGCGGAACAGGGATTATATCTGAATGATGCACTGGCATCTGCAGAACTGTATGGGATGTGGGACTGGATGATGGCAGATGAGAGAGCTAGACTGCTTGGATGGCTTTGTAGCTGGGATGATGCTGCAGTGTTTGAGCATCTCCTGTTCTTGACCACACACATGCCTAGCAGGGCTAGGTTTGCTGAACTTTCCTGCTTGTAGTTTGTGCTGCCTGCACCTCTGAGTCTTTGTCTCTAGTACCCCATCCCCTGACTCTCCAGCCAACCCCTGTCTCCTTTGTGGATACCTTGGCTTTCTTTCGGTCAGTGCTGCATGGTGCTGTGGGAGATGTGTGTGTGACCTTGCACATTGCAGCCAAAACATGTGCCTTGGTCCACTAAGCCCCATACGATCCTCCACATGTTTGTGATACACAGGCAAAAACAGGTTAGGGTGAAGAAAACGGATAGCCTTTGTGATAAAACTGCTACTTCCACTGCAGTAATTATAACCTTGCAAGAGGGATGAATAGCAGACCAGGATCCTTCAGGATTTACACCTTGCCTAGCAGGAAATGGGACTGATACCTTTGTGTATCCAGAAGTGCTGCTGTTCATGGGCATGCTGTTGCGTGCCCCTGCCCATCACTGCTTTGTGGGTGAATATGGTATTTGAGAGGAAGAGGAGCAGGTGGGGCTGGCTGGAGTCTTGTGCAGTTCTGGATGGTATTCCTCCAACTCCTTATATGCCTTCTGCCAGGGCGCTTCAGTCCTGTCTTCCAGCAGCCTCAAAATGGCCAGATGCTTCTGATCGCACAATTAATCCTGATCTGTTATGTATTCTCTTGTGCTCCAGCCTGGATTGTTTTCAGTAGAGCTGTCATCTTCAGTGCCCTGTGAGCTTTCCCCAGACTGTGCCTGTCCTTCAGACCTACCGACAGTCTAATCCTGCTGCAGTGTTTTAGCACAACTTGTGTATTACCTTCCTTTATCCCTGCCCCATGTGCTTTTACTGTTTTTTCTGGGTGTCACTGGACTGCAGCTATTTCCAGTGCTGTGTGGTGGCAGTCCCCCAGTCCCTGGGGTTTCGGCAATGCCTCAGTGGGGTGGTTTCCTCTGACACCTTGAGCTCATTATTGCAGCTTACTCTTGTGCCCCTGGAGAACATGAGGCAGAATTATCCCTTCACTCCCTACGAAGTCCATGTCAGCTTGCACTAAAATAAACAGCAGAAACTGAGAGCAAACCCTTCTAACAGATGGCACAGAATCCACGCTTCTTTGGCCAACCTTGCTGAGCTGGGACAGTGCCTCTCTACCTGAGGTGCTCATGTGGTTTCCATGACAAAAACATACAATACTTCAGTCTCTTGTTGGTCTGTCGTGGTGGCAGAGCTGTTAGGTAAAGGAGCATTTTTGCTTCCATTTTTCAAATGATTTTAAGTGCCCACTTTTGTGTACCTAGCTTAGAAAGGAGGCAGCAGGTCCCTTGCAGAATACCTTGCTGAGGTGCCTCAGCTCTGGAAGCAGCTGAGAGAGGTCGGTACTTCTGAAAGATGATGCTGTGCTCTCATCATATAAAGGGAAACCTCAATCCAGCCAGTAAGACATGCTTGGCACAGGGTTCCTTCTCAGTGTTGCTCAGCAGCAGGACAAGAGGTAATGGGCACAAGTTGAAACGCAGGAAATTAAGGTTGTCCAGAGAAACTGTGGAGTCTCTGTCAATGGAGATATTCAGAGCATGCTCTTGCTGACCCTGCTCTGAGGAGAGGGGTTGAACTAGGCTATCTCTAGAGGTGCATGCCAACCTCAACCATTCTGTGATTTCTGGCTGTTGGCCAGCACTCTGTAATAGAGTCAGAGCACACCAGGGACCTTAGTTCACTTGGGAAGGCTATTCTGAGGCCCTACTGAATATGGCCTTTTGCAAAGGATGATAGCAGGAGGCAAAGTGAGAGGCTTGGTTCTCTGTTGCTGAGGGTCTGGTGACACAGGTTTGGTTTTGGGACTTTGCCATTGTGATGAGGGTGGAAGAAATGAAGACTCTCAGCAAATGGGTTGATGAGGTGTTAGAGGAGGAACCAGGCAACTGTCTGTGTGTCTGAACAGGAAACATCACCGTGTGAACCAGTTTGCTTGTGTCACTGTAGCCCTGAGAAGCCCTGGTGCACAAGTGCTCCTGTTTCAGCATAGGTAAAGAGCATGCAGTTTCTTTCTGAACTGAGGTGGGCAGTGACATCCAGACAGCGTACAACTGGGTGGAGATGCAGTGAGTGAACTCATCTGGGGAGCAGTCAGGCTACCTGATGGTTTATGCTGGGGATTTGAAGCAAGGAGCCCTGATTTCTCCCCCCATTTCTCCTGCTGCTGAATAGCTTCAAGGAGAAAGGATTATGCTTATTCCCTCTTGTGTGAGGCAGATGATGACAGTTACCTGCTAGTAACATCAGTGAAGCTTTTTCATACTGTTCTTGCTGAGGGCAAAGTCTCATGTGGTTGTGAGCTAATACGTACTTTTAAAAATACCCTTCTGACTGATATTTTGGTTGCCTTGCCAACTTGGGGCTTTGCTGGCGTGTCAGGATGTCAAGGTGATTCTCTCATGCGTCATCCCAACTATGCACTTCCTCCCTCTTCTGCTGGAAGAGCCTCCCATGGAAAGGTGAGGTAGAAGGGCAGTGTCTTTGCCGTCTGGCACTGAAACACAGTTTCACTCCTTGGAAATGTTCATGGTCCTTGGGAGTCTTTCTCAAGCAGGTGACTTAGGCTGGGTTTTGCTCCTCTACATGCTGTTTTGACACTGAGGTGCCACCTTGTTGCTGTTCCCTGTACTTCAGCTTTCCATGGGTCAACTCAGGCAGTGTTAGGCTACAACCTTTCCACTTGCTCAGCAGTTCTTCTTAAGCAGGATGATGGGACAGTGATGTGACAAGTCTAAGAACCTAGATAGATTAAGGCAGAGAGATTAATAAACTTCTCAAATGTGCAGCAGTTCAGTCGTGTTTTGAAGTGTTTTCAGGAATAGCGGCTGTGAGAGGTTAGGGCTTACAGTGAAGATAAAATAATATTAAAAAAAAAAAACTCCCTTCTGTCCACCCCTCCAGTAAAGGGTAATGGAACAGGAGAATCAGACCCTGCAGGCAGGTGAGCAGAGATAAATTGGAGGTGACAGCCTGTGTATGAAGTATGGATTTGTGCCTAATAGATACATGTAGCATAGCATATGTCAGTGCAAGATAGGGGGGTAGACATGGGCCTGCATGGGCGTTGCACAGTGAGGTGGGCAATGTGTCTGTGCAGATCTTGTCACTGGTGCCCCAAAGTGTCAGCCAGTGTAATGTCTAACTGGAAGCAAGGTGCGGTGAGAGGGGCTGCACACACGTGCATGGGCATTTTAGCATCCAGAGCATGTTTGTGTGGTGCACTTGGTTGTCGTGTGGAGACACTTCCTTAGCACTGGAAAGAGGATGACTGTATGTGCATATGCTTGCAGGGTGTAACTCTCTCCACCCTGGACCAGGCTTGGTCAGCTGTAGCCAGCTCTGAATGCAGACCCATCTTCCAGAGTCTTTCTATAATACCACAAGTCTTCAGTTCTCCAGGCCCTCCTGGGATGAAGGTTACAGGTCTGTCATTTAGTCCTATTCTTGTTCTTCCTTCACAAACTCCAACATGCAGTATTTGAATGGGATTGGTGGAGGTAGGCTTATCTCAGCAGCAGTAGGTGGGTAGAAGATGCAACTGGCAAGCCCCTGGGTATCTTCAGAGCTCTTGTTGGGGCAGGCAGAGAGGGAATAAGGATTTCAAGGCCAATCTGATAACCTGGCTGATCAGAGAGATGTTTTCTGCTATGTGAAAATAAAATAAGAATTTAAAATCAGAACATAAACCTCTTGTGTTCTTGCCTTGATCTTATCAATGTTGAGAATGTCCTCTGCTTGGACAGGGGCCAGATCCCTGGAATGACTTCCCTATCTCTTATCTCTTGTGTCTGCATCCTAAAAGGCCACTGCAGAAATACGCTGGGTTTTCTTCTCCTAAAACAAAGGATCTTTTCAGCTTGGAGCTGAGCAGGAGATATGCTGGCCTGAGCCTTCTTGGCAGATGCCTGAGCTATTCGCAAATGAAAGGCATACTAGGTGACAAAGGTGCAAACCTCTGGTTCTGGCTGCACAGCACAAAGTAAAGATTTCTAAAAAAAAAAATCAGAAGACTCTTTGTGTGTATATACATACATACATATATATACACACAGATATATGTTGCCCCTTACATTGCAGGCTCCCAAGGTGCTTTCCAAACATTGCTAAATGTAGCATCCCAGAGGCGGATGAACGTCATCATTGCAACTTCAGAGTGAGTTAAACTGAGAAACCAGCAAAAAATGTGACTTGCCTGAAAAGAGACAGTGTGAGGAGAACTGAAGTCTGGGCTTTGATCTTCAAACCACATTCCTTGAGTTGTGTCCTTATTCATACCATATCATGCGGTCTAAACAGCTCTGACATCTTAGGCAGCAAAGATCCCAAACTGCAGCTTGCTAACAGTTTGTCAAACCCTCCTGGTTGTCTTTTGTATGTGACTGCCTGAACCTGCCCTTTAGAAGCAACAAGAGAGACTCATCTCCCTGGCTAGTTGCATCCTTGGGTTACTTGCTGGGCAGAGGCCCTTCATGGAGATTTTAGCACTCCAGTTCCCTAGGCTGGCTCTTGTCTCCTGTTGATGGGTACACCTCTGCTGAGCAAAATGGAGAAGGTCCTCTGCAAAGTGAGAGCATGAATATCCATTGCTTATGGGGGAAACCAGCTCACCCCTGTGCTCCTCCCAACTCAGCCACTGAGCTGCCTGCTGAAGGTCTCTGTGCAGTGATAGCTGGTCCTGGAGAACCCCAGCCCTTGGTCTGAATAATTACTGACAAAAGACTTTGTCCAGAGTTTCCCTGGTGTAGCCAAGGTGGGAATGCCTCTGTTAAAAACTGTCCCAAACATCTGGCTCCAGACATTGTTTTATTTAGCATTGCTTTTATTGGATTTCATGGCAAAGGCTAACCAGCCTTCAGCCTGTCCATAAGCAGCCAGAAGAGGGACTGTCATGTCTCTTTTCTGCTTCCTTAAAGAAGACTTTTTCTTGCTGTGTGCTTTTCATAAATTCCTTCCATGTATACCCTTGCATCTGTTAAGTCATGTAAGTGCTTGCAGAATAGACATTGTGGAATAACTAAGAACTCTGTAATCCAGACAGAACCGAGTCAGGAGACTGACATCCTAGTTTCAGTGCTGTCCTTGCCTGTGGTCTGATGTGGGTTGTGGGTCTGGTTTAAGAATGGGAGGGTGGGGAGGGATAAAAAGGAGATTAGGACTGAGGTGCAGCCCAGTGACTGGCTGCTCCTGGGACATCCGCCCTTTGTGTCAGTGGTGGCTATGGCTAGTGGCACTGTGGTTCAAGGGGCTGGGAAGTGGCAAGGCATGTTTCACAGAGGGGGGCAGATTTGGTGACTTTTGGGTCTCACCTTGGTAATGCAGCAGAGAGAGAGAGGGGTAGGGGATGGCAGAGGGTCACAGCAGCTCTGCCACTGTTTTCTGGCAGAACTTCAAGTCCAAGGTAGCAGATCAGGCATGTCTTTTACCACTGCATCCCAGCCCACTGCAGTTGCTCCCTGCTCCCTTTTGTTCATGGGGCTGTGGGAACCTGGCACCTGTTCCCTCTCCCAGTCCCCAGAGCTGTTATCCTCTTTTCCCACACACCTCCTGTGCTTGGCTTCCAAGGCTGGGGCAGTTTGTCCAGAGGCAAGCGCACTATGTCAGCATGTGTTCACAGCCTGCTCATGCCAGGGTAATTAATACTCGCTTTGCAGTTTTAATTTGGGTTCCCTTTAAGTTGAAAGCGGCGTGCTGCTCTGTGCCAGCCTGCCTGGCCAGAGGCAATTGGGTTGCCCTGGCCTCATGCAAACTGGAAGCTACACATGCCCAAGTACGTACCGCGTGCAGGCTCTGTGAGAAGCATGATACCTGGGGTTCCTGGCCCAAAGGGAGAAGGACTGCGAGGGCAACCACTGTGATCCCTCTGGAGGGAGGATGCTCCTGCCACACAGGGAGGGCTAGAAAGGGGAAGGTGGGAAGGAAGGAGAGGACAAGGTAGTGTCACTTGTGTACATACCAAAACTGCTAAGGACTCTACTCGGATGTAGTTGAGAGATTTAGGGACAGATCGTGCGTTGCCCGTGCTTTCTTGAAGCTCCTCTCATGCCTGCTCCTCCTCCTGCTCAGGCACATGCAGACCCTGTGGTGTGTGCAGGAACTACTGCAGGTGTGTGCAGGGAAGCACAGGCCATTTTGTATCAGGAGAGAAAGTGGGGACAAGCCACAGCTCACTAGTAGGGGGATGTGGGTTCATTCACTTGTTCTTAAGAGATTTGTGTGGCCTTCAGAGCATGATCTTCACTGGGACCCTGGAGCAGTGAGTTCCCCAAGTTGGCCAGGGAGCACTGAGAACCTGCCCCTCTGAATGACCCATCTGTCCCTTTTCATCATGCAGCTTCCTTCCTTCAGATTGTCAGGCAGGCAAAATCAAAGCTTGCAGTTGGCTTTCTCAAAGGCACATCTCAAAGTTGTGTGAGAGAGAGGAGAAGAAAGGCTTATCATGCTGGTGCCAGCAAGGACCCATAGCTGAAACTGGCCTATTTCTGCTTTTGGGCAAGTGACCAGCAAGCATCTGCTAGGGCCTTTGAAGTACCTTCCAAAAAATTTCAGTGTTGTCTGTCTGGTGGTACCTCTCTAAGTCTGATAGTTGCCATTTATTTGACAAGCCTGTGCACACATTTGCAAATGATTGATAGATTTTTTTTTAATTTTTTTTTTCCTTTCAAAGAGGAAGAGTGATGTGTTTGTAAACTGTTGGAACTGCTCTTTGCAGTGTGGTTGTGTACAAGGAAGTAGGTGTTAGGCAGCCTTACGTTGGTGGAGGAGGACAGGCCTTTCAGCATTTTATGGAAGGGTAATGGAGTACACAGGAAAAGAGTGCTAACTGCAAAGTTCTGCTTTCCTTGTCAGAACAGTGTTTGGATTTGACCTTTCCTTTTCTTGGAAGAGAAGGGAGAAGAGTAGTCTTAAAATGAAGTTCTGTCATGGTCTATCTTTTAGCTATCCCCTGAAATTAAACTGCATATGAACCTAGGGGTGGAGAGACTTTCAGGAGGGAACGGGTTTGCCTTTGAAAAGTTATTCTTTGAGCTGCTCCAGGTCTGTGACTGGAATAAATTGTCAGAGGCCCTGTTGGAATTAATGAAGAAGCAGTTAAATGTGAATTGCTGCTGGAGGAGCTGGTCCTACTTGTCAGTGACTGTTTCTTGAAAACTGCCTGAAGTGAGTAATTGAAAGGAAATCACATCTCACCAGAAGGTCGCAACACCTAGGTATTAATTAGTTCATCCTGGCTGCCTGACTGCGGTGTACATATTATGCACAGGAGAAACTGAGGCACACATGTCGGGGAAGTGGCTTGGTTAGGACTGTGTCTGGAATTAGACATAGCTAGCAGCAGGTATGAGGGTGCCCTTCCCTTGCTCTCAGCTGATGGTTTCACACATCATAGTTGAAGTGTCAGCAGTTTCTTGTCTAACCACCTGGCAGGGGTGAGAGGAAGGAGAACAAAGTGGAATTAAAAGCAGTCTACCTGTGAGTGCTCCACTGTGGAGTCTGACAGCCTTTACTTTCTCTGTGCCTTGCCTGAATATTGGTACTACTTCTGGCTCTGTCCATTCCTGGGCAAGGCGACTGTCTCACACACAGGCAGCGTTGCAGGCAGGCATCTGTCTTTGCCAAGGCTCGTCTGGGAATTTATTCCTTTCTGCACAGGGTGGTGGTGGGAATCAGATGCGCCTTTACAACTTGCAATTACATGGTGCCTTTCATCCCAAAGGACTTTTAACAAGTGAGTCTACAGACTGCAAAGGGATTGTTCACCCACCTCTGAGAGGTATCCAGCACTGGAAGGCAGCATCATTTAAACGGAGCTCAGCAGCATTTCCCAACCGCCAGGGCCCAAGGATAGGAAAAAAGGGACTCCTGTGCTGGATTGGCCCTGAGTAGGCGATGGGTTGTCAGACTGCACAAGCTGATCCGATTTTCAATCCTGCCAGGATACTAGAGCTCTTATGAAAGAGAACGGAAGATTATTAAACAGGACTTAGTTTCATATCACCCCTAGCACACCACTCCCTTCTAAGACATTGTTGTGTTAGGTAACTTCATTTCCCCCCTCCTGTGGGGATTGTTACTCTCACAGCTGAAAGCATGCTTGGAGTTGTGCTTGCTTTTGCTTTGTCTGAAGAAGAGAACCATACTTCTGTGGAATCATGAGTCCAAAATTAAGTTATTTCACAATCTGCATTTGGGATATTTTCCAAGACTTCATAAGGGTAAGGGATGGGTTTCTAGGAGGAATGTGGCTTTGTATTGGTAGATTTATCCTTTACCTGTTTATCTTCTTCCTATGTACTTTTTCCTTGCTGAAATGTATAATTAAGTTACAGATGGATTTATGGAGCAGTTGCCCGTTTCTCTGTTTTCTGAGGGCTGCTAATATGATTGAAATTCTGTGTTTCTTTTGTGGTGTTTAATCTGACTGGTCATCTTTGAGGCATCTGCATCCAGTCGCTATCTGTACCATCTTTAGGTGTTCTTCAGATATGTTTCAAGCCTGGTTGCTTATTTACCACCTGTATTTAATGGTGATAATGCAATTGGTGACTACAGTACAGGTTTACAAGAGTGTATATGTAGGTGTGCATATATGAGGGAAGGAGTGTCTGGGTGCATGCTGACAAGTGTGTGTGACTGAGGTGGTCTGTGCAGAGTTGCTTGAAATGTATGTAAAACAAGCTAGCTCCCTTAGGAGCTCATCTAACTCAAATGAGGCATGCAATGAGGCAGCGTGGGTGTCAGCAGGTGCTGAAACTTCTGCTTTGGATAGTTGCATGAGCAAGTGATGAGCTGTGCTCCCTTGGACTGTCCCCTGGATGCTGGTGGAGTTCAGGCCCTGCTTGGCTTGAGTTATGATGTGAGTGGACAAGATTTGTATGAGCAGGGACAGCTTTCCTTGTAATTTCCAAGTTAGGAGGAGGTCTGTGTGTGCTTGGAGGGATGTGGACAAGTGTCCAGGGAAGTGCATGTGTACTGGGGAGAACCTGAGGCATCTGAGAGCAGGTGAGCGTGTGCAAGTGAGCACGGGTGTGTGACAGAGTGTGCATCCGAGCATGTGCGCCCTCCTGCCTGCAGCTGGGTGCTTATATCTCAGGCCATTCTCCAGCTGTGTAAATATATTAACAAATTGAGGGCTCTGGTTAATGATTGCCATTAGCACAGGGCTCTATTTTGTGCAAGTTACGCAGCTGCCCGAATGCCATTAGAGTGAACACGCTGGCCTTTAATGTCAAGCGTGGAGTGTTTGTGCTCTGAGGAGCCTCTGCAGGAGCTGGCCTGGGGTTGCTCAGCAGGGCCTGTCAAGCAGGTTTGTGGCAAGCTCCCTGGGGGCCTGCTGCAGCAGCAACTCTAACAGCCTTCCTTAGTCAAAGCAATGTACCAGGCATCATAGGCTAGTGCTGGGCACCCAAAGGAAAGGGCAGACTGGCTGGGGCACTTGCCCAGACTACAGAGAGGCAGCTGGCCCAAGCAGTGGGGTGGGAGGAGTGTGTTCCCCTCTCTGGCAGCCAGCCCTACCCATCTTCTTTCTGGGAATACATCTACAGAGCTTTGTCTTGTGCTACTCATCAGAGCCAAACCACCACATGCTGTGATCCCAAATGGTGTCGTGGACTAAGCCAGATCAGGCCTGGTCATTCCTAGAGCAGGATACAAGCTCCAAAGAAAACATGCTCTTCTGCAAGAAGAGACTGGAGTGATTTAGTGCCAGTGCTTTCTTTTCTCCAGCAAGGTCCCTAGCAGAGGTGCTGTCCTGTCAGTCATGGTGCAAGACAGACCCATGCTGCTCAGAGTTACAAATGCTTGCAGATTGGTCAGGGTGTTCCCATGAATGAGGGCAGTTGCATTACTGCCTCTCCTGTTACAGCCTACATTTGGACAACAGGCCCTTGCCCTTGCCTGCTGTTGTGGTGACTGTGCTGTTAAAAGCCAGCCATTGTTTTGTGCCCGCTTGAGAGGTGCCATTGATGAAGAAGCAGAATTGGGTGCAGTTTGAGCCTTACTTGCAGCTGCCCAACCACCCATGAATCTCTGCATCCTCCTGTGTCTTCTCACATCTTTGTCCTTTACCTCAACCCTTGTTCTGTACCCATCTCCCTCATGGTGCCCTGGGAGGGCTTTCTACCCAACACATTGGCCCCAGAAGAAGGCCCAAAGAAAAACCCCAGGGCCACTTCCCACCTAAAGCCTGGTGAGTCCTGTGGACGACTTTCATCTGTCCTCTGGACCTGTCTTTCCCCAGCCTCTTCTCCATCTGCCATCTGCCAGAAATGAACTGATTCAGCTGCCTTCCCTAATCCTGTCTGCCATTTCAAAATGGAGGGGACTGCCAGGTTCTTTGTTCCCATTCCTTCTTGGCACTGGCAGGGGACCTTCTCTGCTCTGGAGAAGGACAAATGTGCTGATTTATTCTGCCCCTTAGCTTTGAATAGGGGTTGCTATGTTACTCTCCAGCTCTGAGGCTTGCCAGAGTACACACCATATATAACCCCACAGCAGGTGGCTATTGAGAAAAGGTCCTTAAATCTGCCTCTCTTGTTTCTTATGCTGCCGGCTAAGGTGTCAGGGGGATGTAGCAGGGCATGATTTGCTGGCTGAAACTCCAGGCACAGCTATGCCAAGCAGCATGTTGCCATTTTACATTCTCAAGTGCCCATCTTAATTTGCAGAGGAGGTACCAACTAGGCAGGAACATGCTGCCCACACTGGTTTTTAAACAGGCCCTTTCTGACATGAAGGCTGCAGCATGGGGCTGAACTGTGACAAAGATCTTGGAGGCAGAAGCTTCCAGATCCTCCTGCAGTGACTGCAGCACCTGGGGCCTGGCTTGGACACTTCCGTTTAGCACTCTCTAATTTGGTATGACTGTTTGGGTAGGCCTGACCATTTGAGCAGCTTTCTGGGAAAAGTTGCATGTGCTTGTCCTGTGATGACAAGTTAAAATCCAGCCAGGATAGAGGCAGGTGGCATCAGAACATCACCTTGCCATGCTGGTATGTGCTTGCAGCTGTCTGATAGACCTGACTTTGAAGTGCCAAAATGAACCACTGTCTTAGAGGAGACAGCAGAGTTGGTAACTGTTACTAAAAAGCCTAATTCTTTGAGGAACAGTCCTTTAGTGCAGACTGAGCAAGGGAAACCATGGGTCTTGCTAGAAAAGGCCTAGAAGAGGCAGCAGGGAGGCATGTAACACCAGCGCCCAGGCCAGATCTCCTCTCACTAGGTTTTTTCTAACCTTCATGAAAACAGTGGTAAAGCCCTTCCCAGCAGTGACGGGAGTGAGATGAGGGTAGGGGACATTTGCACAAGTTTCTGAGCTGCTGAACTTCCCAGCGTGTGGATTTCAGTAGCTCACACCTATCCCTAGGGAATGAATTCTGCAGGATCATGATTAAATACTCTGCTGGCCTATAGAGCTGTGAGACCTCCTCTCCTGGCCAAAGAGTGTGAAGCAGCTGCCCCATTGGTGCTTCTGCTTGCATAAGGAAAGAAACAAAACAAAGTTCCTGAGAAGTAAAACAAAACCACTTCCTATTTAACAGAGTAGAATCACTTCTTTGGCACCATAATTCCTCAGGGATCCACAGGTCCCAGCACAGCCTAGTGGGGGACAGCATTTCTATCCTGTCATGCAGTGCAGGAAGTGCACACGTATTTCTTGCCTCCTTACTCTGGATCTGCTCTGACCATGCTCTGAACATTGGGAGCAAAAGGGGAGAGGATGGTCTTTGGTGGCCATGGTACAAACCAGGCTGTAAGGCCTTCAGGTGGGATCTTTTCTTCTGAGCATCTCTCAGCCATTCCTCATTGAACTGTGGAGGCTGGAGCCAAAATTCTGGAGAGTTTCAGTGTGCCTGGGAATTTATCGATGAAGAAAGGGTGATTTGTAAATCCTTACTGGAGAGTTGTTGAAAAATAGGATTGAAGAATGAGCCTTCAGAGATGACTTGGTTTATCTCCCTGCTCTAAAAGTATAGTAGATCCTCCTCCAAGACCAAGTGAATCTGAATTTAGCTTTTCCATGCGATACCTCCATGTGAAGCAAAGTGCTTCACTGCTTATGTTAGTGCTATTTGCTGCAAGTACAAGCATGACCACCCACTCAAGTAGGTGTAATTGTACCAGAGAGGGATGTGACAAAGCACTTGAGGCAAGACGTCACTGTTTGCAGCTTATATGAGCACTGACTTTGTCCCTCTTTTTATTCCCATGCAGAGCATTAACGGAGGCCGCCCACCACCCCACTTTGTGTATGATCCATCCACCTTTGCCTTCCGTTCCCTCAGCACCTTGAAGCCGCTGAGCCCAATAGCTCCAGTGGAAGAATCGTCATGTGCCTACTGAAGGAGTTTCTCCAAAAACCTCAGGAACTATCGACCAACCACCTGCCTGGCAGGGAGGAGGGGAGGTGGTGATACCCAAGGGGATGGGAGGGAGAAGGAGACAATGACAGATCTTTGCAATAGAGCCTCTCTGGCGGCATTGACTTTGCAGCAGTAACTGCTTTCATACCATTGCCATATCTGAATAGTGGCAAAGGGAGAGTTTTTTGTCTTTCAGGGCAAAACAAACCAGTCAGGTCCACAAACTGCAAGGGCAGCCACCAAGGCAGTGTCAAACATGGGGATGGTGGTAGTTGAAGATACCTGAGGGGTTCAGGGGCTAGTATGGCCTACGTGGCAGCAGGGGTGAGTGATCAGGGTGTGAAACCAAGTCCAGTCAGTTTCCCAAGAGTACCTGAGTCTACAGTGCTTTGCTATAGACCTGACCCTTCTCCCAGTCAGAAGTGAGCTCAGGGTTGGAGACAGAGGCTATACAGGATTGCCTGAAAAGCAAGAAGATCCTTCTCTGAGATTGTTATAATTGCATTCACTTCAAGGTGTCTTAAGTGGAAGACCCTAGGAGAGGGAGGTGGGAGGGAGTAACTGGCACATCTCTCTGTGTGTTCCACCTGATCTGCTGGCAACTCAGTGGTATTGTCTAAAATGGGATTAAAATGGGAGGCATGAGCCTCCCACTTGTAGATCAAGGGTTAGAATGAAATTCTAGAATGGAAGGTCTGTATTCAGCTATCCAAGAAAACACGGTGCCCACCCTCAGTCCTCAGCATCATCAGAGAGAAGAACTTGGGGGTGGCCGTGTGCTCTTGGGTCTCCTCTCTGCTGAGGCTGTCTGTGTTCTGGGATATGCAGCACTTCCCCATAGCGTTTTCCAAATACCCTGCTGCCCTAACATGATGCTGAAGGTAACTGGTATCATCAAACTCAGCCAAATCTAATGTCTCCAGCAAGCTTTCCACTCCCCTGTTATGCTGGCTATTAAATTCAAGTAGACTCTTCTTGTATCAGTGGAACAAGTATTCCCAGATGTAGCGTGGAGTGGGAGAAAGAGGTCTCTGTTTTGTGGCCACCTGTTGGTGGAAAAAACAGGAGGGGAGTTTGGGTGAAGCTGTGGGACATTTCTCCATAGACAGTCCTAAGGCAGTTAGGACCATGCTACCACTGGAGTTTCACTGGGAACTGGCCTTCAGGCGTGTACATGTTTTGTGCCACAAGGCAATGGCTAATAGAACAAGCTTTTACTTCTCTTGGTGAGGCAGAGGAACAAGGCATTTCCTCTTGCTGCACCTGGTGGAGAGAGTAACCACTTTGTCTAGGTGTTCCCTACCTTGAGCCTGTATCTGGCTGAGTGCAAGGGGGAATGAGTAGTTCACTTCTTGTCTGGATCAAGAGGAGCAACTGTGAGTAATATAAAATAATTTTTGCTTTTAAATCTCCAGTGTGGGGTTCTTTGATGTCATTCTTTCAATGAGACCGGTGGTCAGTCCAGCTGCCAGTAGGAGGCCACACAGTGAACCAGCATTCACTGGTGCTTTCTGGGCCCTTCATTGAGATCCTTGGGGAAAGCTCAAAGGCTGCATAGGCCTGGGGACCTGAATCCCCTGCCCCTACCCTCCTCCCTTCCCAGCTGCCTCTCAGGCAGGCAGAGAAGCTGGGCAAGGCAGTGAGGGGACATCTGTCCTGATGCAGCCCCAGCTCTGCCTGCTTTTCAGCTCCAGACTGTCGCATCTGGGCCACCCCCTGCACCAGCACACCTCCAAGGGCTCACTTGTGTTTGCTGGTGAGGTACCTCTGGCAGAGCATCGTGATTCCCTGCAAGAAGTCCCTTCTTCCAACAGAGGCTGATTCCTCTGCTGATTCTTCCTGCTCCTGTAGAGACTCTGCTTCTCTTGTTTTGATGGCATACCTCCACTTTTTAACTGTTGCCAGATCAAGCTGACCAGTGCAGGACAGGAAGCATTGCCCCTTTGGGCCAAATCCCTGTGCTCAGGAGAAGGAACAGCCATAGCCTGGTACGTGTCTGAAGAGGCACATTCCCTGTGCAGATGGCTGGGGCAGCAGCCCTGGCGTGGCCCTGCGCCCTCAGGCTTTGCTCAGTGAGAGCTGCTGAGGTGCTTAGCCCCAGAGACGTGTTTCTTCCAGCCTGTGGGTGCGACAGCCTGCCTTCCCCTGGGTGGGAGCGGGGAACAGGGATGTCCTGCAGATATCATTGCCTTTTAGTACTTTTGTAACTTCTCTCTGTCTTTTTTAATCAGAAGGAAAAATAAAAACAACAAAATAAAGTGTAACAGCTGCTATATTCACACCTCTGGTGGGTCTCATGCATTTGCCATCTTCTGGGTGTTTGTGGGCAGAGATATAGGAGGGAATGGATTAGAGCGAGCTATGACACAGCACTGCTACTCCCAAGTGCTCCCAAATCCCAGGCCATGTCTGCAAGAGAATGGCTTTGAAAACAAACTAGCAAGAGCTTTTCTAAAATGAATGCCAGGCTCTTTGCATATAAGAGGAGCTCTGTGTGCAGCTGCTCCCTTTGAGGCTAGCCCTGATACGGTATATTGACCCTCACTGGTCCTTCCCTCACCAAGAAGGTGCTTTGGCTTTTGAGTAACCTGCCTATTGCTTGGGGGTTAAATGCAAGCTGGCTCTGGGTGACCATACAGCTGGTCTTTGGCTTACAATTTTAGCCTCAGTACATCTTACATCTCTATCCCAAGATTCTCATCAGCCCTTTTGCTTACAGCCAGAGCATAACTCTAGCTCACCCCTTCCTCTGGATCTTAAAAACTCCATCTCAGGCACTTGTAATAGGCATTCCCCACCCCTTGCTGTCTCTCCCCCACACTCCTAGCTGTATCTTAACCAGTATCTCACAAGACTATTACCTATGTCCCCTTTTCCAAGGCCCCCTGAGAGATACTAGCTTAAATTCCCTTAGCAGTCCTACTTAGACTCATTCCCAGGAGGCCTTTTCTGCTCTTCCCTCCAAGCTTCGATCTCCTCTAGGCTTTCTGCCATCTCTTTTATCTTGAAATCCTCCCCTCTCTGTCAGTTGCAGCTCATTGTTAATTGGCCCTGGCCCCTTTTCCAATGGTTGTAAGGTGGACTTGCTGGCTCCCCCAAGTCCTTTGCTCTCATACCTCCCGTACAGAATCACCTTTCTCTGTGATGTTTCTTCCAAAACAGCCTGATTGCTCAGTGCACCCACTTTTGGGGCCCTAGATGCTGTTCAAAAATGGTGAGCGCTATGGCTCCACAAACCCTGATCATCTATAGGCTTCTGCTAGTGCAAGCTTGTTTATAAGTGTATAAATGCATAGAGAGGGATGTGTTGACCTCGTACCAGCCAGGCTGTAGGTACGGACACAGATTGTGCCAAAGCCAGAGTACAGCAGGCGAACAGCAGAAAGCTGGCATAAAGCTTTGCAGTGTGCAGACAGCTAACTGGCCAGGGTGAGCTGGGGTGTAGAGCTGCTTCTGCTGCCCCCAGGGCTGTAGTCTGAGCCCCAGCATGTGTTTGGGTTAAGTTCAATCCTGCCCACCCCTCATCTCTCCCTGCAAGTTGGGCTTCTGAGTTAATGACAAATGTCGTGGTTTAACCCCAGCCAGCAACTAAGCACCACGCAGCCGCTCACTCACTCCCCCCCCACCCAGTGGGATGGGGGAGAAAATCAGGAAAAGAAGTAAAACTCCTGGGTTGAGATAAGAATGGTTTAATAGAACAGAAAAGAAGAAACTAATAATGATAATGATAACACTAACAAAATGACAGCAGTAGTAATAAAAGGATTGAAATGTACAAATGATGCGCAGGGCAATTGCTCACCACCCGCCGACCGACACCCAGCCAGTCCCCGAGCGGCGAATCCCTGCCCCCCACTTCCCAGTTCCTAAACTAGATGGGACGTCACATGGTATGGAATACACTGTTGGCCAGTTTGGGTCAGGTGCCCTGGCTGGGCATGAGAAGCTGAAAAATCCTTGACTATAGTCTAAACACTACTGAGCAACAACTGAAAACATCAGTGTTATCAGCATTCTTCACATACTGAACTCAAAACATAGCACTGTACCAGCTACTAGGAAGACAGTTAATTCTATCCCAGCTGAAACCAGGACAACAAAACAGAAGGTTTTGTGGTAAAACATGATGATAAGCCTTGATAGACAGCTCTGAAGCTAAAAGAAAGCAGGTTAGTGGTATTCACAAAGATCTTACAGGGTACTTTTCAGCTGTAGTTACCAGTGTAGCGGACAAAGGAAGCTAAAGACTTTGGCCTCATTTGGATACCAGACCCTGGCATGGGGGAAGGGTTTGCCAAAGACCGCTGTGGAAGCCATCAGCAGAAATCAGAGAAATGAGAGCTGAGCCGTGGTCTTCTGAAGGCAGTTCCTTGCTGTAGCTGCTGTGCCCTATTGCTGCCTCTGGCATACATCAGCGTGGGGCTGTTTACCTCTGTATCTTCCAAAACACCCTGTACAAACACTCCATCCACTGCTGGAGCAGGCAGGAGTGCTGGCTGGGGTGCAAGTGAAGCACTCTGCAAGCATGGTCAGCTTGGCATAGGTCCCTCAGGACCTCTGCTTTGCTGGATCTCCCTGCTCCAGAGTTAGTCCTCCCACAAGGTTTGGGTCGTGGCTCACTGGGGGAGCCTGTAACTTCTAAGCTGAGATCTTTCTCTGCTCTGAACTAATCTCGCTTGGAGACGTGCAGGTATTTTCCTTCAGAGCAAAAACAAACCCTGCGAAGAGTGGAGGACTGTTGTGCCAAGGTGCAGCCCTGGCATACTGAACTCAGCTGTGTTAACCATCTGCAGGAGGGTGAATGGGGACAGGCAGCTGTTTGAAGAGCTTGGCCACAGCTTCTCTGTGATTTAAGTGGGATCACTTAGACTAATACTGTTCTCCAGTTAAAGTAAATTAATTAAGTTAATGCTGTGGCCTTATAAAAATAACAGAGGGGAACCAAGCTCACAGCAGTGGCAAAGGAAGTTGTATGTGTACCCTGAGACTCGGTGAGACCCTTTGCAGCCAGTGCGCAAGATCGGCTCTTCTTGTGTTGTCCAAACATTTTCTTAAACATATGTATGTACATGCATGCACACACATGTTATATATATTTATGTCTCTGTATGTTTCCTTTATGCAGAAATCTCTGTACTCTACTACAACCATCCACAAGCAGGGTGCCCTGTGCTCACCTGGGTCTGTTTGACAGGGCTCGATGTGAAGCCCACCTGCAGCACACTCACCACCTGTGTGCTACAAAGCATGATGATGCTTGGAAAACACACCTACCACCCCATTTCCAACTGCATGCTGAGTGTTGACCTACCTGCCAACCTACCAGATTGACTAGGAAATCAGGCAAAATCAGCAGCACTGCTAGGGCCAGGGTTCTCACCCCAGGCTAGATGGAGGCCACTGATACACAGCTTGGCAGAGAAGCAGCAGAGTTTTCAGCTGGACAGACCATCTTCTTCAAGCAGCTTAGGGCTTTCCCTTGCTCTTTCTGAAGCTGCATAGCATGTTGTGGCAAGGTGCGAGGTGGAAGAATGCATTCAAGGGTGTGTATCAGGTTAGGGTTGGATGGGGTACGTGCTGATACAGTGTGGGTGTATAGACACAGAGTGCATTTACAGTGGCCTTTATATTTATGGCATGTTATTTATATTTTAAGTGGAAGGAAGTCTTGGAGGAGTAAAGGCAGTGGGCACACAAGCAAGCAGGCATGGGCCTAGCAGGATGGGTGCTGGTGGATGTGCATGGGCATGGACAAAAGAGCTTGTGCTGGGGAGGGGCATGTGCAGGTGTCTGCAGATAGCGATGCATGGAGGATGTACAAATAGATTACAAATGCCAAGGCAAGTGTGGTGAGTACTTTGCTGTTTCTGCAGTCTCAGCCATCTGTGGTAACAACTGGCAGACTTTTGCAGTGCATCTTGCCAGTAATGTTTGGGAAAAATGAAGAAAAAATTACAAAGGCCTGATCTGTGTCCTTGAGGCACTTGGGTGCTTTCACCGTTGAATTAAAAAGAAGCAGGCACCTGGACAACAGTGACTCAGAACAAAGTGACCTCATTATAAAATAAGGAGTGATTGTACACTGTTCCTTCTCAGACAAGAACTTCAGGGACATCAAATAAAAGTAGCAGGTGGCAGGTTCAAAGCAAACAACTGGAGGCAGATCTGCACAGAGTGCAGGGTTGCACTGGGGAGCCCTGTGCCACAGGATGCTGTGGCTGCTCCGTATTTACAGCTCTCCAGACTTGCAAAGAAAGAAAAAAAAAGAAAAATAGTCCCCAGGAAACACTACATACACAAATGCCACCCCTGGCTGAGGAAGGTGGTGAGGTGGGAGGATTTTCGGGGGTAGGTTGCTGTGTGCCAGCCCCATCTCACCCTCCTCTGTGGCCGAGTCCACTCCTGACAGGGTTCAAGGTGGGCTGGTGGCTCCAGGCAGGCACATGCACTAGCAACCACCCTGCCATGCCAGCGCTTCTTTGCATGCATGCCTGACTGTTGCCTTTACTCCTCCAAGACTTCCTCCATGATATGAGGCCTCAGTGGTGACTTGGCCCTCATGTCTTTGATGGTGAGGTCAGGGATGACCCGATGCATCTACTGAGCTGCTGGTGTCAGGGAGTAGCTTGAAACCTGGGCCATTCACTGATCTATCTGCATGGCTGCAAATGGGCATCCTACAGAGCCTGTCTGCCCTCAGTGTGTGGGTGCTAGGGCCCTGCTAGGAGGACCCCAGGTCATCAGGGCTGACTGGCACCCATCACGTCCCTTGCCACAGCCAGGCTGAGCCTGAACTGTCCATGGTCACTATGTGCAGAGGCTGGTCGCAAGGGCATAGCTCAGGCTCAGGTTTCTGAAGCGGGTCAGGTCTGTAGCAGCTGGCAGGCTGGTGTCCATGTGTCATAGGAACAAAGTGAGTTTGGTTTGAGCACAGTCTCAGGCTTACAACATGTATATTATACACATAATATACTTTTGGGGTGTAGGAACACATTAAGAAAGCAAGGGCAAGTGTCCCCCAGCAATTGGTAAGCCTCACATGGGAGTGAGCAAGCCAAAGAGGATGCAGCCGAAACGGCAAGGCTCTGCAGAAGTAGTAACATCAGTGATGAGATTTAAGCATATTGGTATCTCACCATTTCCTGAGCTAGATTTTAGTGGGCTTATTCAAGAAAGGGGTGAGGAAATAGAAGATGTAGATGCGTTGAAAGCTAGCTCTGGCTATAGCTGCATGCCAGCCTGGCAGGACTTTACCACATGTTTTCAGTTAACCAGGGACAGGATGTGCAGATAGCTCTGGACACATGAGGAGCCCAAAGATCTGTTTACCTTTTTGTGGCTGCTCACATCAGTGCCTGCTGTAATAATAGCTCAGTCTGTTTAGTGGGTTGGCCAGCACAGATTGCATGTTCCTGTCTGACATGTTCACAGCATAGGAGCTCCCAGGTCAGATGAGTGGCGGAACTGAAAGTGCCATGAGAGCAGGGTGCCAAGTGGGGAGATGAATGGAGACAACAAAGCCCCTTTGACAAGGAAAGTGGTCACCATCTGCGATAGGAGGAAAGTTGCTTTCTACCGAAGGGTCCCCTGGGAGCTCTGCTTTCCTCACCCTGGCACATCCTGCAGACACCCTGAGGTGGGCTAGCCAGCATCCATCCTCGGTGTAGAATGTCCTTGGAGCACACTGGCATGCTACACCAGTGAGTCTCACAGGAGTTTGCTCCCCACTGCGGGACAGTGAGACTTTGGTGCCCTGTATTGCTGGTGTGAGACCTGTCCTTGTGTGCCCACAGCTCTCCTGATTGTCCACCTGGGCCTACTGCTCTTTCCTCCTGGCATCCATGAATGCTTCTTCTCCGTCAGACTGTGTCTTTTTCCAGGCCTCCCCTGTTTCTTCACCCCCCTCTCCTGGTTTCAGGTTCCTCGAAGACCCTGCAGTGAGCCAGCCCAGAGGCTTTGGCACTGGGGTGTTGATGCAATTTCTTTTCCCTCACAAATTTTCTCATTTCCTTCCTTGGCCACCTTGTTTCAGCCTTTAGACTCAGCAGCAAGAAAGTTTTAATGTAGACAAAACTATGTGCCACTCCTGGAAATGGTTGAAGCATCTTTGCCAAATTTTTCCAAAAAGGGTAGCCAGATTGTTCCATCCTGAACGGTTTCATTGCCGATGGGTAACATTTGGCAAGACATTGGCAAGGGTCTTACCCAATGGAAGGCTGCTTGGCAAACCTGGCCTTGGCAGTGCGACCAAGCCAAATACATCAGGGCAAAACCTTGATCATATACAGCTCTTTTGAATTCTGAAAGCCTTTGTCAGCTCTTCAGCGCAGAGCCTCCACAGGCCCTGTTTTGAAGAGAGATGTTTTGTCCTTTCCTGGCTTTAAACAGTTCCCCAAAATAAACCCTCTGCTATTTACTGGCATTGTTTTCTTTCTTGTGTTGAATGCTGATAAATAATCAGACCCAGTATATTATATTCGTGTCTGCTCTGGTAGAAAATAATTACAACAATTACTACCAAATCAAAATGCTTCTGTTTCTCCTGGTGTCATTAGCATGTCCCAAGCATTTTGTTCTTGCAGTTTAAAGTGCAGTAATAACATGGTCAAAGTGCAACACACGGTTGAGCGGAGCTTCCCAGCACAGCAAGCTTCCCAGCCATGATTGTCTCTGAGATGCTGCTAATTTTCAATCACGGTGTCAGATCCTCTTCTACCGCAGGGAGAGCAACTGCTTAGCCTATGGTTTACCCAATTTATTCTAGTAATAACCGGGCTGGCTGCGTAGCCATTTGTCTGCTTTACTTGCTTCTCGTGCCCCGCCCCCCCCAGACCCAGCCATGTGACAGCAGAGAGAGAAGGCATCGCTTCACCCCAGCCATGAAGGGGGTCTCTGTGCGCTCAGAGAAGGGTACAAGTGTTCCCACCCCCGGCTCTGCCCAGAAGCAGGGAGTGATGCCTCCCATCTCTGCTGACCTCTGGATGCCAGGGCTGGCAGCAGTGGTGCCTGCTGCAGATATTTCCACCAGGCAGGGAAGGAAAGATCCCTTTTTAGATAGGGCACTGGTGGCTTATCAAGGTTTTGGCTGTACCCTGGCCCAAGTGAGGGGAGCTACAGCCAGTTTGCAAGGGGGAAACTGAGGCAGGGAGTGGCTAAGGCAAGGACCCGACACAAAGATAGTGGAAAGATACACATTAGCCTGAAATTGCATCCACAGATATGAAAACCATCGTGGTCACATGGCTCCATTTGTGAAGAAAAACACTGTATTGACTGGATCATTGTAAAACCTTTAATTGAAGACCCAAGTCCTCTCTGCCCTGTGTAATGTTATTCAAACAGACCCGCACACAACTCCTTCAAAGCAGATGCTAGCCAGGGTACAGCCCTAGATCAACAGTCATTCAGGATCAGTATTGCTTGAAACCACTGTGTAAAATCAAATATAAATAGAGCAGAGAGCATCTGAAGCAATTAGGGTCTCGGGGGAGATTCATTTCCCGTAATGAAGCCAAGCAAAGGGGAGATGATGCATCATTTCTGTAATGCAGTGAGGACATGCAGAAGCTGGATTACTCAGAAAACTCTGAGCAGCATGTATGGTTCATATTAAATCACCTAACCTTTCTATCTCCAGTGGTATTTCTGGGGCTTTCATTACTGTGGTGCTCTACAAACTCTAGCCTTGTGATTGCTTCTGGGAGACTGTAATATTCGAGGTAAATATGATTTTATTTCTTATGCACACCAAAATACTGAATTTTCCTGCTATTTTTGAACTGCAGTGATACTGCACAGAGGAAAGATCCTCCCTTTGGAGCTGAAATGCAGAGCAGACTAAGCAAATCATTTAGGTCCTTAGAGAAACTGTTGGTTGCATGAAGACTTTGCCCTGCATTCTCGGGAGTCTGTCTTGATGGTCTCACTGCAAGGAACATCTTCCCTCCAAGGTGCAGGGTGCAATTCCCTAACTCCCAATGTTGTTTGTCCATAAATGAGGTATTTGCTACCAAATTTCCCAACTCTCAGATTCCCTCAGTGACAGGGATAGCCAGCCAAGCTCTGACTGTCCAGGCTTGGCCACAGGGCAACTCGGCCAGCAGCTCAGGCGCAGCAATATGTCAGCCAACCTCTGTCTAACACTGTGTGTGGGTTTTGCCCAGAGCCTCAGCTCCCTCTCATGTTTTCTTGCCATCTCCTGCTTGTCACCAAGCCACTCCCCTGCCTGGGCAATGCCAAGGCACCACTCCTCCCTGAGCTGCAGAGCACCTCAGGCGCACACCTTGGCACAAGATCCCTGCAGAGCAGTGGCAGCGGGTGCTTGGCAGGACTTACATCACTTGCCCACCCCAGGAGCATCACTTTTCTTCAGAGGTGGATGCCACCCCGTGCTCCCCATGGCTGCTTGCAGACTGCATGCAGCAGCAAGGCTCTTGAACAGCTGGAAAGGAAATCACGTTTCTCCTGACATCTGAAAGCAATTTTTCCTGAGGAGCCACAGTGCTGGCTGCATGTGGGGTGCAGGGAGCCAAGCCCAGGAGATTCCAGGCTGACATCTTTAGGCTGAGTTTCCACCCAGGGCTGAAGGGCTTTACAGCTGTGGCTGAAATGGAAAGGGAAGGGGTGGCAGAAGCATCTGCACTACCTGGGGTGTTTGAGGTAGATACTGCAGAGTGATTAATCACCCAAACCACCCATCGGAAGCACCAGTTAAAAGAATAACATGTCCTATAATTTGTGCATCATGGGAATCCAATCTGCCCACAGGCAGTGCTGTGTGAGGGCATGACCATAAACAAGGTGTTTAGACAGGCTTCACACTTTTAATTGCTCCTTCAAGGAGCTTTGTCCATGTGCCAAAGTGTGTTATAGCTGTTCTTCAGCAGAGCAGGGAGCTGGGGCAGTTGAATGGCTTTGCCCAGCACTGGATTGACCTATAGGAGCCTGATCTGCAGCCCTGTCCAAGGTGCACAGGATGAGACCTGAGAGTCCCTCTGTACCTCTCCAGCCCCTCTCACGATTGAGAGCAAACCTGGGAACACAGGACAGGAGGGAGCAAGAGCTGCTCCATCCAGCTCCTCCCATCCAGGCTAATCAAGGGGACCCAGGACTTCATGGTAGCCCACCAAAGGCACCTCCTGATATTGAGCTGGGGATGCTGCCACGGGCTTCTTGCACAACCAGGCCTTTGCTCTGTGAGTGATGCTGCTGCTCTGTGCAGGTGAGGCTGACCAAGGTTCTTGGGCTTCTTGCAGGATGCTGGGAAATGCTCTGGCCACATGCTATAGACTTCGGTCTTCTTGGCTGGGGCCACCTGCTGTGTGGTTGTTTGCAATTGCAAGAGGCTGGGTACCACAGACTGGGTAACTCCTCATCCCACCTTCCTATGGCATTTTGCAGCTGCCTGGCAAAGCTTTAAACCTTTCCTTACAATAGCCACACAGAAATTAATCTTTTAAGACTTGTACATGTTGGAAGCCCCCATCACACTTTGGAGATGCCTCTGCCTGATGGCTGTGCTTCCTATGCAGAGCTGGTTGGTGGCCTGGCCTTGATGCTCCTCCGTAACCTGAGAGAACAAGACATTTTTCTTTCGGTGCTGGCATAGACAGACATTTATGTACTGCAAAAGAATGGGGTAGTATTTCTTCCCTCTGAAAAAAGAAAAGTCTCTTGATCGCTGAATCAATCTGTCACCTCCCTCTGTATTGGGTAAATAATCTGGGCTTCCTGGGCTTGGGCCAGGAAAAGCAGGGATGGAAATACACAGGGTGTAGCTCAAGTCATCCTTTCATGTCATGAGCTTGGCTGGGCCAGGCTGTTGGGGACATGTGGCAGTGCCCATGGTGGGGACAGAGGAACGGGTCCCATCCCTCTCCTCAATGCTGTCTGTATCCAGGAGTCCCACCACATCTGCCAGTGTGGACTCACCCTGGGTCTGCGAAGGGCAGAAAGACCCTGAGACCAGCGCCAGGCAGATGGGGATGTGCCTGAGCTGATCTGGCCGGGAACCCATGATGTCCCTTGAAGGTGGTGTACAGAGCATGTGGAGCCAGCCCCAGGAAGGCAGGTCCCCATGGGTGAGCCTCCTGCTCCCCAGAGACTTGCCTGGTGCAGCCGCTTTGCCGAGTCTGGGCCAAAAAAGGGGAGGGCAGGAGGGTGGCACTGGCCAGAGTGACAAACTGCTGTTCCCACTGTGTAATCAGTTCCCGGAGAGGAAAAGCTAACAGCAAAGAGATGCTTGATTTCTCTTTCCTTTTTTTTCTTTTTTTAATTTAGTAAGACAAGAGGGAAGAGTGAGCAGTGGAGACCCACCTGCAGCTCAGAGGTGCATGGCGAAGCAGCACCTGCAGCCAAAAGCGGGGCTGGTGGTGCTGGGAGGAAGAGGAGGCACTTCTCCCTGCAGGTTTATAAACTCTTGGCTCGCAAAGCAGGAGGACAAAGTGCATCACCAAAACAGAATTGTGCTTGATGTCTGGGTCAGAGAAGCTCCAGCTGGGCCTGAGCAGCCCTTTCCACTTCCCCATCCCTTGAGAGCTGGCCAGCAGCCGGGGGCCACACTGGCATCTCACCCCCAGCGCTGATGGGAAGGTGAAGGAACTGTGGGAAAACCCAGCTCTGGCTGGCTGCTGTCGGCTCAGCAGCAATTGCAGTATAAAAAATATTTCTCCTCCCCACCATGCCCTCCTCATCCCTGCCATGGTCTGCCTCAGAGGTATGAAGGCAGCAGTAACTGGCCACCCCGAGGGACCGGAGACTGATGGATGAGCCAGCTACCCTGAGTGCCTGCCAGCTGGAAAAGGGGACTGACTAAGAGCAGATGATGGGAATTACAGCTGGGTAAACTCAATACCACGTTAACCCTGTGGGGTGTGAGCGGGGTCCCCACCACATGGGCACACAAAGCACCAGCTCTGCTCCATCCCCCCCAAAGGTGGTGCCTGGCACTGCTGGGGTGTCCCCGTTACACTGGTGGGGTGATAATGCAAAGCCTTCCCTCACCTTCACCCTGGCTTTTCTCAGGTACCAAGCACCCTGCTGTAAAAGCAGTCTTTCCCCACGTGCCCCTGTGTACTGCCATTTATTACATTACAAGGGGAGAAGGTGGGCCTGGTGCTTTCAGGGCTCTCAGGGTGCGATGCTGGGCAGTCACTGGGGTGGGCTTAGATGGCGGCAGGACTAGGGAGACTAGAAATATCTCACGGTACAGTGCCCTTTGTGCAATAAAAAGCCAGCAGCCCATTTTGGTCAAACCAAACAGGGCCTTTTGGAAAACCATGCCCTAAGAAGAAATGCTGCTCCCAGAGCAGCCTATGGCCCCCAGGTAATAATGCTGTAATCGATGTCAGTGCACACAGTTAACCACTACAGTATTACCAACCCCATAGATTTCAAAATCCAGAATAAGGCCTCAAATCTCACAGCACTGGCTTAAAAAATAGATTAAAACTATGCAGTTTGGAATCTGATTACTTATCCTCTAATTGGGTTTTTAAAACTTTTGGATACAGCTGGGCTGCATTTTCAGCTTCCCTTTGCATTGCAATTGCAAGGTCACAATAATTACTCCATAGAAGGGAGCTACAGGGTGGGGTTTTTTTGAAGGAAGCTGAGATTCTTATATATTTACATTTACAGGGAGGGAGCTTTAACAGTTCTCTAGGCTCTGAGAGTCTGTTAAAAATTGCAAGGGCCACTGATATAATAATAAATTAACCTCCGACCAATTTATGTGTGTGGTTACTGATCACCTGCTCTATATGAGCTCACTGCAGGAAGTGGACTTGCCTCTTCAAGGAACGCTGCATGTTTGGAGATGTGCCAACAAAGCATCATTTCCACTGGAAGCATTGTCATGGAGGGAAAAAGTGAAATTTATCTCATTTCCCAGGAAGGCATAAAGGCAAACTGATAAATAATCAGGTGGTGAACCAACTACTTGGCAATAAGTGGTGAGGCAATCGCAGTGCAATGAAGGCTAATAAGAAAATATGATGTCATGCATGGCTCTGCTTTGCCAAAGTGTGCCGCTCTCTGCAGAAAATCACAAAGAACTGTAAAAAAAAAAATACATTTGTGCTTCAACTGGAAACTGAGGCAATAATCATTATGGTGAAGTAGCAACAGAGCTTTTGGTTGGACATCTCAGTTCCCCTCCCAAGGAAGACTGTGCCACACGTTGGTCAGGGAGGCTGGAAGCTGGGACACAAAGTGAACGTTGGCTGCCTCTTTACGTGCCACAGCCTCTGAGCTGCTGTGGGGCCGGAGCAAACCTAGAGGGAGACCCTGAGGGTGGTCCCACAGGGGCCACAGCTTTGCATGTTATGGTCCTGTCCTCCCTTTCTTCTCTCCCAGCTCCCCCATAGCAAAGCGGAGAGTGAGCCATCAGGAGAGTCTCAGCACAATGTCTCCTTTGAGGGAAGTCAACAGCCACATTTTGCTGGGTATTTATGGGCCCTAGATACCACTCTGGATTTGAAAGGAGAGGAAGGGGCAGGAAGAAGTTAAAAATAAAAAAGGAGGAATAGTTTGGATGGGATGAAATAGGAGTAGCCTGCATGTCACATTGGTGCTAGCTGAAGACAATGATCCATACCCTGTGTCGGCACCTCTAAACACCACCAGCCAGGGAGGTCCAGCTGGTCTTTCAGCTAGGGCACTCCAACTGACCTAGTCTCCGTCTTCTCTGGGGTTGCATCCCATTGCCCAGGTGTGCAAATGTTTGCTGAGACATTCAGAGGAAACTGTTAATTTTTTTCCCCTTTAAACACAAAAAGCATTCCCTTAACCACAACTATAGGAGGAGGCAGCTGCTCTTAGCAAACAGAACCATGCTAAGTGCACTTGCTGGAAGTGTTTTGACTTTGTTTCTGAACACGTGTGTAGTAATACTCAGCTTTGGCCACTGGCTGTGTGGTGTGGTGGGGATGTGAGGGGTTGGGGGGACACGGGATCCATCTAGGAAACAACCAGAAAGGACATTTCTGCAGCAGTCCATTGCCACAGCAGGAACAATTGTAAGCAGCAGTACAGAGAAATATAAATGTATGGGGTTTAGAGCCCTAAAGAATGGTTTGCCATATGCGGGGAGGGACGGTGCAATTGAAGAGGAGGAAATCTTCCCAGTGTCCTTGCAGGGAGATCAAAGTCAGAAGGCCAGACTCACTGCAGGAGTGAAAACCAGGGAGAGAGGCTCACAAGTCCCCAGTCCCATGGGATTTGCTCCCAATTTTACAGGCAGCCTATTACGGTGCAGGAACCCCTGGGCCAATGGTGTTTCTTGCTGGGCATCCTCAAAAACAAAGCCCCTACAATTGCTAGCCTCTGGCAGTGCTTCCACTTGTCCCAAATTCCTGCCACCCCATAGGAGCTGCCAGGCTCCACCCTAGAGACAGCCACCCTTGCCAGGGGAGATGGGGTCATGTCTCATCAACACTTGTGAAACACTTTGGGGTGAATTATAGAAATATAATGATTCCTTTGCTTCTGGGGAAGATTTCCCAAAGCTCCTGACTGATCCAGGCCAACTTCACATTTCCCTCTTCACCACTTCTGTCTGGCAATCAGCACCAGGCTGCTGGTGGTGGGGTGGCAGGGCTTGCCCACCTCCCTCACTCGGGGTTAAAAAAGAAAATCAGACTCTTTCTTTAGAAAGAAAAAAAATCCTAAAAAGGAGAAAAACAAAGCATCCAACAGCCCATGTTGGAGACGTTATGAATTGCTTTTGAAAGTGCTTGTTTGCCTGCATAAAGACAAAGGTACCTTCCTCGAACAAAGCTGCAGGAAAAAACCCACCGTCCCCCAAGTTCAGGGTGCTCTGGAGGACAGCCATGCTGAAATTGTGATTAAGTGTTTTGAGCCATGCCTTTCACTGCAGGCTGCCAGATAAATATTTACAGCTGACCACAGAGTAGCAGGGGGGGAAGGAGAGGAGAGACATCTGTAAATTCTTTGGAGCCTTGCTGCGTTTTAATTTTAATTTAGTTCTTTTTTGTTGCTTTTCCATCCACACATCATTGTCTCTTTTTCTCAACCCACAAATAGCTAAAGAAGAGATTTTTGAGAGAAAGGGGTTATTTCTAAAACCTCAGGGGACAGATCCTGGTTTCAGTGACTGTGGTGTAAAATCTGGAGCTGTGATAAACCAATTCTGCAGAGAGCAGACTGCAACCTTTGGTTTACTAACTGGTGTAAATCTGATGTAACATTATTGATCTCTGTGGATTTACTCTGTCTCATTGCCTCCTCCCTTGTTTTCTTCACAGTTGTCCTTATCCATGCGAAGTTAGTGCCTATGTGTCTGTAATATGCCAGTAAATCACAGTGTAACACCCACTTGTAAATGGTGTAAATGACTCCCTCTGTTTGGCCTTGTCTCAAAAGAAAGCAATTCTCTGTGCCCAGTGGGAGAGCTGGTTATCAGCAGCCCAGAGTATCTCCTCCCACCGACCCCAGCCATCCAAGGTGTCTGTAGCTGAGCCCTCCAAAGAGGGGGCAACCAAAAATGACTCATATAAATGAGGGCCCTCAACCCTGGGGGCTCTCTGCATTTTGATGTATGAATATATGTCCTGCTCAGAAACATATGCAGGAATCTGTAGCTATAAAAGCCGCTGCACCACCCTGTAATCCAGCCCAGATGTGCCTCTCCTTTCATGGCGCACTCAAGGGACCCCTCTGAGCCAAGGCAGGCAGGGATGGAAAGTTTTGTTCAAATTTACTCACCCCAATGAAGAGACCCACAGCAGACTTCTCACAGAAGTCCAGAGCAAGAAGGCTGGTAGGAATGATTGACTTCAGGAGGGGGACTGGAGAGTAAGCCAACTGGTGCTGGCCCACACTGTCATCAGATGCCTTCTGAGGTCATCATCACAAGCCAGGAGCCTGGCAAGCTCTTGGTGTCTCTGAGAGACAGGTGTTAATGTGTGCAGTACAAACCCTGGTCTTGCTTGAGCTCCCAAAGCTTGGTGCAAAGATCTGTGCAGGCAGCTGAGCCTCTGGTGATAATACAGCGGGGCTACTCATCTCCTTCAAGGCTTTAAACTTGGGAAACAGAGGCCAAGTAATGAGGCTCTGGGGTGGACTTTCATGTTGATCTGTTTAGGAGAACAGGGGAAAGACTTCATGGTTTGTTGTAGGTCATATTTGCAAGCAAGCTACCAGGATCTCCTCCCCATGTGGTAGCAGCTCCGGCTTGAGATTTATCCCTGCTCTTATCGGTGACCTTCTAAGTAGCCAAAAAGTAGCATTTAAAAAACTTCTGTGCTGGCTGCAAAGTCATCTGGGAAGTTACTCTCTCTGTTAGTGTCATAAAGCTGCATAGCCCTAAATAGAAAGCGTGGAAGCAAAGGTGTCCTCCCCAGGGCTTTGCAGTCTCAGCGCGAAGAGTGTAGTTATAAAGCAAGTCATGGAGTCCAGGGAGGAAATTTATGGCTGGGGAGATGGATAAATAATAAGCCAAGGTCAACAGTAGTGGTAATGTTGAAGTGTACCAAGTGGAGTTGCTCCACTATTACAGGGCTGTAACTGCTTGGAAACCATGGACTGAAACAAGCCAACTGCTAGAGAGTTGCGGCAGTGTCAAGGCCCTAGCATTGGCACCACCAACATCTGACAACCTGAAGAGGCTGTTGTAATTGGAGGGAGCAGTGCCACATGCCAGTGGCTGTCTTCCCCAGCACGATCTTACTCCTGGGGTCAGTGCTGGGTTGTGACAAAGACTGGGATTTTACAGTCACGCATTCATGCATCGCCTCCCAGTGGTGATTGTGACCTCATGAAGTGCTGACATGGCTCTGACTCTTCATTTGTAGACCATCTGGAAGCCTCCTGGGCCTCCAGATGTGATGAGAGGGGGATTGGGCTTTGTGTAGCTCTTGGAGGTTTGAAGGAGACACAAATCAAAATCTTGTAGATTTTTTGCTGCTCCTCTCAGCTTTCCCATCCTTCTCCTTACTTCTGTTTGAATTTCTTCTCTTCTCGGCCTGGAAAATAAAGTCACTACAGTGTTTACTTTGTTCCCTGCCCAAGCTGTTTAGCATGTCCTAGGTCACCCCTGCTAATGGATCACATAAAGGAGTGGTGGAAATCCATTAGTGGAGGTGTCTTAAAGAAGAGGTTGGACAAACGCATGTCAGGAGCAGCGTAGGGATAGCTGATACTGTCTGGGGACTGGTGTTGGACTAAACAACCTCCTGAGGTCTTTTTCAGCCCTAATTTCTGAGTTCCTCTGATCCTGAACAGAAAACATGACAGCCAGGGCCTAAGAAAGCCCTTAGGTGTTTCCAGAGGCAGCAGCCTACCATACTTTGGCATCTGCTTTGTGCTTGTGGACATCCAGTCACTGCTGTGCAATGGCTTGGTGCACTGGGGTGGCATCTGGGGGGCAAACTGTGAGTAGAGAGGGTGAAAAGTGACATCCCCCTACATTCTGTGACGCACAGAGGGTGTAGCCAGTGTTTAGTCCCATACTTATCCTCCATGTGAACTGTCTGAAAGCAGAATTAATTGTTTGCGGAAAATACTGGCCATCCCCAACCACTCCCAGGCACTGTACATTCAGCCCCAGTATGTGACCTGAGACACCAGAGACAAACTTACCCATCTCTCCTAGTCCTCAGGATTTGCTCTTTGAATACTCTTGATGCTCTAGCTCTTGGAGCGCTGTGATTACATGTTGCTCTCATCTCTCTACATCCTAAAAACAGTGACAACAGGACTCCTGAGGGGAGAGGAAAGCTTGCATGTAGCCTTCAAAGCAAGAAAGCAAAACAAAGAACTCAACCCTTTAAAAAAATTTCACATTTTAAGAAGGATCTGCTGATTTTGGTTGGCGGAGTTGCCTGAAACTTGGCTTTGACAGTGCTGACGGTTATAAGACCTAGATCACAGTCTGGACTTTCTCTGCAGTTTCTCAGGGATAGTTCACTACTGGGGTATGCCTGGGCTGCAAATTCAGTGTTTGGGTCTTGAACACTGTCACTTCTCTGGACCCTGAAAGCAAGATGGAAAAGCCTGGAATGCATTTCTTTAAGACTTTGCTGTTTGTAGCTCCTCTTCAAAGGACCAGAGGGGAAAACTACTGATGACAACCCAACCATTTTGGGCATAAGTGGCAGGAATGAGTCCAAAAAGCATCTTGGTTCTGGAATGAGGTTTAGGCATCCTTCTCTCTCCTCCCTGACCCCCTTCACTCCTTTGGCTGGGTCCACATTTTGACACACTACCAAGCTGATGCACTGTCAAACTGTATCTCCATTAAAAATTGCAAGGAAGAATCTGAAGATCTTGTTACCAAGGAAAAGGCAATTGAGCAGGCAATTGAACAAAAGGTGATACAGCAGCAGGGAAAGTGTAGGAGATTATTTAAGACCTGGCATGGACATCTAAGCTGGATATTTCTGCTTAAATGCTAGTAAGCCAAACAGTGGTACTTAAATCAACTGTTGTCCCAGAATTAGGAACTTAATGTGGAATAAAGGCTTTTCCACCTCTCAGAGCTGTTGTTCCTGGCTCGCTTCAGACTCAGGAAGACAACATTGTTTAATTAACATCATCTCACACTTTGAGTGTGTTTTCCTGTAGGCATGAGAGCTGAACACTTCACTTTCAGTGGAAGTTGGTATTCTGGAGTTTGAATCATTGCTTGCAGAATGGCAGGATAGCAAGAGGCTGGATTATCAAGAAAATGAGTACGAATGACAGGCAGCTAGCTACCTTCTGTCTATTTCGCAGGATTTAACACCATGTTTCAATCTCCAACATACACATGACACAGCAAGTGCTGTAGCTGATCTATTTGCATCTTAGGCGATATGCTCATGGACCTCCTCGCTCCTACTGTGATCCTGTCAGTTCATGTAAGTCAAAGAGGTTTGATCCATGTCAGCTCTTGGTTGACAGTCCTCAGAGGAGAGGCTAGGATGTCACCAGATGTGACAATCTCTTTTCTGGCTCAGTAGAATCAATCACCCTAGCCTACTGCTACAGGGCTGTATGAATATTGACTGGACACTGATCTGATGAAATGGGGACTTAACATCACTGTTACCAGGAAATACGAGTGTAGGCCATGCAGTCCTCTCACGCCAGATTTCACTCTCTTCCTTTGAGCTGTGGATTTTTTTATTTCTTGCCCCAAACTGCTTAGAGAACATGCTTGCTTGCTAATCTACAGCCATACTGCTGGCCCAGGGGAGCTGTATTTGGGAAGTAGGTGGGCGCAGTAATGTGCAGTTCATGAACGCTTTGCAACTCTTCAGCTTGATGGCTGTGGGAGGCACATGGACTCTGATGTACAGCTACTAGAGTGGCAAAGTGATTGGTGCCTCGTTATTTTTTCACTCTCAACAATTGTTTGTGAAAGCCACTGGCAAAGTGTCCAGAGCAGGCTTACACAAAGGATGACAAATAGCTATTGCCCTCACTTACTCTGCTAGTTCAGGGGCTGAAGTCTGCATAGATCTCTTGGACATGACCCCGCTGATGGTCCCTGGGGGTATGAGAAAGAGATCATGCAATAAAGTTTCTTTCCTTTTCTGTCATTGTGCTTTAAAAATAAACAAACTCTAAAATTGCTTACAACCACTTCCTGCCCCTACCATTGAACAATTAATTCTTCCACTGTGACCTTAAATTCTACTGTTTACCAGTTTTGGAGTGGTCACATCTTTTATGGTGTTCTATTACCAAAAAGGCTCTGCTCACATGTGTGTCTCTGTGAGGGTGTGTATTATGTTCAGCTATGACCTCTCTGATGTCCATTGCCAGTGGCAGGGGAATAATAGACCTCAGCATGGTGGCTTCAGCAGGATGTGTATGTGCATTGGTGTGTGCATACATATACAGTGGGGGTACCATGCTGCAGATCAAAGGGAAAATGAATCTCTAAAATGTTTAGTTTATGAAGTGTATTGTTGTTGCACTGCTGCCCAAGGTCTTCAAAGGGGCCCAGATTTATTGTCTCAGCACAGTTCAGGGATATTTGTTGTAGATTAAAAATGGAAGAAATAGGAAGGGGGCCAGGCATGTAAATTACTGAGTAAAAATAGGAGCTCTTACATGTGTTTGCTGTATTAGTTTGGGTTTTGTTGTTTTCTTTTCTTTCTTACTGAAAAAAACCCTCCCAAACTAGTGCTTTTCCCCTCCCCCTTACATTCGTTCCTGAGAGCCAAGGGGTCATGGCTGTGTTTTCTTGTGTGGCCAGATGGAGTATGTCCTGACAGCTCTGCTATCTCTTAGGTAGAGACTGAGATTATCCAGACATGGCTCTTGGAAAGGAAAACTCAGTACAAGCAAATCTGCTTTGCTTATATTACTGGAGGTACCTTTTAATCTTAGCCCCTGACTGTTTTTCTCCCCACAACTCCTCTGCTTGGAGGAAAGTCATCAACTCAACACATGACAAAGAAATTAACTCTCCTTTGTGGCCACAGATTTTAAAGAGAGGAGCAGTTGTTTGGATCCTGCTCAGCTCGTTGTGCAACGCAGCCCAGAGAGCCTGAGCAGGGGTGTCCAGCTGACTGGTACAGCGAGGATGTACTCAGGTGCTGGCTGTGACAGTGCCCATGCGCAGGCACAGCATGCACCCACACTGCCAGGGAGAACCTCTGCTTGGGTCCATGCAGGGGGTTTGCCCACAGCTTCAGCCTTCACTAAGATCTTGTACACTGACCTTCTCCACCAATCCCTGGGGCTGAGGCTGGACGAGGACACCCCAACCGGCAGTCTCCAGTCACTTCTTTCTGCAGTGTGGCTGGGGTGATGATAGGGGAGGCAGGGAAGAGCATGGGCTGTGATGTAGAGAGATGAAAAGCACAAAAATACAACTTCTTTTGAGCTTTACTTGCCTGCATTGAGCTCTTTCCCCAGTTCCAGTGGAAGGACAGAGGTTTGTTCATGCCATCGTGATCTGACTTTGAACGGGGCAGGGTTGTCCACATTCAGAAAGATCTTATGGGGGAAAACATAAGATCTCAAGATACTTACCCTCACCACCTCTTACTGATTATCTCCTAGGCTAAATGTGCTGGCTATGTCCTCACTGGGGTGCTGGCTATGACTTGCTAGGCAAAATCTCTCCGTCAAGCATTCAGTATCAACAGACCTTCTTTCTCCAAAAGCTCACACTGCAGGTGGGAGATGCAAATCCAGAGAGGGAAAGTGAGGTGCTGAACCAGAACTGGTACCAAGCCACTTGTGCTTGATTTGTGGCAGTTGATATTGAATCACTGTCTTTGTCAGTCCTCTGAAATTCTCTGGTTCTCCAAAAAGCTTTACTCCACAAGGTAAATTCTCCTGTGCAACTCTGAGCCCTTTCTGGCAGCCATAGGCAATTTTAAAGTGCTAAGATTCAGGATCCTACATCCTGTCGCTTTAGGGGAGCATCATTTTCATGCTAAACGTGAGTCCTAACTGTGTGAGGCTTACAACCACAGGTACAAGGGTAAATATTTCATCCATGCTGTGACCCTGTTGGTTGACAGAGCATCCCAAAGTGGTCTTCTGCTACTGCTCATCTTTCAGGGATTTCAGCTAGCTGCCTAGTAGCTTTCAGCTGAAGAGCTGGAAGCCATGCCCATCTTGCCAGACACCAGGGACCCCACTCAGCTGTGTCTGTAGTGCTGGTTAATCTTATGGGCACTCACACCACATCCATCTTGTCACCTTTACCTCTGCATCCTGCTGTCAGTTGCAAAGACTGCCATACATTAAAAGATCATTGTCTCCAGTGAGGTTTGTATATAGATTTTAATATCATAATTACGGCATGTAAACAAAATACCACTTGATTATTGAAACCATATTCACTGAAGCCGAGCTCCCATGCGAGAGATACATATGAGTTTAATTGCTGTTAAAACTCTGCAACTATACTTTTAGTAAGGCATTGGTATTATTTAACATACAGATCAAAACTACTGAAATCTAGAGCTGATGCTGGAGATTAATCAATCCAGCACCAGTGGGCTTTGGCAATTTCACTGTACAACTGATTATCAGTGGGACGCTTCCTGTATTTTGGCAGCTGGCAGGACTGTGCCATGCCCATGACATCCAGCTCCAGCCATTGGTCAAACCCATCCAGTAGTTCACTTGAGCTGTCCTCCTCATGGGAGACCAGATCAGACATAGCTCCTCTTACCATCTGGGGGCCAGGCTGTCTTTCATACCGACAGAGTCAGTGCTGGAATAGCCTTCCAAATGCCAGCAAAGGCCAGGTGCTGCCATGGGGGAGAGTGAGGGCAATGCCGCCTTTGCACAGGATACCCACTTTGCTGGGTCAGCACACTCACGACAGCCCTACCACCTCTCCGGCTGCTCTGTCACCCACAGCTTGGCTGCTCAGTTCTGCTGTTGACATCTGGAGCAAAAGCATATACAAGCCTGTATAAAGCAAAAACATACACAGAAGAAGGAGACTAGGTTCTTTTGAGCCTCTTCCAGGCCCAGCCTCCCCCAGAGCTCTTTGCTATGTTTTACTTTGTACACTGGGAGGAGAAAAGCTTGGTTAGAGAAAAAAGAAGAGGACATTTTACAGATTAATGAAGCCTAGATCTGATCCAGGTGTTGCTTCCAGGTCTTTTCAAACTCTGGTGACACCAGAAGACATTTTGCAGAGCTCAGAGGGTGGTGGGGAAGCCTGGGACAGCTTATAGATGCATGATTTCCCTGGCCTTCCCAGACTGACAGCCCAGTGATGGCTGTCTTTGCCTAATTGTGGCAGGACTTCTGCAAAAGCAGCAAGGTACCCAAGTAGGAAGCCTTGTGGCTTGTGGATGTTGGCGGGAAGTCCTCTGGATGGCAGAGCAGCAGCAGCACGGTGTCACTGAGCCTCCTGCTCTGGTCCTGGCTCAGGAGCTCCTGGTGAAAAGGACAATGCCCCTAAGGCATACCTTTCTGTGTCTGCCAGTGCTGCCTACTTCACAAACCCTCTGTGAATATTTGAGGTGTTGTTATCTTCCTTTTATAGATAGATCCTCAAAAGTATTTAGACATCAAACTCCCAGTTAAATCCAGGAGAACTCAGTACCTAAATGCCTACCTGGATCTAAGTGATTTGCTGATAACATGTTGTAAATGAAATTTTGACCTTCCAGACCTTTAGCTGGTGGTGTAGTCTGGAGGCATCTTTTTCTGCCAGAATACAGGTCCATGCTCCCACACCAGGAAGAGAAATAGCTTGTGGCTCCTTGGCAGGGCTCACCTCTGCCTCCAGCCTGGTCGGTGCTCTCCTGTACACTCACAGGGCCTGGGAGGCTGGTGGAGGGGGAGCCGCGGGGAAGGGCTGTGCTCAGAGGAGGTGGGACATCAAAGTCCTGGCCACACACAGCAGTAGATATTCTACAGCTTTTTTTTTTTTTTTTTTTTTACTTCACAGCAATGGGGTGCCACCCTCGTTGCTTTTGGCAGTTCCCAGTGGGATTAATTACATTGTGCATGCCTTAATTTCCCTCTTTTGCAATGACAACTGGATGCAATTTCCTTAGGAGTCTCACAAATGAAGCTCTCACATTGTTGGAAGCCAGTCAGTGAGTGCTGCAATGTGTTCAGACGTGGCTGCTTCTCAGCAGGACCCCAAGTGGTTTCTAGAAACCTTTCCCTAGCCTGTCATGCACTTTGGGACCCACTCAGTGGGCCATACATGGGAGTCCTGGGCAGGGTCTTTCAACTAAATGCAACGTTGTTATTTCTGCACTGCAGAATCCCAAGATAGCCTGGCTGGAGGCACACACTCACATAAGACAGAGTGTGAAATGCAAACTTGAATGTTTAGAGATTCATATGTTGTTGGGATTGGGCTCAAGAAATGCCAAACCAGAACTGAAACCTGCGCTTGAGGTTTGATTCTGCTTCATGCTTAACATAAATATTACTCTTGCGAATGAAACATTCCCCGGAATAGCTCCATGGAGCTAAGGATAGGTCTCTGCAGAGAATTTTATCACCTAGTTGCCTGTGATAGCAAAGGACTAGATACTGCCCAGCAGATCCCTTCCATTCACATTGTCCTGTGATTAAAGAGCAAGGCTCACTACTGCAGGCTGCTCAGGGAATCCTCCACACAGCAGCAAAAAGCTTCAATGGTTGTTGTAGTGGGGAAATGACTTGTGAGACCACATGCATATGCATTAAGATGGTCTGTTTGGCAGGAAGGGGCAATAGTCTTTTTGATCTGGAGACATGGAGGAAAAAGGCTGGAGGACATGGAGGAAAATGCCCTTCTGACAACAAAAGTACCACCTCCCTCCTGCCTGCACACTGCACTGTGCTTAAGATTTGGTGCTACTTATTTTCAGACTGCTCCTGTTGACTTGCAAAGACCTTCATGGCAACACCCCACCAAAGCGCTTGACCACTGAAGGATAGCCTGCAATGTGCTTCCAGCATGTCTCTGGGCAGCTAATGAAAGAGCATGATAACTAAAGAGACCTAATGAAGCCCAGCTCCTGCCAAGTGCACAGTCAAGTGATCTGTGCAATGTACAGTGAGAGAGGAGAGGAGGGAGGATCAGGAAAAAAGACAATGCTGCTAGGACTTGAAAAACAAGGTCCAGGGCAGGTAGATGACAGATAAAGGAGGCAGAGGAGTAACAATGTGTGCTGTGGTTGGAGGGAAGGGGTAAAAGAAATAAAGTAATTTATAACTTGGGAAGGAGGCCTCACGCAGGTATTTTATTCCAAGTGCCCAACCTTTGCACTATCTGGGGAACATAGGAATAAACTCAGATATTAACCAAATGCTTTGGTCTAGCTGGAAAGCGCAGTGCAGTTATCTGGAGCAAGTGAGGCAGGAGGAGCAGACCCCCTCCTTTCCCTTCTGCAATGAGAGCCGGGCTGGTCACAGGGGCAACATTAGTATTTTTTTGCCAGTTCTCTAATTCACCAGGCTCAGGGAACATGGCTGTCTGGCCTCCCTGAGTCCCCAGAGGCACTGCGGAGAGCAGTGGGGAGCAGGAACAGGGACCTCCCAGGCCCTGGGCAAACCCCCTGTCAAACACCACCTTGGGGAAACTTTGCAAATGGATCTGGATAAAGAAATGCCATCTCAGTCCTCAAGCACAGCTGGAAAGGAGCTGCCTGGAGGGCTGTGTGTGGAGGGGTGGGCATGGCCTGACTGGAGCAGTGAGGACATTTTGGGAGCTGTGGTGGGTGTGATAAATTTATTTTATATGTATTTGTTAATCAAACCGGTTCTGTAAGCCTTGCACAGTGTGTTCGTTTTGCAGGGCAGTGTTAGCCCTTGTAGACAGGTGTGATTGGAAACATTGTAACTTCAATGTCTGGCTGTCTGGACAAGATGTGTATTTTAAAGTACGCATGCTCCAGATAACAAAGAAACACAGAAGAAGACTACAGCCTTCATCCCTCGACTCCCCCAGCAACAGGGCGCGCAATCGCCCAGGTGAGCCGGGACCCTAGACTTTAACCTGGCAACAAAAAAAATATAAAAAGGGAGCTCTGAGGGAGGGGGGCGCGTGCTGTTGGTAGAGCGGAGACTCCTCGGCCGCCCAGCGCTGTTTTGCCTGTTTGTCGCTTGTTTTAATAAACTTTAATTGGATTATCCGTGGGCTGGCGTACAATTTTTCGTCGCCCCTTATAACAAATTTGGTGCCGTGACTCGGATAAGGTTAACTTGGTTCGGAATCTAAACTCTGGGCAGGCGCCCCATCCTTGGATGGCCCCGGAGTGGACGATATCCTTTCCAAGACCCTTACCTCCGAACCCTAAATTTGGCAAGCAGGCAAAAGAATACTGCAGTACCCCATAATTTTTGTGCACGAAGATCCGGACGAAGACTCCAGGTTAAGTGAGTATTGAAAGCGTTTCCCGTTCGGTCGGGGTGGGTTTCCCGAAGTGTGCATGAACGAGACGTCCACCGGGCTTAGTAGGTCACTGGGCGAAGTGAGTGCGGACCCTCTTGTAGTGCGGTTCTCACTGCCCGCGAGGGCGTGAGCCACGAACGAGGGGCGCGTGTGTGTGTGTGTGTGAGAAGGCACTTCGGAAGATGGGGCAGAAGAAAAGCAAGCGTTCTGACTCCATGGAGGGGGGGGCCGGGGTGAGGTTACCCGACATACCGGTAGGTGGCCCTCTAGGATTAATGATTGCCCATTGGGATGACTGGCCGCTCAGTCAAGGCAAAAGCATAGAAAAAATGATATATTATTGCATGGAGGTGTGGGGTGGTAAACAAATCAGAAGAGATGGGGTATTTTGGCCTGGTTTTGGGACATTTGAGGATTGGATATGTCAGGCCTTAAACATATATGTAAATTCTAAGGAACCCTCTAGTTTAGAAGAGAGTGAATATGCTAGTTTATGGATAAGAATTAGATACCCGAATCCATGTGTTTGCTCTGAGTGAAAAGAACCATAGGAAAAAACCTAAAAACTCCGATGAACTTACCCCACCTCCTCCCCCTGTTCCCCATGCACTCGTGCCTGACCCAACCCCCCCTTCCTCCTCTCTCCCGACAGCCCCAGACCCAGACTTGTTCCCTCCTAGTTCCCCTGAGGAGATTCGGAGAATAACAAGGAGTCAGACTAGGAGGAAAGAGCAGTCAGAGGAAAGACTATACCCCTTAAGAGAAATAGGTATGGGAGGCCCACAACCCGGCATGGGATTTGTGTCAGTGCCTTTGAATTCAGGAGATGTAAGGGAATTTAAGAAGGAGATGGGAAACCTTTTAGAAGACCCCTTGGGAGTATCTGAAAGTTTAGACCAATTTTTGGGTCCTAATGTATATATCTGGGAAGAGTTGCAGGCAATTTTAGGTATACTATTCACAGTAGAGGAAAGGGAAATGATTCGAAGAGCAGGAATGAGAGTTTGGGATCAGCAACACCAACGTGGTCCAGGCGCAGATATTAAATGGCCACTACAGCGGCCAAACTGGGATAACCAGAATGCAGAACATAGAACTCAAATGGCAGATCTGTGTACTATAATTGTTCAAGGCATTAGGGAATCTGTTCCCCGAGGACAGAATATTAACAAAGCATTCAGTGAACACCAGAAGAAAGATGAGACCCCCACTGAATGGTTAGAGAGATTGAGAAAGAATCTGCAGCTTTATTCTGGGCTGGATCCTGCCACTCCAGTGGGGCAAGCCCTGTTAAAAACTCAGTTTGTGGCGAAATCATGGGTAGACATTAGAAAGAAACTGGAAAAATTGGAAGATTGGCAGGAGCGAGGATTAGATGAGCTGTTGAGAGAAGCTCAGAAAGTGTATGTGAGAAGGGAGGAAGAGATTCAGAAAAAGCAGGCAAGGATTTTGGTGGCAGCTGTCCGAGAAGGACAGAGAAGAAAAGAAAGACTTCAGAGAAGTCAGGGTGACATAAAGGATTTGAGACAGGTTGAGTGTTTCTACTGTCAAAAGAAAGGACACATGAAGAGGAATTGCAGAAAACGTATACAGGATGAACAAACGTTTAAGGAAGATAAGGGGGGTCAGGGGCTCTATTTGCTGGGGACCCCCAGGAAAACAGAGCCCTTGATAAAATTAAAACTGGGTCCCCAGCATCAAGTAGTAGAGTTCCGTGTGGACTCTGGGGCAGAAAGATCTACTGTCCAGTTAGTGCCCCGAGGATGCACACTATCCTCAGAGAAAATACAAGTAATAGTAGGAGCAAAAGGGGAACCGTTTCAGGTACCAATAATAAAAGGAGTGGAAATAGAAACTCCATCTCAAATTAGAATAGGATCCTTTTTGTTGATATCTGAAACAATATAATTTATTAGGAGGAGATCTGATGATTGAATTGGGAATTAACTTAGAAATAGAAAACAAAGAAATAACAGTAAAATTGTGTGTTTTGACAACCGAGGATGAAGCTAAAATCAATTCCGAAGTATGGTATACCCCGGAGTCAGTAAGACGATTAGACATTGCTCCCTTTGAAGTCACTATTAAAGACCCGGAAATTCCAATTAGAGTCAAACAATATCCTATGTCACAAGAGGGCAGATATGGACTAGAACCAGTGATCGAAAGGTTGTTGCAGCAGGGATTATTAGAACCTTGCATGTCACCACACAATACCCCCATTCTGCCGATAAAGAAATTGGATGGGTCCTACCGTTTAGTACAGGATCTAAGAGCGGTGAATAAGAGGACTATTACTAGATTCCCAGTGGTGGCCAATCCATATACTTTACTAAGTCAACTCTCCCCTGAATTAAAATGGTATAGTGTAATAGATTTAAAGGATGCATTTTGGGCCTGTCCTCTAAAGGAGAAGTGTAGGGATTATTTTGCCTTTGAGTGGGAAGATCCTGAGACCCATAGGAAACAACAGTTAAGATGGACTGTACTCCCACAAGGGTTTACAGAATCACCAAATTTGTTTGGGCAAGCTCTAGAACAAGTATTAGAAACTTTTGAATCAAACCCAGAAGTGACTTAGTGCAGTATGTAGATGATCTGTTGTTAGCTGGGAAAGATCAAGAGGCTGTTAGAAATGAGAGCATTAGGTTATTGAACTTTTTAGGCCTAAAGGGATTAAAGGTTTCAAAGTCTAAATTACAGTTTACTGAAGAGGAAGTAAAATACTTAGGACACTGGATAAGTAAGGGAACTAAGAAATTAGATCCTGAACGAGTGAATGGTATTTTATCCCTCCAGGCACCAACAAGTAAGAGACAGATAAGGCAATTGTTAGGACTTTTAGGGTACTGTAGACAATGGATTGAAAATTATAGCAGCAAAGTGAAGTTTTTGTATCAGAAATTAGTAGGGGTAGGATTAATAAAATGGACTCAGGAGGACGAACAGAGTTTAGAAAGCCTCAAAGCTGACCTTGTAAATGCTCCGGTGTTGAGTTTACCCGATATTAGAGACCGTTTTATTTGTTTGTGAATTCAGAGGGAGGAACAGCCTTTGGGGTATTAACCCAAGAATGGGCTGGAAGAAAGAAACCCGTAAGCTATTTTTCCAAATTATTAGATCCGGTTAGTAGGGGATGGCCTACTTGCCTACAAGCTATAGTAGCCATGGCCCTTTTAGTTGAGGAAGCTGTGAAAGTAACTCTAGGAGGAGAATTGAAAGTGTATACGCCTCATAGTATTACAGCAGAAGGCAGCACTGACGCCAGGCTGCTAAAATACGAGGGTATCCTAATACATTCTCCCAAGTTAGAGCTTGAAACAACTAGCTTGCAAAACCCAGCTCAGTTCTTATATGGGGAACCAAGCGAGAACTTAATTCATGATTGCATGCAATTAATAGAACACCAGACCAAAATTAGAGAGGATTTGGAAGAAGAGGAACTACCGAATGGGTTGAAATTATTTGTAGATGGGTCATCACGAATGGTAAATGGGAAGCGAAGGTCAGGGTATGCGATAATAGATGGGACCACTCTAGAGGTAAAAGAATCTGGCCCCCTTGATGCGATGTGGTCAGCCCAAGCTTGTGAATTATATGCAGTACTAAGACCCTTGCAGTTATTGGAAAATAAACAAGGGACAGTATTTACAGATTCTAAATACGCATTCGGGGTAGTTCATACATTTGGCAAAATTTGGGAAGAACGAGGGTTAGTGAACTCTCAAGGGAAAGGCTTAGTACATGAGGCCTTGATAAAACAAACTCTAAAGGCTCTAAGAGGACCTAAACAAATTGCAGTAGTACATGTAAAAGGCCATCAGAGGGGTATCAATAAAAAAGTAAGGGGAAATAACTTGGCTGATGAAGAAGCAAAGAAAGCCACCTTACTAATTGTAAGGGAAGTGGAACAAACACAGACTCAAATAAAAGCCAATGGTATCATGAGTTTTGCCACTCAAGAAAAGGAGAAACTTAAACAAGCAGGAGTTATTGAAAAGGAAGGGAAATGGTTTCTCCCTGATGGAAGGGAAGTAATTCCAAAGGGGACAGCATGGAGAATAATGAGAGAATTTCACAGGCAAACTCATTGGGGAATACAGGCATTGGTAGACCAATTCGGAACTAAGTATATGTGTATAGGGATACATGATATAGCCAAGAAAATCGCTGGGGAATGCCTAACGTGCCAAAGGGTAAATAAGCATCAGCTCAGGGAAAGAGTACCGGGAGGGCGTGAACTGGCTAAAAGACCATTTGAAAGAATACAAATCGATTTCACCGAACTTCCCAAAGTGGGCAGATACAAATATCTCCTAGTACTGGTGGACCATTTGACCCACTTTGTGGAGGCCTTTCCTGTAGCCCGAGCCACTGCAAAAACCATAGTCAAGGTACTGCTAGAAAACATCATACCACGCTATGGAAACATAGCAGTAATTGATTCAGATCGGGGACCCCATTTTACCTCCAAAGTTATCAAAGAGGCCTTGGATCCCTTAGGGAGTAAATGGGAATATCATACCCCATGGCATCCACAGAATTCAGGAAAAGTAGAGAGAATGAATGGAGAAATTAAGAAACACCTGACTAAATTAATCATTGAAACTAAAATGAATTGGATAAAATGCCTGCCCTTAGCCCTATTAAATGTAAGGACACAGCCCAGAGCAGACACTGGGATCTCTCCTTTTGAAATGTTATATGGGATGCCTTATGACCTAGAAATGCCAATTGAACACCCAAAGGTAGAAGAAAAATTCTTACAGGAGTATATCATTGAACTCATGAAGATATGACAAGAACTAATAAAGAAGGGACTGATAGTGCAGAGGCCACCCTTAGATATTGCAATACACAAGATTACACCTGGAGATAAGGTATTGATCAAAGCTTGGAAAGAATAATCTCTAACTCCCTGTTGGGAAGGACCGTTTCTTGTTTTGCTTACTACAGATACTGCAGTCCGGACTGCCGAAAGAGGGTGGACTCATGCAAGCAGAATCAAAGGACCAATTCAGAGTTCTCACTGGGAGGCGACCAGAGACCCTGATAGTTTGAAAATTAAGTTCCGAAGAAAAGTGGATGAGTGACACTATCTTTTGTAAAGATCCTAAATGTATATGTTATCCCTTTGTATGTTACAGGTGTAAACTCTGTAGAGAAAAGTGGTGGACACATTGCTCTTCTGGGTATTACGAACTGGAGCATGCAGACGAACTATGGCCAGAGTGAGGTGTGGAGTCTGGGAGGTGAAAGATAAGAGCTGGGAGAACTATAAGTCAAGGTGGACTAAATATGACAAAGGAGGTTCCCCTGAAGAATACGACTGCTGCCGAGAAGATGGTACACCTCGCTGCTCTAAGCAACAGAGTTGGCAGAGGAGAAGGCAGAGGCGTACTGCTGTGGGGATTGAGGTTGATGAACCACCTCCAGAAATGGCACACGAGGCCCCTTGACTCACAACTCCCAAACCCAGTAACCTCAGGGCCACCCCAAAGTCTTTCATCTCCCTCGGGGAATAAAACCAAAAACCAAATTAAATGTATAGAAAGACCAAGATGGCACCACTTTTCTCAATCTTATATCTAGGTCAGTGGATAATAAGTCTGTTATATTAAATAGAATTGTTGGATTAGTACCTAATGTTATTAAGAAGGCAATGTGAGTACTTAGGGGAAGCCAAGGTTGTTGAAAGAGAAACTCCCAGTCTTTCTCTAGCTCAAGAAACTGTAATTCGGTTTGACCAACAAAATGATGAAAACAAAAAGGGGGGATTGTGATAAATTTATTTTATATGTATTTGTTAATCAAACCGGTTCTGTAAGCCTTGCACAGTGTGTTCGTTTTGCAGGGCAGTGTTAGCCCTTGCAGACAGGTGCGATTGGAAACATTGTAACTACAATGTCTGGCTGTCTGGACAAGATGTGTATTTTAAAGTACGCATGCTCCAGATAACAAAGAAACACAGAAGAAGACTGCAGCCTTCATCCCTCGACTCCCCCAGCAACAGGGCGCGCAATCGCCCAGGTGAGCCGGGACCCTAGACTTTAACCTGGCAACAAAAAAAATATAAAAAGGGAGCTCTGAGGGAGGGGGGCGCGTGCTGTTGGTAGAGCAGAGACTCCCCGGCTGCCCAGCGCTGTTTTGCCTGTTTGTCTCTTGTTTTAATAAACTTTAATTGGATTGTCCGTGGGCTGGCGTACAGTTTTTCGTCGCCCCTTATAACAGTGGGCTCTGCTGACCTGACAGGGTCAACTGTCCCACAGCACTTAATAAGCAAAGCTGCCCTTCCAACAGCTGGGCACAGAAGTGCCCTGCAGGTACTGTTGTGTTTGTGTTGCTGTTTCTTCCTTTTTTCTGACAGCTGTAGCATCTCAGGTGTCCTTATGGCAGGGCAGTCATCTCTCCTCTCATGCAGCACAGTACTTACCAGCCTGCAGTCCATGCAGTTCTCAAGGCATCTGAAGATGCTCAGCGAATGGTGCAAAATACCATACAAATCATAACCTGCCTGCATTTGCAGTCCAATGCGTGGTGCAATCAAAACTGGGGGGAATGCAAAGGAATAAACAGACACTCAAAGCTAAGCTTAATTGTTACTTGGACCTGACAAATCACTGTGGCGACTGTGCCATGTGATGCCTTCAGTTTATTTGGAAAAGGCTGGGCAGACCTTTGAGTAAAACACATACAGAGGTGCTGGTCTAATGCATACAAGGCAGAAACTAGGAGAGCAAGACGGGTGCATGGTTAACCATATGGTCCTGAGGTGATCCAGGTGCTCAGAGCCAAACCCTGCCCTGCCATCTAAGACACTACAGTGCCTAAGTGCTGCTGTTGGCCTTTGAGTTGTTCATCAAGGCTGTACTGCATTTCTGTGGATGCCGCAGGATAGTGTTCTGCACAGCATTGCAGGCTGGTGCCCTGGGACACTGTTGGGTAAGGATTTATGGAGTACTGGGGCAAGGGAAGAATGTCTTGACCTCAACAGATCCAGTAGAAAAAAACCCCACCTTTCTGTATACAGGGTGGGAGTTGAAAGGTGCTGGCCACACTCAAACCCAAGAGCAGCTACAGGATATGATGGCTTTCCAATCCCTGCCCTAAGTTCTATCTGGTTTGCTTAGTTGCTGTGGAAAGAGGGAATTTGCCCCAAAAGGAGGGAACCAGGGAATTCTTTCTGGTTCTCTCCCATATCCCTCAGCGATTGTTTATTCTTGGGGAGCATCACTACCCATCCAGTCATCAAAGCATCAGGTACTCATAGCCGAAGTCCTGGCCAGGGACCATCACCGCCAAAAATGGAAGAGTTCACTTTGCTGTGGCCCTCTTCGGTGTTGGCAATATTTGGAGATACAGCCCCATGCTGATGGTGCCTGTGTGGTCTAATTACCCTTTATTGCTACTCTCGCCTGCCTGCTTACTTGCATGTTAATTTATTTGTCCCAAGATGTGCTTGCGCATCTGTTCCTTATTTCCTGTGTATGCATTTGTTTTCTTGCTAAATACTGAAAGGGAAGGAGATGAAATGCATTGAAGATCTTGATTTACAGCTTCAGCCTTTCCCTAAATCTGTTAAGAACTGTGTTCTCAACTCCCCCTTCTCTCTACCCTCTGTGATAGCAAGGAGACATCCAGTAAAAACATAGCAAGCTGTAATGCGGACACCAAAACAGAGACAGACCCCTGTCACTCCACTAACCACAGCAGATAATGGGCCTTATCTGCCCTGTGCCTGATCTGGGTATATTTTTTGTGATATCTTGACCCTCTAGTACAGCATTGTACACTCACCATTTGGTTCTTCCATCAACTCTCCTATGTCATTTTGGAGTTGATGACAGCACTGGTGGTGATGCACAGGGGGCTATCCTAGAATGCAGCTTGTCTAAGGCAAGAAAGAAAATATGGGAGCAGGACAGAGTAGTTATGTGAGCAGTCAGCTTAAACGGCCACCAGTCTGCCTGGCCCTGTGTCTGCCCCGCCACCTCTTCTTTCAATGCTCTGCTACAAGCGAGCAACTTCTGCCAGTGGAGCAGACCTAACCTGACTGCACAACGGACTTCAGCACCTTCCTTCTCCTTCATTTGCTGTGCCCCGGCTGATGATGCCTCACGTCTGCGTATTTCAGAGCAAGCGTGTACCACCAGAAGGGAGGAGACAAGTCACAAGCAAAGGTCAGGAGAGGATGGTTCCCTGAACAGATGTGACACACAGACTGCTCCAGGAGGTCACAGCCCAGACTGGACTCTCCTCTTCCCCAAACCTTCTTGTTTGGTTTACTCAACCCCGTAAGTATCATAGAAAAAAGGAGGGATCAATAGTCGCTGGTTGATCCAGAAGGTTGGTGTGTCGGCGGTTGGTGAGGAAAAGCTCTATCAGCGTCCAACTGCCTCCCAATCTCTTGAAAAGGGACTTCTTTTGGTGGTGGGTGATGCCCTTCCCTATTCCCTAACACTGCATACTTGGCAATCCACGCTGCCTCTTGGCTCAGCAGTGCTGCTGTGACACGAGGGGTTTGAATCAGCTGGGAAAGGGCACATCCAAGAGAGGTCACTGAGATAGGTCGTCCCTTCCCGCTGCTACTGAAGACCTGTATGACAAGTCGCAAGCTTTCCCTAGCAGGAATTATGGCACTCTGGAGTTTACTGAACCATTTCTCCTGCACTTATGCCAGGCCTTTCCCCTCAATGAAAACTAAAACTGCCAATGTCATGGGAACAGCGTTTCTCAGCTTCCAGAAAGATCTTTGCATAGGTTTACGAAGCAGCTTGTTTGAACAGGCTGTGTCTAACACTCACTTCACTTGACACCTGCCTGGGCTTGGACTGGGAGAGGGAAAACAGAGACCAGCTTGTGCCTGCCAACTATGCTTGGCTGCTTTGGGGCATCCTGCCACCGCATGGGTCAAACCCATGTGCTTGGACCTCTGGGGACCAGCAGAGGCACGAGAGGTCTGGAGGACCTCTGGAGGACTTCTGGAGAAGGCAGCAGGACTGGCATCCCTGGCCAGCATAATTCCTGTTGGAGGGAATGAAGAGCAAACACACCTTACCTTTAATCTCACTGGCAAAGGAAGGTGACAGGCACCTTGGAGAAGCTGCTCCCTCAGCTGAGGCACGCGAAAATTGCCTACCAGGCTGGCAACCACAGCTGGGTTGGAGGAGGGACCCCATGCATCCCTCTTGGCAAAACCAGCACGAGCAGTTTGTGGCAGAGCATGAGCAGTTTGTGGCAGTGCACGAGCTGAGGACCTCTGCAAGGCATCCTGGCAGCTTCCCCCCACCGCAGCTCACCCAAGGAGGCCTTGCCATCTCAAGCCAGCCTGCTGCATGGAAAACCCCTGGCTGTGCCATGGGACTAAGTGAAATACTGTTTCCCAGCTTAATGGACAGATTTGTTGTGTATACAATGAATTACCAGCTCTTTCACTGCAATAACTGTTCACACATTGTTTCTCTGTCTCTTTCACTCTTTTTATGATTCATGCTGTTTGGTTGCCCAGTTGACATTTCCAAAATGAGGTTTTTAAGTCCCAGCCTTTCCCCCTCCCCTCTTCGCTTTTGGTTTGCCTGGTTTATGGGCCTGAGAGAAGTGTTTCCAATCACGATAATATCTTCATGTTTTGTTGACAAAAGGTCAACCCAGGAATAAGCCAAACTGGTTTTAGGAAAAATATTTGCTTATTTAGTAAGGGGATGTGTGTTGGAGATCGAATTTATAAGAGTGAAATTTAGTCTGGTTATTTAAAGGATTCTGAAATAAGAGCTTCCCAGCCACTCACAAGGGGAAGAACAAGAGCTATAAATTGCTTTAGGCTGAAGGGAATGTAGAAATAAACTAAGTTTCTGTGCAAAAGGTAATAGGATCCAAAGCAAGAACTACAACCAGAGTTTAAGAGACAACAGCCCATTCACTCCCTCATGCATAGTGCTCATTTCACACTATCATTCCTACAGAAGAAAGGTCATAATTTTCCCCAGTATCTGACCTTCCAGTTCCACAACAACCATCCTCATCTACTAGCCAAACACTTAGATTCACAAAAGAAAGTTCCAGCAGCTTAGCTGGTCACAGAAATCTATTTTGTAGCATGCTTTCTCTAGTTTGTCTTTAAATTATAGTTCTCAGATTTTGCAAATCCTTTCGTGAGAACGGCCCATGCCAGGAATCCTACTCAATTCAGGAGGAACCATCTCTTCACTGAAATATCCATAAGTAACACCGCTGAACAAGCATGTCTGGAGGATCATGTCCAAAAGGTCTTCTCTCTTTTCACTGAAAAGACTAGCCAACAGTGCAACAGGTTAAGTCACCCTTTTCCATACAGAATATGAAGAGGGAGTGTACCACATTCATATATTTAAAAAATGTATATGTGTATGTGTATGTGCATGTGTATGTATACACATATATATGAATTAGAATAATACAGGCTGGAAAACACCTCTGGATGTGATCATGTTTAATCCCCAAAAAGCCAGCCCAACCTAGGGGACATTGCTCAGGTCCTTGTCCAGTTAAGCGCTGAGCCCCTCAAGGCATGGAGAATTTTTCCTAGTATCTAACTGGAATTTTCCTTCCTGCAGCTTGTGACTGTTGGCTCTGTCATACCACTGTGCACCTCTGAGGACAGTCTGACATATCTGTGTATGTGTGCATATATACATACACACATATAAGCATACACATACACAGTTTCTTATTCTTCTTCCTTTGTGCATTCAAGAGATAACAAGCTAAGTGGACCCCTGGTCTGGCCCAGTGCAGCTATTCCTATTTCTAGTAAACTCCGAGATGCTGCAGAAAGGATCCGGCATTTTATTTGTTCTCCTGCTGTTGCACAGCCCCAGTTCATTTGTATTATTTAGACACATGCCCCCCTCATGGCTTGGAACATGACATTTCTTTCCTGTTTAAACATGGTTATTACAAAATACAAATTGGAGCAAGAACTGTAGTTTAAAAACTCTTCTAATGAAGTCCCATTGACACTGGATGCTTGTTAAAAAACGAAACAGAACATTAAGCAAGTCTTTGCAGTTAGTAGAGAAAAACACAAGTCATTATTAAAAGAGTTTAGCTGGTTTGGATTAACCCTACAGTCATGACACATTTCAGCAAATTCCAGATAGAGAGGAGGTAGGATGCAGCAATGAAATCTTATTTGCTGTAGATTTTATATAATTTTTAAACAAGATAAGACCACTGTTTGTAGATACTCTGCATCTCTTTCTGTATATAGCCACCACAGATCAGCATTACAGGACTAGAGCTATTACAAGAGCTATTGTAAAATGCTGCTGGATACAGGCCTTTCTTGGGCACAGCTGCATGTATCTTGGGCTTACAGCTATAAGAAGAATGAAGCCAAATTATCTCCCAGCATAGATGCAAAAGTGAGGAGGGTGCTTGATTGTGAAGCGATCCTCTTGCTGGGGAAGCCACTCCAGATGTCGTAGTCATTCTGTCCTCAAACAGACCATAGCTGGTGTAATCTAGCTTGTGAAAGGATCACAGGCACGGAACCTATTTCTGACAGAGTATAAAAGAGATTAAACTATCTGTACCTGTGGACCACCCAGCCAATTCTCTCCCTAATGTATGTTAGAGGTTTTTTTCATTCATGCTTTTCTCATTTTATAAGATGAAAGCAATCATATGGTCAGAGCTGTAACCTCTAACCATTAGTCCATACTCTAAAAAGAGCACATCTTCACATTTGTCTATGGGTAACAACCTGGGCCTAATCTGAGACAGGATTTTAATTAACCAGGTGGTGCAACAGCTAACCAGGGTAATTTTTTTGGCATAATAAAATTGTATCTCCTGCCCATTTGCTATCTCTCAGCAGCCCATCCAAGTATCTAGAAAGCTTTTCTGTAGTCATTTCAAGCATAGCTTGAATTCTGCCTTTTCCTACACAAGAGAGATCCTGTCATCCTCCCCTCTCTCCCTCCCACCCCAAACACCACCCCCATTCTCAGGGGGAGGAGACACTTGATGGTACCTTTCAATCCCAGCTAACAAAGAGACCTAGTGCCAGCATCTTTCAGAGGGACCAAAGTTTCACTCACTGAGTACAGCTGCATTTCTGTGATATTAGCCACGTTTTCCTGCTGTGCACATTGGGCAGCAAGAGGTAAATGCCATAGGAAAGTCAGAGGTTAGGAGTGAGTCAGGATGCAATCTCAGTAGTTGATTCTGCTTGGGCCTGAGCCTAAACTGTTTAAGACTTGTCTATGTGTTTTGAGCACCAGAAGAGAATCTGCAGAGCACCAGCACTTCACAGCATGTCTCCTTGTCTCACTGCTTGACAAGAGCAGATGACAGTTCTTGGGCAAATCTGCTAATTTGGAGAGAGAAAACGGTTTCATCTGTTTTGTGGTGAGACACCTGAAAAGCTGAGAGAGGTTGTTTCAGGAGGAAGCACAGAGAAATTCTGTGTACTTCATTCAACTGCATTCAGTCAGCGGCGAGGCCAGCAGCGGCAACGATACGTGGGCGGCTAAGCGCTAGATCGAGGCGGGCCGGCAGGGTCCCGAGGCCCGGGAGCCCCGGGGAAGAGCGGAGGGGCCCGTCCAGAGGCGGCGACTCTCGCGACAGAGGCTGACGCGGCGTGCGCGTTGCCAGGGGCAACCGCGGGAGATTTGAACGGCCCCGAGGAGCGGCGGTGACCAGGACGGGCGACCAGGGCGTGGCACGTCAGTTTGCGCGGCAGTTCGTGCAGGTAGGGCGCAGCCCCTCCTCTTCCCAGCTCGAGAAGGCTACTCAAGTGGTGGGTGTCAGCCCAGAGGGAGACCCAGGTATGGTTGCCACTCGGGTGAAAGCCATTGTTAGGAAAAATATGGCAAAGCAGACAGAGGTGCCATGTAAACATACAGCTGTCCAGGTCTCTGGCTGCAGGGAGTGCCTGAGTCTATCACTGGTGCCGGAGGGCAGCGGGGACACCTCTTGTGTGAGGGGTGACCAGGTGGATGATCTGCTCAGCCTGGTGGCAGAGCTGAAGGAGGAAGTGGAAAGGTTGACGAGTACCAGGGAGTCTGAGAGGGAGGGAGATAGATTGGTGGACCCGCACCCTACCATCCCTGAGGCAGAGGCAGCAGATGGAGGCTCTGCAAGAAGCGGGGAGGTTCCCCTGCCCTCCTGCCACCAGGCAGGAAGGGACGTAAGAGATGGAGGGGAATGGATATGGGTCCCTGCTCAGGGAGGCAGGTGAATCCGCTCCTGGTTTCCCTCACCTTCCCAGTTGCCCCTTCACAACAGGTATGGGGCTCTGGAACTTGAGGACCAGGTCAATGAAGATCAGGGTGTAGAGAAGCCCTATCTAGGGAGGTGCCTACGCTCAGTCGGGCAGCCCCACGCATTCTCACATCCTCTGAAAAAAGAAAAAGGAGGGTAATTGTTGTAGGTGACTCCCTTTTGAGGGGGACAGAGGGCCCAATATGCAGACCCGACCCATCCCACAGGGAAGTCTGCTGCCTTCCTGGGGCCCGGGTAAAAGACATTACCAGGGAACTCCCTGGTCTGGTTCGGACCTCTGATTATTACCCATTGCTGGTTGTGCAGGTTGGCAGTGATGAGATTGCAGAGAGAAATCCAAAGGCAATCAAAAGGGACTTCAGGGCACTGGGGCGATTAGTGGAAGGATTGGGAGCGCAGGTAGTGTTTTCCTCAATCCCTTCAGTGGCAGGGAAATACACTGAAAGGAACAGGAAAACACACCTGGTTAATATGTGACTCAGAGGCTGGTGCCATAGGTGGAATTTTGGTTTTTTTGATCGTGGGGAGGTTTACACAGCACCGGGCTTGCTAGCGACAGATGATGTCCAGCTATCTCAAAGGGGTAAGAGAATCCTTGCTCATGAGATGGTAGGGCTCAGACAGAGGGCTTTAAACTAGGTTCGAAGCGGGTAAGGGATAAAACTGGGTGCACCAGAGATGAGCCTGGGAGCAGCATGCCGATGTTAGGGGTGGATTTGATAGGCCAGCTCAAATGCATCTATGCCAACGCACGCAGCATGGGCAATAAACAGGAGGAGCTGGAAGCCATCGTGAAGCAGGATAGATATGACTTAGTCACCATCACGGAAACATGGTGGGACGACTCCCATGACTGGAGTGCTGCAATGGATGGCTATAAGCTCTTCTGAAGGGATAGGCAAGGTAGAAGAGGTGGTGGGGTGGCTCTCTATGTTAGGGAATGTTTTGACTGTACAGAGCTACACGATTCTGATGACAAGGTGGAGTGCTTATGGGTGAGGATGAGAGGGAAGGCCGATAAGGCAGATATTGTGCTGGGAGTCTGTTACAGACCGCCCGACCAGGTTGAAGAGACGGATGAATTGTTCTGCAATCGGCTGGCAGTAGTCTCAGAATCGTGTGCCCTTGTCCTTGTGGGGGACTTTAACTTCCCTGACGTCTGCTGGAAATACAGCACAGCAGTGAGTAAACAATCTAGGAGGTTTCTGGAGTGTGTGGAAGATAACTTCTTGACACAGCTGGTAGGTGAGCCAACCAGGGGAGGAGCCTTGCTAGATCTGTTGTTTGCGAACAGGGAAGGCACTGGTGGGAGGTGTGATGGTTGGAGGCCGTCTTGGGCTTGGCGACCATGAAATGATAGAATTTTCAATTCTTGGTGAGGCAAGGAAGGTAGTCAGCAAAATCACCACTATGGACTTCTGGAGGGCTAACTTTGGCCTCTTCAAGGCACTGGTTGAGAGAGTCCCTTGGGAGATGGTCCTGAAGGGCAAAGGGGTCCAGGAGGGATGGACATTCTTTAAGAAGGAAATCTTAATGGCTCAGGACCAGGCTATTCCCATGTGCCGCAAGTTGAACCGCTGAGGAAAATGACCGGCCTGGCTGAACGGGGAGCTTTTGCTAGGACTCAAGGAAAAAAGGAGAGTTTATCATCTCTGGAAGAAAGGGTGGGCAACTTGGGAGGAGTACAGGGATCTTGTTAGATCATACAGAGAGAAAATTAGGAAGGCAAAAGCTCAGCTAGAACTAAATCTTGCCACTGTTGTAAGGGACAACAAAAAATGTTTTTACAAATATGTTAACAGTAAAAAGAATCCCAAGGAGAATATCGATCCTTTAATGGATACAGAAGGGAACATAGCCACCAGAGATGAGGAAAAGGCTGAAGTACTTAATGCCTTCTTTGCCTCAGTCTTTAATAAGGAGACCAGTTATCCTCAGGGTACTCCGCCCCCTGAGCTGGAAGATGAAGATGAAGAGCAGAATATACCCCCCCTTAATCCAGGAGGAAATTGTTAGTGACCTACTACGCCATCTGGACACTCAGAAATCTATGGGACCTGATGGAATCCATCCAAGAGTACTGAGGGAACTGGCAGAGGTCCTTGCCAAGCCACTCTCTATCATCTATCAGCGATCTTGGTCAACAGGGGAGGTCCCAGCAGACTGGAGGCTTGCCAGTGTGACTCCCATTTATAAGAAGGATCGGAGGGAGGATCTGGGGAACTACAGGCCTGTCAGCCTGACCTCGGTACCGGGGAAGATTATGGAACGGTTTGTCTTGAGAGCACTCGCATGGCAAGTCCAGGATAAGAAGGGGATCAGGCCCAGTCAGCATGGGTTTATGGAAGGCAGGTCCTGCTTGACCAACCTGATCTCCTTCTACGACCAGGTGACCTGCCTAGTGGATGAGGGAAAGGCTGTTATCTACCTGGACTTCAGCAAGGCCTTTGACACTGTCTCTCATGGCATACTCCTTGAGAAGCTGGTGTCTCATGGCTTGGACAAGTGTACTCTTCACTGGGTGAAAACCTGGCTGGATGGACGAGCCCAGAGGGTTGTGGTGAATGGGGTGAAATCCAGCTGGCAGCAGGTCACAAGTAGTGTTCCTCAGGGCTTGGTGTTGGGCCCCGTTCTGTTTAATATCTTTATCAATGATTTGGATGAGGGGATTGAGCGCAACCCTCAGCAAGTTTGCAGATGACACCAAGTTGAGAGGCAGGGTCGATCTGCTTGAGGGTAGGGAGGCTCTACAGAGAGATCTGGACAGGCTGGATCGATGGGCCGAGGCCAAGTGTATGAAGTTCAAGAAGGCCAAGTGCTGGGTCCTGCACTTCGGTCATGGCAACCCCATGCAGGCAACCTACAGGCTTGGGGAAGAGTGGCTGGAAAGCTGCCTGGCAGAGAAAGACCTGGGAGTGCTGGTTGACAGCCGGCTGAATATGAGCCAGCAGTGTGCCCAGGTGGCCAAGAAGGCCAACGGCATCCTGGCCTGTATCAGAAATAGTGTGGCCAGCAGAAGCAGGGAGGTGGTTGTTCCCCTGTACTGGGCACTGGTGAGGCCGCACATCGAGTACTGTGTTCAGTTTTGGGCCCCTCACTACAGGAAAGACATTGAGGTGCTGGAGCGTGTTCAGAGGAGGGCAACCAACTTGGTGAGGGGAGCACAAGTCTTATGAGGAGCGGCTGAGGGAGCTGGGGCTGTTTAGCCTGGAGAAGAGGAGGCTGAGGGGAGACCTTATCGCTCTCTACAACTACCTGAAAGGGGGTTGTAGTGAGGTGGGTGCTGGTCTCTTCTGTCAGGTGGCTGGAGATAGGACAAGAGGAAATGGCCTCAAGCTGCAGCAAGGGAGATTTAGGTTAGATATTAGGAAAAAATTCTTTACTGAGAGGGTTGTCAAACACTGGAATGGGCTGCCCAAGGAAGTGGTTGAGTCACCATCCCTGGAGGTATTCAAAAAGTGAGTAGACAGGGTACTTCAGGACATGGTTTAATGGGCATGGTTAGACTTGATGATCTTGAAGGTCTTTGCCAACCTAAATGATTCTAAGTGCTGGGTGTCAAGGGCTGCAAAATTTATTTCTCCATTTTGTCAACACTGCTGAAAATTGAAGTTATGTAGGCCCTCTTCCACAACAGGATTATGACAGGGTGCACAGCATGGTGCTTAAGGGAAAAAAAGCAATTCCTGACATGTACACAGACCAGCAGGGAATCTTTGACTTGCAGTAAGAACAGAGTTACTATTGCCAGCAAGATGTAAAAATTTTGAGGGAGGCCTGCAGATCATACAGAAATAAGATTATCGTGATGGCCTGTCTCCCAGTCAATGAGAAAGAGTGTGATGAAAAGGTGAAGGTTTATTGTTGTGTAGATCCCTTTCTGTATAATATGGTAGCCTCTACTTGCATGTTGACATACTGGTTTATGGCTATCATTGGAAGAAAAAGAGATATTTGATCAATTACATGTATACCTGGCCAAAAAGGAAAATACTCAAACCTGTCATGTGTTACAGGGCCATGAGTTTCAAGTGGGAACCTACTTCTGGGATGGCTAAGTGATCATTGATGGGATAACAACAACTTTAAAATATAATGGGTGCTTTTTTCATGGTTGTATTGAATGCTACCATGAAAATGACTGGAACCATCCAGTGGGGACCACCTTTGGGTATTCATATTACACAATGCAACAAAAGATGGACCACCTAATGAGAGCAGGTTTTACCATCAGATCTGCATGGGAGCACAAGTGAGCCACTATGAAAAGAAACAGATGGGGAGCTCATGGTCTTAGCCAGGACCAAACTGCCCAGTCCCTGATCCCCAGAGATGGGCTTTTTGGCACCAGGACAAATACCATTTGTCTGTACTACAAAGCAGCCCCTGATGAAAAGATACATTGCTATGATTTTGCTAGCCTCTATCCTTTCATCAGCAAAACTAAAAAAATACCCTCTTGGGAATCCAGCAGTCCCTTTTTTTTTTTTTTTTTTTTTTGAGAATTTTGACACATTGACTGCCTACTTTGGGATGGTCAAAGTAAAGGTGTACCCACCTTCTGCGCTCTTTTTCCCCGTGCTTCTCACAACCATAAACGTCAAACTGTTGTTTCCCTTGTGCTGCACTTTGTCTGAAACCTGTCAGGCCCTCTGCACCCATAGTGATGATCAGAAATCCCTTGCAGGTGCGTGGTGCACACTGAAACTGAACAAGGCTCTGGAAAAGGGCTACAGAAGTCTGTGAAATCTATGAGGTCTGGCATTTTGAATGGAGGGGCAACAGCCATTCCTTGGATTATGTAGAGATATGCCTCTGCCAGAAGCAGGAAGCTTCAGGCTGCCCAGCCTGGTGTGTACGTGCTGACAAAGAAAAGCTAAATATGTTGAATATTATAGGCAGAAAGAAGATGTTTTGCAGCTCGAGCATATTAAGTAAAACCCTGCAAAATACCAAGCTGCCAAACTGTTTTACATTCTCCATGTGGTACAACTGCAATGAGCTCCATTGCTCCAACACTACCATTGCGAGAACCAGAGGAGTTGTAGTTATCCCTTCTCCCCAGCTTCTGATGTACCCTCCTGCCATTTATTCACAAGGATATGGCCACTGTCCGGTGGAAGCATGCCAAAGGACAAGTGACCCTGAAGTGCAACACTAGGCTCTGGCACAACTATGAGTCAACCAGGGGACTGGATCCTCCCAGTCGGTGACTATTTAGGTGAGCTGATGAGCGATGACCATGTTACCGAGTTGGGGTCTTCTACCACTACTTGCAGTTTGGAGGAAAGCACTGCTTGAAAGTTAAAGGCTTGACTCCAAGTGCAACAAACAGTACAAGATCCATTTTTCTCTGAGAGCCCAGGGAGGCTGGGCAGGGACAGGTAGCTTCGCAGCCCCTTGGTGACCTCCTTGGAGGGGTCTATAGCTCTGGGGCATGCTCCAGCTTGCTCACACCCCCCCTGCCCTCTTTAACATCCCCCCACCCCAAACAGGGCTTGATCTGCAGCCTTAGAAAGTGGGGGGCATGAACCTGCCTTTTGCTTTTGTTTAATTACTTCCATTCACATTTAAACTTCCATTATTCATTTCATTACCTCTTATTAAAAAGCATTTATTCAATTTATACCTGCACTTATATGGATATGTATTTAAATTATAAGTTTTTTAATATATATAGCACATACACACTAAATAGGCACATATATACATACAGGAAGTGAATCCACAAATAAATAACACAAATATTTATAAATATTTGTATGCTCCTTCAGATATATATACTCATATATGAGACAGAAAAGCCTATATTGTTATACTTAAGTGCTCCCTAGTCCAAAGGAAATGGGCAGCCAGTCAGAGGGTGTTCTGAGATCACATGAGTAGGACAGCCTCAGAAATAAAATGGCAAGCAGCCAATCACAAAGCACTATGAAAAGAGGAGGGGCCTAGCCTGTGCTGTGAGGAGGCTGCCATGCTGTAGTGGGAGGGGGCCTTCCTGCAGTGATGTACCATAGGGTATGGGAAAAAGCATTCGGTCCTTCCAGTAAACATTTGCAACACTGTCACCTCTTTATCAAGATGCCTGTTTGCTCTTTGAACCTTACTTTATTAGTAGCTTTAACAACCTTAGATGGCGTCCTGGCTTCAGCAAAGAATTTCATAGCCTAATTATATAGACATTTGAAACTATATCCATGATAAATCAAGAGCGCGCATGCCTTAAATTGCATTAAGATGGCACTTTGCTCTTGTGTTGTGACAGAAGAACAGGCTTCATTATAAACTTTTACAGAATATCATTCCATCGCTCCTTCTGTTACCCTCTGATTCAATATAAGCAGCGCCAGCCCCTGCAGTTCTTCGGCGTTTCTACATCTTTATAACATTGTACGCCCCCCATTTCCAGTTCCAGCAACTGCACAAGAGAGAAGTAAAACCAGTTTTCTTTTCAAAATAGGTTTTCTTCCATAGGAAAGAAAAAAAAAAAAACCCACCCCCTCAAACATTTTAGGTTGTTTTTACCATGACAGTATTTTCAAACAGCAGCCACAGAAGCAAACCAGTAGTGTTTCTCATTTTAATTGCATAAAACCAACATGAATAAATTTTATCAAGCCTGTAAGTATACAGAGGTTTATTTTTTTAATAGTGTATACTTTTATTTACATGGAAAAATGAGCCTACAGTTTCAAGCCAAATAAAAAGGACAAGGCTAAAAGTGGAAGAAGAGGCAGAAGAATGTGTGGGCTTTTTAAAAAAGGATCTGGAAGACAGAGAGGACACACAGAGTGAGCTAACAGCAAGAGTGGCTGCTGATGCACTTGAATTTGGAACAGCATCTGAAAAACCAACTCTTTTATCCCTCACTTAATGTGTGGTGAAAGAGTCCAAAATTGAGCAGTCCTTCAAACCTCAGACATACTCTGGGGTGCTTGAAGCTTAGTAGCCATATTTTTCATTGAGATGAGTCTTGCCATCACCGCTTTGACCTAATGGACAAAGAGGAAGAGTCGCATTATTTTTTCCCCCCTCATCCAAGACAAATGTGTATCCAAGTACAAAATAGCCTCCAGGCAGCACCAAAGCTTGTGTCAGACAAGCACAAAGAGGATAAAAAGACAGAGCGGATATTACAAGTCAAATTGTCTTTTGATTTATAGTTGTAATTTGTCTTAACCTTACTAATAGTGTCAAGATTACATCACATATTCCTGGGTTTGTTTTGTTCCCCCCCCCCCCGGTGTTCTTATTTATGCAGCTTAGAAAATAAGTCTGATTATTAGGAGGCAGAGACAGAAAAAAGAGCTCTCTCTTATGGACACAGCTCACTTGGCTATCCCAGATCAGACCTCTGAGTTACTGAATCAGGTATTTTGTTCCAGTGGATTCATCTGCCAGAGAACTGCACTCTTTTCATTGAAGGATAATTCACCAGATTATAGTTTTCTTCAGTAAAATTTATTCTCATTTTTATTATTCCCTTTGGAGCCTATCTATCTATATTATAAGCCCGGAACAGCGTTATAAAAATTACAATAATGAATCTACCACATTAAAGCTAAGCTTTGAACTTACTATGAAAACCTCAATGTATGAAAATGAATTTTCCATTTTAGAGAAAATGAAAATTCATTACACTGTTTAAGAATAACCTCACTTAGCTAAAAATGCTCTGGAACTAAAGTAAAAATTGTTCAACTTTAACATAAATTGGATGTGTGCATCAATTATTCAGTGCCTTCACCAAAGCATTACCAAGACTTTTCTCCAAAACACATGACCCACAGTGTGTATTCCAATGATTTTTGCAAAAATCTGCAAAGTAGATTTTCAGATTTCACAGACTTCTATGAAAACTGAGAATACTAAGATTGCTGGAGCATTTATCCCTAGTGAAGGTTTGAGCTTGTCTTTCAACTAGATCATCATATCACTATGTGTGAATGGAGTTAGTTCTCTCGGGCGTTACAAAACTGAAAAACAAACTTCAGGTATATCTGTCCATTGAGATGAAGCTACTACAGATATGGCCTGTCTTTCACTGCAAGCCTTGCATGGCCATACAACAAATATGGGGCACAACATGCCAGAAAACATCAGGTTCTGGGTAAAGTATTCATGAATTACTTTTTTCTCAAGAAGTTACAAGAACACCCTGACTACTAGGTAGATTCTTGAGTTATAAGACTAAAAACAGTAAGGAAATGGTCAATACCTGGAGGAGGAATCCATATGCAGTAGTCTGGGTCATCATCTGGGTACTGTGAGGAAAAAAAAGGTTGTTGGACCTGCAAACCGAGAAAAGATTTTTAAGGTGTTGCACTCCTCCAGCAGTGTGTCACAGCCACTAAATCTCTCATTAATTCAGAGACAAATACCGAAAGGTGAGGGTTATTTCTACAAGAGTCAGGGATGAAAACAATAATACAGAGGAAAGAAGAAACATCAAACCCTCAGATAGATCCAGTTTATTCCCAGTGGATTCACAGAAGAATAGAAATGCTGGTTAGATGAGACCTCTGGAAGTCATCCAGTCCAATCTCCCCCTCAAAACAGAACCATTGCCAACTGCCACTTCTGGACAGTTTAATCTTGTCATCCTAATGTTTGGTAGTGTCATTCAACACAGAATTTCTTTATGCAGGGAAAAACTTTAGAGTAGGATTTTCAAGTGCTTTACTGATTTCAACACGCAATCCCACTGAAAACTTCGGGTTTAAGGTGACTTTTAAACTGGAGTATATAAAAGTTCAGCTGTTATATAAGGATAACTTAGTTTTTAAAAAGAAAAGAAAACCCAATTTTTTCAGGTCTCACTGGCATCACTGAAATGTTTAAAGCAAACCAAAACAGGTCACTTGCAATTTAAATGTTGACAAAGCAATGTCTTTTTGTCCCTAGATTTTTAAGTTTTGCCACATCAGCATCCTCTTCTCAACAACTTTTGTTTTCAACAACTGCATGTAGCTACCAAAAAAATTTCATACAACTGTAGAGTGCAAGACTTAAGAGCTCAAAATGTAGCCAAGTTATTCAGCACTGATTTGCATTACTCTGTAGTATCATGACACAGTCTTAAGTTATGCAGTTGAAGCAATTTTTCATTCCCTCAAGAACTTTCCTTCCCCAAATTAACCTCTAAAACAGTTTTTTTGGAAGACTAGTGTTTTCCAGAACATTAGATTTCAGAGTTGAACAGTTTTTAAATGGCTTGTGAACAGTCACTTTTAAATTGTTTTTCTAGTTTTACATGATTCAAAGTTATTCCTCAAATATTAAAAGAGAAAAGGAAAAAAAAAAAAGCTGACTTCTGGTTGATATTTTCCATGCAAGATCTGAGCCCCAAGGCAGAGACAGCATGTGGAAAAAGTGATTTGTAATGGGAGAGAGAATACAGCTAAGTCATCTGCCATTTGGAGAATGCTCAGTGTTAGAGTGAATTCTATGCTGATGAGAGGTGCTGACTTGACTGCCTCAGCATGAGAAGCTGCCTTGTTCCCCCCTAGTCATAGAAATGGTATAACTTGGGTTTTAGCAGTATAAATTTACTCTTACTTTTTTATCAACATGCTTTATAGGCCAGCCACAAAGGACAATTCTAAAGGCTGTGCCTACCCAGTCCTTAGGTTCTTTGCCAGGACTAACAAGGCAGCAGTTAGCACACACAGGCTGCAGGGAGTTAAGTTTCTTTAAGTAAGTGTGCAGGGCTAAAATTAGATGGTCACCACAAAGAAATTGTCGTAATGGTCAGAACTCACAGCCCACCAAGTACAGTAATCTTTGACGGCAGTCAGCAGAAGGGTGGGATGCACTCTAAAGGGAAGATCCTCACAGTCATTAGGCTAAGAGTATGCCGTCAGAAAAGTTCCTTCCCAGCTCCAGGAAGGCACAAATTGCCTGCATCCCAAAATGTGCAAGGCTCATATACTTTACATTTTCATATAAATCTTATGCACAGGAGGAACATTATCTGGTACAGCCACTCAAATTCAGTAATAGTTTAGTTGCAAAAGACAATCTCTTAGGCTCACCTCTTTCCACATCTTAGAGAAGGACGAGGTTTGATAATGGCAATACAGACTAGCTAAAACTTTAGTACAGCATGTTCTGTGTCAGCCAATACATGCTTCCCAAGCTATTCTGAAAGGAAAGTTTTGCAATGCCATTCCAAAGCCCAGAGAGCACCTACATTCTACAACACTTGTGATACAGGAGAAGCAGAATTTAGCAGAGGCTAACTGCTAAGTGAAAAGGTGAAAAAAAAATTGTGATTGAATTGAGAGCCTCTATCATGCTTGAAATGCTGTGCTTTACCTTTTCATTGGAGACTCCAAAATCTGTGTCCAATGGCAGTGTGTGGTTCTACATTTGGGTCTTAGTCAGCAAAAATGCACTACTATCACCAAGTCATAATCAAATTGTTACTATTTCACTAAAGAGCCTACTAAATGATCTCCTGAAACTCTTAAGCTGCAGGAGTCATGGTATCATAACTGACCTTGCTTGAGCTATTCATTTTCTTAACTTTCTCAGATGTCTCTTCAGGTTCCTTATATACTGCCTCAGATGCTGGCAAGAAAGAAGATCTGTTTTATGACACATCACAAATGACCAATTCTATGAGAAATAAGCTTATAGGAAGTTCACATAAAAATGGATACATCCAAAAGGAAATCCAAGACAGTTAACTGCAACAAAATTCATACTTAAGACTGCTGAACATCTTTTTGTTTTTCATAGATTTAATAACTTATGTTTAATACACTGTTAAGTCAGCTACCTGCATGCAGTTTAATAAGATCCTCTCTTTGGGATTCTGTAACACACTTTAGTTAATGTCAGATGTTTATTTTCTAAAGGATATTCTCTATCTGTAATCACTGCAGTGACTGATTTAGAAGGAAACAGTAGGAAATGTGCAGGACCAGCATGCCTTTTTTTTCTTTTTTTAAATAAAGAAAATAACTTTACAGTAACATAGGCAACAGGAATACAGAAGGGAGAAGTATGCCTTGTTTTTCTGCCACTTAATCTGTGAAGTACTGAGACTCTTGTGGCTTAAGTCTATGGATGAGATGATGAGGTCAGGACAACATTCTTAAGAGTCTGAGTTATGAAAAAAATAGAAAATTCATACAGATCTCCATTTTCAGTACACCAAACAGTCTTCATTTTGAGGATCTGATTTTATTTTTTGGTGTACATGTTAGAGGGATCATCTGGGTCATTAACAGATTATTAGCTAATGTTATGCAGTATTTGTCACTTTATAAAAGAAAGTTTTGTCCTGTAGTGTTAAGAGCTACTGCAAAATAGTAAAGGGGGGGAAGCATTATGTTTATGCTCCTAAATTAAAATAATTTTTCTTCTCTTGCTATTTATTTTTAAAACGAAGGATCTCAAAGCAGTTAATGGCTACGAAATGCAAGGAGAACTGAAACATAGTTGAAGTGACCTGTCTTCACCATACACTTACCACTTACCAAGCAAAACACAATCCTTCATTTCAATTCCAGATTCTTTAGGCTCTAGATTAGGCTTAGTTTCCTTCTACTGACAGAAGACAGTAAGTCCTTTAGACAGTTTCTAAACCCACATGCTACTGTACAATAGAGTCTAAATTGTATTGCTTACCTTGAGATTTCTCTTGTGAGGGTCCCATCTGAGATTTATTCCTTAGTATCTTTAGCTCAGGCAGAAAATTAACCCCTGTAAAAGAAAAAAGAAAGAGCTAGGTGAGCATTCTGCAGTAACTCTGATGAGTAGAGCGCTAGCATCCCTGAGACAAAGTACAAAAGGGAACTCTTAGCTACATTTGTCTCAGGAAGAACTCTTCTCTCAAAAGTCCTCCAAATTATTTCATCCACCAAGTCCATCACAATACAATATTAAAGAAAAGCTTGTGACCAGTTAAAGCCTACTTTCCAAGAGCAACCTGTCCAGCATTAAGCCAAAAAGTTAGAATTAGGTTTCTGTCATCAAACACATCATTTACTGAGAAACATCATTACTGAGTTTTCAAATGCATCAAGCTGATATAGAAAAGGAGGGATTGGAGATAAACCACACAGATACAAGGAAGATACCTCTCCATTACCACTTTTAAAATTATTTTTCCTCCTTAGAAACGAATCTGAATCTTTACACAGACATTTGTTTTCTAAGTCACTCTCCCTGCCAACATTGTAATTGTTTTCATATGGACACTTAATCTAATGAAAGCAGGGCTTATCAAAATAGGACCTTTCTTGAGTCCAGGAGATTTCTATTTCACCAAAAGCATGAAAAACTGACTGCCAAGCAGAGTTTCAACCGGAACCATGTGAAACTCAGCTGTTAGCACACAGACTCTGGACTCATGGCAAAAATCTATGGAAAAGAAATCTGCTGGAGAACCAGTAATTCAAACCTTAGGAGATTCACATAGCTCTGAAAAATTCAGCAGTAACAGACTCAGCTTCATTACTGGAAAAATCAAAACCAATGGTTTACCATCCTGAAGAGATTCTAGATTCTTGTTATTGCAGGGAGAACCATCAGGAGCATTAGTTTCTTTTCCTGTTTCTTTCTCTGTTGTCATTTTCATTTCCAGGTTTGATGCTCTGCTGTTTACTGTGTCTACTTCTTGCTCCTCCTCCATTTCTTCCTCTTCTTCCTCCTCCTCCAGTCCATCATCTTTCATTTTTAACAAGCTTTCAGGGATGTCTGGACGCTTAACAGGCAACTTCTGTGGGAGAAAGACTTGTGCATCAGCGCTAAGATAAATGGAGGTAGACATCACATATTCACTGCAGGAGAAAGCACACATATTACTGTTGTAGAGACAGCTGGTTAGGAAACATTCTCAGGATGAAGAATAGTTAGGTTTTAAGGAAAAGTTATTAGTAGAGATGGAAGATGAAAAAATATGTCTAGACCATAGACAAGGTGTGCAGTCTTTTCATAAGAGGGATACTGGAAACTGAATCAATCTTGGATATGATCTTAGCTATAAGATCAAGAAAAACGAAAGAAAGTAAAGGACCAGCTGCTGAGGTATAGCAACAGTTCAGCCTGATGTCCGCGGACTGCCTCTACTTGATCCATTGCCTTTTGACTGCAGCTGTGCCCTAGGAAACTGGCTGTACAAGGGCACGGAATGGCAACTGCTGGCAGCAAACAACATCCAACAGCCACTGCTTGCTGCCCTGTGCATGTTCCACTGCCCCAGGCTTGTGCCTCCATGCTGGTTCCATGGCCTGTGAGAAGGCACGGTTGCCACCTACAGTCTCCATAGCCTGAGAAGGTGTCTGAGAATAGCCTCTGACTCGCAGCACTTATGAATCCAACTTACCCCCAGGCTTCCAGTTTTCAGCTTGAATTTGCCTCCCCCTTTCATTGCACCAAAGAGAGGCAGGGCAATCTTTTTAGGCTTGCTCTTTGCTTCCAGACTATGACTCCCACTCCTAATAAAAATTAGATACAAAGAAAAAGAGCGTACAAAGTATCAAACAAGTCTTATATTAAGAAATGCAAAAAAATCTGCAACTTAGAAGTGGATATATAAAAATCATTCTATTTCTCTCTCACTTGCACCATCCAAGGAGGAAGCTGCAGGAAATGATTCCTCCATCCTATATACATGTTGTAGGATTCAGGCACTTGCCATAACAGGAAGCAAAAAAAAAAAAAAAAAAAAAAAAAGGAAAAAAACCCCTCTATATCACACAGACTCCCTCAAATTCAATTGCACACACGTACTAACGTATCTATATAACATATATGTATATATAAAACCACACTCAAGGCCAAAACTCAATTTAAATAAATTAATTAAGTAATTAAACCTCTAATCAAGCTGCCACTAGCAAATGATGAACGCAGCACACACCCTTTTGAAGTGCAGTAGCACTGCTAGGCAGTTGTTGAACAGCCACTACACTTGACTTCCAGGTACATTTCATGGAGTGGAAGTGGTCTTCATGTTGCACGTAATACCTGTAAAATTCTTCAGTTCCTTTTGGATGCAGGTTGGGAAAAAAAAAGTTTAAAAAGCTGACACCATGCTTCCAATCCCTTTCCCCTTTCATCCTCCCAGTGTGGGCTTATCTTAGTCCAGCGTTGTGGTACGTCTGCCTCAACCACAGATGCTGCAACAGCCAAAAGGCACAGCTGCTTTTTAAAGAGATGAACCAGGTAGTTTGAAGGTCGTCGTGCTTTTGTGTTTGAAAAGCTCTCTATTTACTGGGCTTGCACAACTGCCCATGGATAACAACAACGGTAAAAATAATGGTTTTACACTTTAGCCAAGACTTACTGGGGCTTCAGCTCAGGCAGTTCTGCAGGCTTGACAAGCTTTATTAATCCTTTGAGTCTCTGTTGCTCTTTCTTCAGTTCAAACGACCGCAAGTGAAGCTTCTTTCGTGCCACACTGTCTAAGGTACATCCTGATTTTATTTCTGTCATGAATTCATCCAAAGAATCTTGAGCTGCTGGCTGGGACTGGACTAGGCAAGATAAAGGAAGATACATATTGTTACAGGTGGGGAGATGAGAGTTGTACTCATCAAGTCCTACCTTTAGAGAATAAGGTATATAGGAACAACTATCCTCTCTGCAAGTTTCTGTTGAACAGTGAAATAATGGAGGTTGTTAGCCCCGGAAAGATGAAAGCATTTCTCCTAACAAAAGCCTGACAGTAAACTTTAATCCACTAACAAAGCCTCTCTTAAAATTGAATGTTTCTTTATAAGTGTCTCTATTCTAGGTTGTGCATCTCACTTCAGGATCTGCTGTCCCTAAAAAAAAGTGGTGTATGGGTTCTTTTTGTAGTCAAAGACTAAAATAAACACAGCTACAAAGAATCCCACACCACTGCATGGGGAATCCCATTTCGGTTTTCCTGGAATGTTTATGTAATAACGCTTGCAAAGCTCGAAATGAATCAACACATGATGCTGCCTGCTACCCCTGGATGACTGAGTGCATACAAGAATATTTTCATATGTTAGGCCAATCACACAAAATTTAGCTTTGTTTTGACTGGGTTTTCTAACAAGAAAACACTGTTCTGTACTTGAAAAAGTAACAATAGTCTTTCTACTCCACCTGATTTCAAATATTAATAATTCTATGCATATTTGACTAATTAAAATAAAACTCAGGAGGCAAAACTAAAGCTCTAATGACTAAGGAAAATAAATACAGAATTCTGACATATGAATTTCAAATAACCAAACAAAAAAGCCCAGGAAAAAATCCTTTCTTGGGCTTGAACAATGCTTCAGAAGTTTTTATATGGTGTTCAAAAATAACTTGAAGGCAAACAAAGAAAAATGTTGTTACTAGAATTTTAACAAGCCTTTTGACAGGCAGTCTTCTGCCTTTTAATATTGTATGAAAAGTGGCAAATCCAATATTTATTTGCTGCATTATAAGCATTTATGTATATACGCACAAGCATAATTATGTGACCAATGAGTCATTTTCAGTTCAAATTGAGCTAGTTAGGGAGCACTTGAAATTTTAAATGTGTACAAATAAAACAGTAGAAGTTATTAGGAGTACATATTCAAGCAGTTTTACATGACTTAAATATTTAGAGAAAAGTCTAATAAGACTCATGTTTACAAATGGACTCAGTTGAAAAGGGTATTTCCGATCTAGAACAAACCACAATTTACAATTTGCAAATATATGAAAGCCACAACAGTAACTGTTCAAAGATATACAGAATTAGGAGGCTTCAAAAGATAAGAAACAGTTGTAGCATCCACCTCCACACAAATATAAATGATGACAAAACATGTTATAAAAGAAATACAGATAGAAATACTCTTCTTTTTCCTCTTAACTATTTATATGAGCCAAGACAAAAACCATCAATGAAAAGGTATTGTTAACAACCAGTCTGAAACTTGTAGCATGCAGGAGCTAAGCAGAACGATCATTTAATTTAAACACCAAATTTCAAAGATATGGTTTAGTGTCTAGTCAGATAATTCAGAACAATTAAAGATATAGTTCCACAGCTTGCTTCTTTAGCTGCAGAACAGTGTAAGTGCTTCAGTCAGTGAGTGATCTTCAGCGAGTCAGATCACCCTTTCTTGTGAAGAGGATTCTCTGTTTGATTCCACCAACAGTGCCTAAGATCAGGTAGTTCAGCTTACAGAGTTACTGTTAGCATTTGGTATCTGTTGCAGCAGTTTTCTACACTACAGAAATAAAACTTGACATCGCTAGGCGGTGAATCGATCATGGCTATTATACTTTATATTCCAGTGAAAAAAGCTATAGGGTTATTTACTGCACCATCAACTTACTGATAGTTTTCTTCTGAAGATGAAAACAAAAATGAGACTGAAGAGTTCTACGTATTTGATTTTCATTCAGCTGCATCAGTGAATGAGAAATACCAAGTCAGTCCATCAGTAATTAGCCCTGAAGAACTCCAGAGAACAATTTGTGAACTTCTACTGCAATTTTTTAGACAACTACTTAATTTCTCCAAGTGCTTGGTAAGAGGTGTTGCAATTTAGCCTATCATTCACTCATTGGTCTCTACGCTCTTGCCCTTAGGCTACAAATAATCATTCAGAGCAAGAAAAAGTGTGTTAAGGTTTCAGAACTGTATGTAATGCAGCAGCTTTGCCAGACGGCTCATGATAGCGGTAAGAATCACCCACGATCAATACACATGCTCCTGGCTTATGCTTGTACTTGGCATCTGTGATTAACCTGAAGCACCCAAAGAAATAAGAGAAAACACAAGTATCTAGAACAACACCCCCCCCAAAGTAACTGATGATGCAATATTTGCTATGTTGTATCCTAGCCTAGTTCTAGGAAATTCCCATCCAATACTGAATTACTCTGTATTGCAGTATGCGCTGAGACTGCAATTTTTCTAAGGTTCTAGCTGTGTAACCAGTTACAATTTACCAAACCATGATAACATATATCAGAATTATATAGTGTTAGTAGTAGAAGTCTATAAACTGATTCTTCCTTATCCCAGCCTCTATTACAATATGATTAGTCTTGTTGGTAAACAGCATCAGCAAAAACAAAGGCATCATAATATATGAAAGCTTGGAATTACATGTTTCAGTTGATATAAAGCATTAGCTTCTCCTGCTAGTCAATTGTTAACTACTCAGAACAGTCATGCTGAAAACTATTCCTTTAAACACACGGAACCAACTCATCAGTTAGAGCTTTCAGTGGAACACTACTGTTTTCTGAACAGTGATCTGGTATAATCAATCACCAACAAAAATGTTGATACAAATGAGTTTTGGTGTGAAGCTGAATTACTAGAAACATACCCATATAATGCACAAAAGATAGCCCAGATGTCAGATTGTTGCTAGGCTTCTTGGAGAGAGGTTTGTCTTCTGACAAACTGACATTGCAACCTTTATTAATGCCAACTCTGTTAAAAAGGTTTTTGTATGAAGAGCCAGCCTAAACACATTTCCTTCATGCCTTCCTTTTATTCCACCAGACATCATCAGTAACAGAAAGCAAAATGCAGCTATTTGTATAGCTTTTAAATCTAACTCACTACCATACACAACCACCACTTCAGAAAGGCTCTGCCTTTGTACACAAAAGCATAATCCTAGAACTGAATGGCACCCTCTCATAAGCTAGCAAGTCCATTGAACATAGAGGCTAAGCGTCAACTGCTTTGACTCCACACTCCTCTTTTCCCACCTTTCCTTTTTAAGGCGCATTTACAATGACAGAAGTGAAATAAAAGATACTGTCTTTTCTGTCAGTTGTTTGCTATTCCGTTATAAATGGTTTTGGAGGGAGTGGAAAAAACTGGATCAGTTTCACTAATACAGGCAGATAAACAGTAATAATGCCCACCCTCTTAAGCTCCAGGAGCTTGTACACTCACTTCCTTACCTTAACTTAGATGTTGCTTGCTTTGGAAAAAGCTGCATTCATTAGCAAGTGACTATACAAACACCATACATAACTATTGGATGAAGAGCATAAGTATCCTCTCTAGCTAACTCAGTGACCTGTAAATCTTCCTATCCCTTTGTGAAAAATGGACACTAAAAAAAAAAAAGAGTACTTAAGACAGAAATCCATAAGATAACTTTTTCATGTCTTTATTGTTCATTATGGAAAGCACTATGATCAAATGAACTTCATGCCTTACCTTTCCCTGAAGCTTTCAGCTTCTCTGTTATCTCAGAAAGCTCATTTTCAGCTTCATTTAGCTTTGTGACCTATGAAAGAACAACACACTTCTGAGATCTTTTTATCTTCTTAAAATCCCCTTTTAAAAGTTATTCAAATATCCTAGCAAATTATCTCCATTTTTCTACTTCTGATCTTTGACCAGGAGTTTCTGGACTGAAAAAATTATAGTCTAGATTGTTCCTAAACAACTTCTCAACCCTTTCACATACTGTTCAAATAATTTTCTTTCTGAAAGACAAATACACGTATAATGCTTCTGCAGCAATGTTATATCACCACCGTGATCCTCCAACCCTCCCTATCCCTGCTCCCCCACACCCTATTGTCTGTGTAGAACTTTCAGTTGTCACATGCCTGTCAGTCCAGGCTGCTTATTCTTTGAAGCAGAATGAGATCCTTCTTTGGGATGTGCCCTATGCACTTGAAAGCTTGCAATTATTTTCTGATGCTTTAAAACTATTGTAAAAGTATCCTGTTCCGGTATTTCATTCACGCACTGCCATGATCCGCCAAGTGGAAGGCAATAATACACAGGCAAAAGCAAGATAGTATGCTTCCACCAGAATATATATAAAGCAAACAATATTTTCAGGTATTTACAGATATTGTCCACAAATCAAAACCCCACTATTTTATTCTAACTTGGCCAATTGAGAGCTAAAGGTCTGAAATTATATTGGAGTTTAAGTTAACAGAGAAAGATCAGGAAATATTTTTTATTCTCCTTCTTAGCAATAAAAACATGCATGAGAGAATAAGCCTGGCACATCATAATAATTATTCTTACCAGGGAGTCATAAGTCTCTGGTTTTTCTTCTATTTTACCAGCTTTTTTCATTCTGTTCAGTCGTTTCTTTTCTACAGCACCAGTTCGATCAAGGAAGGTGTCATCATCACTGTCATAAAAATCCTCATCTTCCCAGTTCTTTGATTTCCTTTTTCGGGATACTGGGAAAGGTAAGGGAGAAGGCAAGAAACAAAGTGATTTACATACCACTGAGCAATAAAACAAATTCAAGATGGCAATCTCAAATCCCTAATTTAGGGCTTTTAGAACAATTACAGCATTTGACTAGTTATTCACCTGCTTCTTGCCTCAATACTCCCCGAGCATCAAGTAGCCTGCAAGCTTCCAATGCGCACTGTATCATTGCTTCCTTCTTCTTTCCTGAATGCAGAACCTCTGCCACCAGTTGCTTTCCTGATGCATCATCCACAGGCAACCTGTTCAGTTTGAAGGATCAGAGAACAGCTCAGATACAAACAGCTTCTCACGGATGCTACTCAGATATTTTATTTATCATGTTAGAATTGTTCTTTCCATTTCACTGTAGTCTTTTTTTTGTGGGTTAAATATTTTCACTTTTCATTTCATACAGTACCAATCAAAACACAAGCACAGATCTCCTAAAGCATGCAAATAAATTTTTATTTCACTAGTCCAAACACTAATTCTTCCTGTATTCATTCCATTTGGAATACAAGAAGTTAAAAGGTTAAACGTCAATCCCTGAATCACTTTAAGCACCAATACCTTGCATCCATACCACACCAGTAACAAATATTTTCTATGCTGAAGCAAAAGTTTCCTAAGCAGTACAATCATTGCAATGTTGTACCTATCCATTTGAGACCTATCCTGTTGACTTAATTTTCACCTCACCTTCTCCTGTCTTATAAAAGAACGACATTTGTGGCCTCTTACAGGAATCCATCTTTTATACCATAAAAGAACTGAAATTGGGTACACAGTAGAATATTATGATTTTTTTTCTCTCCCCCATTAGGAATTGAAAGATAGTCTCCTGGTTTCTTCTCTTGTATTTCAATTTCACATATTTCTCAAAACAAGGGGAACTGAAAGAACCTAGACTCTTGCTTTCCCAATTTTCATCCCTAAGGAAAATCAACTGCTGCCAGACCAGAAAAGAGTGCAGATACTGAACTAGACACTGATTCTTGAACTTCTATCTCAGTATCAGGGCTTAGTCTAATTCCAGCTGGTATCCTTGACAAGTGTGACAAGACAAGTAATTCTTTCAGCTTTTGTTCGTGAATTCAATGAAGTCAGCTTCTATGTACAAAAGCGAATGGAGAGATACATACTTGATTTTGCATACCCAGCTATTGTGCCCACGATCATCATATTCATATTCTAACTCTTCTCCTAGAGAGGAAAAGAAAGTTGATGTAGTAACCAAAATTGAAATAAGCAGGAATAATCTCTACAGCAGAGAGGAATGTCATGGTTAAACAAAAGAGATAAAATGCCCTTGTTACATATCAAAGGACTGAATTTGCGATTTTTTTTTTTTTTTTTTTTTAAGCCATGGGATCTTCAGCTGGTATTATGCTTATTTGGTTGTTTTTCACAATCAAGTCTTTTCAGATAAAAAAACCCCACCCAACAACAACAAAAACCACCTCTAAGTGGCCTGTTCAGGAAGATGTAGTTCAAAGAAAAAAGAGTCTTGCCTCTGCATGTATTAAAGTAAATGATATTGAAGTAATGACAGTTTGCAGTCTGGATTCACAGATTAATTTGTCACTTCAGCAAATAAGTGAGTCATCTGTAAGTTTCGCTAGCAACCATTGAAAGTTTAGACCAATTCATTATTGCCTTTTGTCTTTTTATACTTTCCAATTCTATCTCACAATCATAGCCATCTCCAAACAGAAGTCTGGAATTTGACAGGTTTGGATTTTTCAGCATAGCTTCAAAGCATGGGTGTGGTTTGAGCATCACTCCAGAGGAATACAAGGTGTTCCCTGCAACTCCCAGTTTAGGAATTAGTAACTAAGTCTCAGATATAAAATGGTAAGCTAAGTTTTAATAATAAAAAAACACAACCCCCCCAAAAATAAACCACCAACAACACCCCCCCCAACTTGACCAAACAAAAAACCTTACCCACAATGTAACAGAAAAGTTTAGCTCCCATACCTTAAATCCCAAAGAAAACACATGAGCACAAACAGCACACTTTGCTAAATAGAAAAAAATTACTTTTTAATTAAAAAAAAAAAAAGAAGAAAAAAATAGTACCTTCTCTGTCAAAAAAGCCCTGTAAGGCCTTCCTAGGATCTTTCATATAGAAGGCATCTTGTACATCCTGAAAATCAATAGCAATAGGGTTTTCTTCAACCCCATCCTCCTCAGCATCCTCCCCTAGAAGGATACATGAAAGTGCAAAAAAATTATTTCTGCATCCAATCAAAAAAAACCCCACCAAAACCCTGCTTCTTTTTTGCTATTAGTTATCCCATCATAAGATACAGTTTCGCAGATGAACGTCACTGCAGTTTCAGCGCTTTCAAGGGTTTATGTGCTTATACATTTCCATTCAAAAGACCAATTCATTTTGTACTGAAAAGCTCATTCATCACAATTTATCCAGCTTTAAGATGTGGACTTCCTGTTTAAATTTAAGGACAGCTATACTGCATAGATGTCTCAAGCAATTACATTTCACCTCTCAGGCAAAAGTGTGGACATCATCACAGGAACAAAACACAGAATATTAACCTAAACTCTCAGTTTCATGGCCTTTTATAGGTGTAGGCAAATTACCTTCTTCCTTTTAAAAGGAGCTCTAGCATACTTCTCACCAGATATAAGCTTGCCTTCTCACAGCACTCTTCTTTTTAAAAGGAAAAGGATTAATTTGTACTCAAGAACTTCCACTGGATCGGAACACTTGGCAACCAGCTGGAATTTCAACCCTAGCATTCACTGAAAACTGGCTGAAAGACCATCCAAGGAGCGTCAGCTGATTTATACATCACCACTTACCCATTCCCCACGAGCAGCTCATATCAGTGTTCTGACTGCTCTCGCTTCTCTCCTCTTTTTCATCTTCTTCATCAGAGTCCTCTCCCAACATTGTCTTTTCTAACTTCGCTTGCTGCTGCTTATGCAGTGCCTTCAGTTGAGTCACAGTTAGCTCTGACTCACACTCCAGGTCCTCTTTGGGTCCCTAAGTCACAAACAGTAACTTAGCATAAATGTTTTTTAAAAGAAACAAAGAAGTATTTTGAACACATGTGCAGATTATGTACAATAACAAACAAATCATTATAGTGCTCTTCAAAAAGTGGAATCATTAGCCCATTTGTTATGGTTTGCATCCCAAATATATTAGTTTTAATGCCCTTTCGGGGGGGGGGGGGGGAGAAAGGAACATTATTGTGTACTTGTAGTCAGATCAATATCAAATATAACTGTATTTTAATGGCAGAAGGCAAAAATTTCCATCAGTGCCACATGGGAGAATGTGAAGAACGAGCAGCTTCTGAAGCATGTGTAGGGCACACCAAGTGCTCTCTAAGCTCCTGCTAATAAAAGCTGCTCTTTTCACAAAGACATATTAGTGCTTTACCTTACTGATGCATCATACTGTTGGAGAGAAACGCCTTTTGCGCTCACTGCACATCGGCAGAAGCTGCCATGCCTATTCTCACGCTGAGCCCTCGGCAGAGCTGCCCTGTGCCCAGTGCACCAGGGCAACGCAGCAGCGGCCCTACTCTGTCCTTCAGCCCCAAACCCCACTGCAGAGCCAGCAGCCAGTACCTACAGCTGACTACTCTTCCACAGCAAAACAACCACGGCAGCGCTGGGCTGCTTCCAAAGCACCCAAACCGCCTCACACCTCAGAAGCAGCTTTCACCCGGAGCGGCCACGGATATGTAGATGGGGCCGGGTAAATTCCCGAGGTTGATCCGGGGAAGCCTGCACCACACGGGTCACCCGGCACACGGCCCAGGGAGTGTGGAGGGGCCGCCCGGGCCCCAACCCACCTGCAAAAAGAAGAGGCGGGAGCTGCCGCCGAAGCGGAGCCCGTGGCCCACCCGCACCCGGCAGTAGGTGCGGGGCGGCACCCGCGCCTTGTTGAGGAAGGTGCCGTGGGTGCTGCCCAGGTCGTACACGTAGAAGCCGGCGGCATCGGCGCCGCTGGGACCGTCGGGGGAGCAGCCAGCGCCGCGGTACTGCAGCACGGCGTGGTGCCGCGACACCGAGGGGTGCTCCAGGGCCAGGGCGCAGCCGGGCAGCCGCCCCACCAGGAACCAACTGCGGCCCTCCAGCCGCACCGAGCCCAGCGCCACGCCGCCCTTCAGCACCTCCAGCCCGTAGCCGGCGCCGGCCGGCGGGCGGCTGCCCCATGGCGGCTCCTCGTAGCGCGGCGCGGCGGCAGGGCGGGGGAACGGTAGGCTGGGCTCGCCGCCCTCTGCGGCGCGGGGCGCGGCGGGCAGCGGGCGGCTCGGGCGCTTGAAGGCGGCGGGCTCAGCCGCCGTCTCCGCGACCTCCGCCATCTTCCCGGGTCCGTTCCTAAATAGAGTCGTCCGGGGACGAGTACCGTTGCGCCTGCAGTACTGGGGGTAGGGCGCAGCTCCAGGGGGTCGTGCCGCTGCCTCATCCACGACCCAGGGTAGCGTAAGGGGTAAGACTGGGAGGGAAACAGCGGCAGAGGAGGCGGGAGCGACAGCGGCGATCGCTTTCCTCCTCCCGGAGCGAAGGAGAGCTGGTGGCGGGGGAGCCGCTTCTGGTAGCGGACTGGGCCCGACTTCCGGCTCGGCGGCTGGGAGCGGAGCGGTGGGGGTGCTGCGGGGTACGGCGCGGGGGGGAGCTCCGCGCCGGGCGGGCTGGCTTGGTGCCGCCGTGGCGACCCGCCGGCCGGGGTGAGGGGCCGGGGTGCGGGGCAGCCGCGGGCCCGGAGCTGGGCCCGGGGAGGGCGGGTGGGTGGCGGGGCCTTGCGGGGACGGCGGGCGAGCCGAGTGGGCCCCCCAAAGTTTCTCCACGCGAATCAGGGCGCGCCGTGGGTCCCGCTTAGCGAGGTGCCGGTGTGGTCCAGGCGGAGCCACACCAGCCCCTGTTACAAACAGAAATAATTGCTGCCTCACGGGTGCGTTTCTTTCTCCCCCCCCCCCCAGGAGAAGCAGCAATGTAATCTGTTAAATGCCAGGCTTGCGTCCTGATGCCATCGTGGAAACTGCACTGCTCAGTAAGGCTCTGAGCGACAGCTTTCTTGGCAGTCACAAGTTGCTTTATTCAGAGCATCATCCCAGCTCCACTTTCTGTTGCTGCCCAAAGCCTAGCGCTTTTCCTTGTGACAAGGCTCCTTTGTACTGCAGTATTTGGTAGCTGCCTTCTGGGCTCTGAGGACGATACGTGATCTCTGTAAAAATGCTGCGATATTGGGGTGAGATTCCGGTTTCATCTAACCAGGCCAGCCGCAGCTCCTTTGACCTGCTTCAGCGTGAGTTTCGTACTGTGGAAGTCCAAGATCCTCCACTGCATCAGCCATCTGCAAACAAACCCCGGCCAACCACCATGTTGGACATCCCCTCGGAGCCCTGCAGCCTCACAATTCACACCATTCAGCTCATCCAGCACAACAGGCGGCTGCGCAGCCTGATCTCCATGGCTCAGGCTCAAAACCAGCAGCAAGTGGAGGGCATAAAAACTGAAGACAATGAACCTCTGCCATCTTGTCCAGCCTCTCCACCTCTCCCTGATGACCTGCTTCCTCTGGATAGCAAGACCTCCAAAATGCCATTTCAGCTGAGGCACAGTGACCCAGAGAGTGATTTCTACAGGTGTGTTGGTATTTCGCTGGGTTAGTTCTTGGCTGAAGGAAAGCTGAGTGTTTTTAAGTATATACATAGTTGTGTTGATTCCCTTAGGCTGAAGGGTCAAACAGTTGTATGTAAAGTATAAAACAGGCTTCGAAAAGGAAAGATTTAGATTTCTCCTGTGTGGATAACATGTGCATTGTTTAAAATAAGTGTGCTTTTGTTTTCTGTCTATAAAATGTGGATATGTAGTGCTGATTTCTGTCTTGTAGTACTACGCTAAACATTTGTGAATGGTTTTGCCATCTTCAATGGTATTTTGACAAGTTTAGTTATAGGATATGAAGTTTCTTCCATTTACGTCACTTACAACTAAACTTGCCTTATTGTAACTGAAAATCCCGAAGACACATGACTAGGTTTTGGCTGCTTAGTTGTAGGTTCCAAAAAGATGATTTGATAACGTATTTGTAAGATTTCAGTGGCCAAGGACCTGTGACATAGTACGTTTCACCCTGTTTGTTGATGTTATTCTGGTCAGAGGTGGCATTAAGTATAGGTAAGGGAATTCTTGTCTCTGATACTGGCTTCACCAGAAAATATAAAGGAAGGTTGCATTGCTTCTACCTCTGCAGCCAACCTTTGATTAAACAGTATTGCCACCACCTCCCTGCATACCCCTCTGACAAGCACTAAATTCACAAGGAGGTGTTGTATTTCTTGCAGGATCTGATGATGCTTTGTAGGTTATGTGCATTTAAATTCAGAGATTAATCCTCACTACTCTAACTTTCTGTTCTTAGATTAAATACTGTGCACCAATGAAGATGATGTGGGAGAGGATAATACATTTTAGTTTTTAAAATGGATAAAACGTGCATCAGTGAAATATAACTTATCAGTTAAATGCCACTGAGGTCTTTAATGGCCTGAGGTTGTATAAAATGTGTTTTATTGAAAGATGTTGCTTTTGGTAACAGTCTCCCTGAACAGTAGAATGATTCTTTGTGCTGTTTGTGGAGGAACACCGTCATCCTTCTTGGAAGAAATGAAGTAATTAGCCAAGAGGGTTAAATGGAAATACGACTGTGAGAATAAAGTCTGAGCCCTGTGACTCCTGCTCTTTCTGGCTCTGTGGTTTGTAGAACTGAGCAGTGTTCTGCTCTGTCCTGCCCGGTGGCTTCAGCTTTAAGTTCAGTTTTCTGTGGCTCTGTCCATGTTTTGGCGTCTGCTTTGTCTTTTTCTTGTCCCTTGCGACTTTCTGGGGTCTGAGTAAAGGAATGTTATTTAGCAGTCAACCACATGAGGGAGTTAAAGGACTAGACTCAAAAACTGGATAGACAATTTTGAAATGAAATGTTTTGTGGCTGACAGAGTGGATTTATAATGAGCAGCAGTGTAGGCTAGAATTTATGTGCTTGCTAAACCATACACATTTATGCTTTTCCAGGAGGAAGGCTTTGAGTTTGTTGTTGCATGTTTGTTCTTAACTGTTTTAAGACACATGAATTAAGAATAGCAGGTGATGTTATAGTAGTAAAAATAAAGTTATATGATTTGCAGACACTTGTTCTTAGTGTGTAAAAACAAATTCAAGAAAGACCACTCTTCCCCTTGATAAAACATGGTAGTCCTTAATTTTATGCTGCCTTCTGGGGTGCCATTGTTAGAGTTACAGTATTTGACTAAATCCGTATTTTAATTCCATTTTCTTTGTCAGTAACCTGGATCTGAGAAGCAGTGTAAAGGTATATTTAGACATAGGAAGAAAGGAAGATAAGAGCAGCCAGCCTGAATCAGTCCACAAGTTTCTTTAATACAGACATGTCCTCTTCTGTTTCCTTGTTACTCATTTTCATCCTTTAACCCCACACCCTTGTCTTTTATTTTGTTATCCCCTGGATTCATTTTGTTTTTTCTCCTGTCTGCCCTGCCCCATACCTGTAACCCCTATCTCCCCACCCCTTTTGAGATGAGGAAGAGGCAGAACCTAATTTATTGCTATTTTCAGTTGTTCTGGTCTTTTCAACACCCCAAAATCTATACCACCAGCAGTTTTAATAATGATACTATTCATCTCCTCCATTTTTCCAGACTGTTTATAAATATGTTGAAACAAACCTTGATTCTGGCACAGATCCCTGAGGGAAGACCTGGGCTCCACAGTGGAGATCTCTTACATACTTGCTTGCTGATGGATTTGGAGGACTCTAGTAGGTTTGTGAAGCAGGTTTTCCATTTACAAAAACTGTTTGGACTCTTTCGGAGTGTAACATATCTACCCATGTGTCCTCTAATTCTGTTCTTATAATTTCTTTGAATTTCCCTGATGCACCAGAATATATCAGGCTTCCCAGGCTGCAGTTCTTCATACATCTCTTCTGAAGCTATTAAAAGAAAATGTTTTCACGTTTTCTGTCTTCTGGTCCTCATGGGGCAAGGTGGTTTAAAGCAAGAGGTGACTCACCACAGCTATTCAACTATTTCATCCTTGAATTCCTTTAGTATTCCTGGATGAAATAACATCTGGTCCTGGTGATTTGCAACTGTTGATGTTACCGTTCTTGGAATACACAATAAGGGATTAACATTTGGTTTTGGTTGGTATAGAAACAGAAGGTAAGCTTAAAGCATAATCGATAATGAATGAGTAAGGAACTGTAGACCTGAAACTACCATTTGAACAGGAGGCTCTTGCCATAATATGGCTGCTAGCTTTTCCTTCTCTGTTCAGCTTCCTCTGATTAGCATGGTTCCGTCTTCAAAAGAAACCTAACCTACTCATTATGTGCCTCTTCAGATGCTTTTTCTTGTTTGTGCATGGTTGGTTTCTTAACAGATTTCTCTGCCATTCTCTCTCATTTGCGTTCCTGACCACATTGGATCTGTGCTTTGCATTGAAAGATAATCTGTGAACGAAATTGGAGGCTTGCAATGGGAAGACAGTTCATAGCAGAATGGCTTGTAGTTAAGAAATGTCTGTACAGAGGTAGGGATCTGTGTAGGTGGGATAACAGGTTTAATGTTGGGAAGGATTTGGAGCAGTGGAAATTAGAGCAGGCAGAATGTACTTTCCCTGCTGGACTAAACACTTTGGCTTAGCCCCTAAACTGTCTGGTCTTCTGGGTTGGGCCACTGGGACCCAATTTATTTTCCAAATGTTACCTATTACCTCTTGCCATTATCTATTCATCAGCTTCTTTTTATACCTGTGCAGCCTTCTGTAGACATAGCAGAGATATTTAAAAAAGAGGTTTACTCAGGAAGAAGTGGAAAGAGCCCCTTTTCCAAAAGGAAATAACTTTCTGGTTTGAGTTAGTGTGCTCTGTGCTTTGATGCACTGACTAGTATAATCTTGTTTTTCCAATGTTCTCCTTTATTTTACAATTTTGGGGGAAGTGGCTCTGAAGCGACATTGTTGCACCTCATTTGGCAGAAATTCAACTCCACAATGTAATGTTTGATAAAATTGATGTCTTAAAAGGAAAAACAATCCCTCCCTCCATCTGCTGCTAGCTTATGTGCACCTAGGAGGGAACAGAGCCCTTTAATCCGTTATTGCAGTTGAGTGAATCTCGCCTGTCGATCCTCATACTGACTTAGCCCAAACACTTTCCCCTGAGTATAGTTGCATGGGAAATGAACCATGAGATCTCCTTCCCTGTAAGAAAAACAGCCTTACAGGAGAGGAGCTTGGGTGAATGGATTGTGGTGCCTTTGGGTAATGTCTTGTTGACACAGAAGATGGGCCTTTTGTGAGTTCTGAAACCTTATTAATCCTGAAAATAGGCCTGGTTGGTATAGACGGACAGTTTTCTGTTGTGAGGTTCTGCATGTTGCAGGTTTGCTGGCAGCAGTGGGAGAAGGCTGGGCTTTAGTTCTGATGAATTCGTGGCTTGGCAGGTAGATTTCTGTCTGGAACATCATCTAGTGTTGGTGACCCATATATAAAAATATAGATCCTATTGGAAATACAAAATTGAAGAGCAACAAATTGGCCAATATTTGTGATAAATTTCATACTATATATTCTGTAGAGATGACCAACTCCAAGTCACAGGCCTAACTGCCGGTCTTGTTAATCTCTGGTGACAGAATTTTAGGGATTAAAGTGCTCTTGTTTACTTGCAGCTGTATGACCCTGGTAATATGTTAAATAGGTTTGGCTTTGGATGGGAGCTGGATGGGGGGCCTTTCAGGAAAGCAGTAAGTGGTGCAGAGGGTGGCATTCTGCATAATGATAGTATCTGGAAGGGTGCTTTTGTAGATGCTATGTACCTGGATGGTATCAAAGACCAAGGCTCTTTACCTATGATCATCAGGTAAAAGAACTTTGCTGCTCCTTTTTGGGAAGGCTTGACATTAGGTAGCTGCTTTCAACTAAATGTGTCTATATGTCTGTTTTTGTTTATGTGTGTTCTTATCAGACAATACTTGAAGGTTAAAGGAGATGAAGAAGAAAAGATATTTTCTCATTTGTTGTTTTCCGTTAACATCTACAACAATATTTCAACGTATGCTATCTAATCAGGCTTTTAATCATCTTCCTCTATTGTTTACTGTGGGAAACAGGAAAACAAGAGAAGAAAATGTAAGAAAACCAAAACATAATTGACTGACCTTACCAAGAACAAGAGGTGGGGATTTGGATTTGAGTACAGTACCTGAAATTTCTTTTCTCTCTGTCTTTAATTGATTAGATTTCAAGTTGATTATATTCCTTTCAGCATAGTGACCTAGCTGCATTTTAATGCTGGCAATTAGTTTCTTTTCCTGTAGGAGTTTAAAAGAGATACAACATTCTTTGCTGCTTCCGAGCAGTGATATGCATTGCTAAATGGTTGTTGTGCTCTACTTTATAAGGGGCTGAGTAGCTGCTTGGGCTTGCCAAATTCTGTGTTTAGTTTAAGTTTGTCCATAGTGTTTTGACTGAATGGCAGAGCATTGGTAATGGCTCTTTATTTGTCTCTGTATTAATAGTAGTCTGGTGTTTGGTGTTTTTAGTAGCATAAGATGCTCCCAACTGATGGCTGCTGGAAAGCTAGGTATGTCCTTTATATGTGTTAAAAAAGAAGAGATTCTTTTTTATAGGCATAAATTTTGATGCTTGTTTTCTGGTTGGTTTTGTTTGATGTTTGTTTTTTTCTGTTGTAACCTCCTGGTCCCAGTGTTGTATGAGACATATGGCTGTTTGTGAACTTCAGAAATCTGTCACTGGGAGGTAGAGGGAGAAGTATGGGAGTTGTAAAACCAATATGGGTGACACTTGGTTTATAAGGGAACTGATTGATGATCTTTTAATTCATATTGTCAGAGCGCCTGCTGTTTTCTTTACAAAGTAGTTACATAATTGAGTAGGAATTGGGACGTGAGTCATTTTCTAGCAATTAATAGCTGGGATGAATCATGACCTGAGAGCCACATGCTGTTCTTAATATCCACTTAGAAATATCATCATCTGCATCTCTTAATATAGTGTGATCCCCCCCTTTATTTGAATAACCAGAAAGTGCTGAGCTGGTGTTCTTGAAAATGAATGATTTTGGTCCTGATAGCTCTGAGTTTAACATTCCATTTTTACTCCCCTGAAATGTTACCTTTTTTTACTGCTGTGTTTCAGTGGTTTTCTATGGCTCAGTTCGGAGGATCAGGGAGAACTGAGGCTCTGTGACCCAGCATCTCAGCGAGACTGAAGGGTACCTAATGCACTTGTTGGAGAAACAAGAGTAGTGAGGATTTTATCAAGGCATCAATGCTGTCTGTGTACTGTTTGATCAGGTCTTGTTACTGGAAAGAGTGTGGTGATACACAAGTAATGTAGGATGAGAGCAAGGCAAATCTCAGGGTGGGCTGTGGAAGATGTTGGGAAAAATTGATCAGAAACAGATGAAGGGTGAAATTGTTAGCTTAATTCTGCCATTGGTACTGAATGATGTGTAAAAAAGTATATAAATACTATACTTAGCAGAAAGGAAATTTCATTTTTTGACATCAGCATTTGAAGACCGTGTTACTGATATGGGCAAATACATCACATGCATTTAATTGTGGGTTGAAAAATCTGGTAGAACTATGTTTACCTTTCAGAGGCCTTGCCCTGTATCATCTTCTCTTTTTCCTATGTGGAATTTCTATTTGTTAACTCATCTTGATGAAAAATCTGGTTGCCTGACTGTAAATGAATGATATTTGAAGTGCTTAAGTCAGTTGTTCTCCATCGTCTTCATCCTGCACAGTCACTCCTTCCTGCTTAGCAACACCAAGAAGACAGGTCTGAAACCCAAGGCTGGGGAATGCTGCTCTACAGCGGAACCTCTCCAGGCCTGGTGTTCACTTCTTAGGTTGCATATGGGGATACTTCTTTCAGTGTCGTACTTAGTGGTTACTGGAAATGAGGGGAGGGAAATGGTCTTTTTGGCTACAGTGTACCTTTATGAAATGTATGTGTATCCTGTTTCTTGCTTTTTATGTGTGTCTTTTGCATTATAAATTCAGATCTTGTCTATCCCAGAAGCCTTTGTATCTGACTATTAGGCCTGTGACATCAGAGATAATATGGAAGGGAAATGTAATTAACTGAGAGGGGAAATGATTTGCATTCATGTTATTTAAAATGCCTTTTTTTGTTTGTGTCAAGGACCCATTTAATTCACATCTCCAGGAGAAGAGCTCTTGGGTGGGAAGGGAGTTGCTTAAGGGTTCAGAAGATTTGCATCCCACATTCATGCATTACCCAAGGAATCTTCTGGCATTAGAAGGGAAAATGATAATTGACAGTGCTGATTTGGAGGGAGGGGAAGAAGGCAAAGCAGATAAACCCTTACTAGGTAGTGTTCCTATGTAATGGAGAAGCTGTGGAGAACCCAAATCAATCTCCTTCCCTTTGTACATCATCTTATTACTGACAATATCTCTTCAACTGATACATTCCTTTCAGTTTTTGGAGGTTTGCTATTTTTGTCTTTTCTGGTTTTTAGAGGAAAAGGGGAGCCAGTGACTGAGTTGAGTTGGTCCTCCTGTCGGCAGCTTCTCTACCAGTCAATGGCCACCATCCTGGCTCACACAGGCTTTGAGTGTGCCCATGAGAGTGTCCTGGAGACCCTGACAGACATTGCCCATGAGTACTGCTTGAAGTTCACCAAACTGCTGCGCTTTGCTGTGGATCGAGAAGCTCGACTTGGGCACACCCCTTTCCCTGATGTCATGGAGCAGGTCTTCCATGAAGTGGGCATTGGCAGTGTGCTCTCACTGCAGAAGTTCTGGCAACACCGCATTAAGGATTATCACAGCTATATGCTTCAGGTGAGAATGGCAGTAGGGACCTGACGGCACCAGTAAATGTACCCCCAGTACAATTGCTTATTCTTGTAGCAAATCCTGGGTCTTACTGAAGTAAAATCCAATCAGAAAACCTCTTGGGTGTGGAGTGGAATCATCAAGGAAAAGAGAAACAGGATATTTTTTTTACTGGAAGACAGAACCCCTTATTTGTGTCCCTACTGAGGCTAAGAATGCTCTACTGATGGTTTGTCTGGGCTTAAGAGGAGGTCCCCAGCTCTTGAATGGCCCAGACAAAAATATCAAGTAGAGGTAAAACCTCTGAATTTTCTGCTTTAATGGCATATTTGGCTGCTTACCATTTCAGAATACAAGTAAGCAGATGAACAAAACTACTTGGCTGTACAGTGGCTTGTGTTTGCTTAAGTAAGGGGTGACTTGCTTAAGCTTTAAGAGTATAGGGTAGTATTGTGCTGATCTGAGTTGTCTCACAGGTGCTACCTTCCACTCTAGAGGGGACTGTGCTTCTGTGGAGAAAGAAGAGGAATTGTTAAATTCCTTGGAATAAGAGGTGCCATATCAAAATAGATTGTAAGAATAAGGGTATGGTTTCTCTTGGTCCAGGTATTCTGTGAAATTAAACATAGGCATTTTATTTAAATGATATGACTGTGTGCCTGCTGTGGACTTACAGAAATGCAAGGATTTGAAGTGGAAATTTTACTCCTACTCACCAAAAAACAAGACTTGAATCAAGTAGGTGGCCCGTGGCCAAAGGCAAAACCTGTCATCCCTTCCTCCTTGTCATGTTACCTGAGTGCCAGTTGACTTATCTTGGAGCAGCTACCTTGTGCTCCTTCTTTTCCCAGGGTTGGCACCTTGTGGCTTACAGAGGCAGTATAAATCAGAGACACCTGTAAGTGAACGTAATATGTAAATTGTGATGGACTCTGAGGTTTGTTCATAAAAATAACATCATCAAGATCTGTCTTCATTAAAAACATTTTTGTTCGAAAAACCAGTTAATTTTTGTTCATGTCTTTGTTCAGATATCTCCTTTTGGAACTTGGGTTTACTGCATCATTCTGCTAATGCAGTTCCCTCTCATCCTGCAGCTGGTCATTGTCTTATTTGTTCTGTTCTTCATGCAGGGCTGAGGTCCACAGTAGCCTCTGTATTTGGAAGTATATCTAGAAGGGGGAAACAGGCTTTGCTATTCTTTTTCCTCCTTGCTTCTGCTGTTAAAAAGCCTTGGGCTTTTCCTGAGCACAGTTCCCTGACTGTTGGGATTCAGTGGTATAAACAAGCATTTGTTAGAAGCAGATGAAATCTGAAATTTTTAATTTAATTGCTTACATTTGTTAAGTTTCTAGAAGTACAGGGTAGTTCTAAATCTCATTTCTGTATTTGTTTCAATTCTCTGACCGCAGAAAACTTCTGTGTTTTTTGCTGTGAATCTGACAGAAGGTGCCCAGGCTTTGCCCAGTGGTGACTACAGAGCTGATGAATATCTGAGCTGCTTGTTTTTTAATGGTGACGTAAATTTGTTAGTGGCGGATGAGACACTTTGCTTTTGTTTCGTGCTCTGTTTAAATTTCTGGGCCTCATCATCACTGTCTGTGAAATAAAGTTGCTCATATTTATCAAGTAGATGGATGTGCTAATGGATTAAACCTCTTATTAAAGTCCCTTGTTACAGGACAGAAGGTGTTCTTAAAGGGGCAGGGGAGGTGGGGAATCTTTCCTGTGTAGCTGATAACCTGTTTACTTGTTCATTCAGGTCGGATGTTAATAATATTATGGGAACAGAGTGCACTGCAATGTAATTGCCATCAGAGTCTCTGAAGTCACTCTGACCTTTCTGGCCTCTTTTCCACCCCCACTGATCTTTGACAGGTTAGCAAGCAGCTCTCTGAAGAGTATGAGAAGATTGTCAACCCTGAAAAGGCAGCAGAAGACACAAAGCCTGTGAAGATTAAGGAGGAACCTGTTAGTGATATTACTTTCCCCATAAGTGAGGAGCTGGAAGGAGATCTGGCTTCTGGTGATCAGTCTTTGCCTGTTGGAGTCCTTGGAGCTCAAAGCGAGCGCTTCTCTGCCAACTTGGAAGTAGAAGCTTCCCCGCAGACTTCAGGTAGAGGTTTCTTGCTACTGCTGTTGCATGTGATCTTGTTTCTATTTTTAAGAGCAGATCCCAATGTGAGGAAGGAGAGGGAGAAAAAAAAATTAGGTTTTAATAAAAAAGATTTGGATGGGAGAAAAACCTTGCTTGCTTCTAAATACAAAACCAAAGAATCAAAGGTATCAATTATGAAGATTTGTTAAATATTTACTCCATTCGTGGACCCTGTAGAACACAAAATGCTTTATATGGTGTTTATTTTTAGGGGATCATTAAAGTTCTTGGCTTTTTTACTGGTGTGAGGTAGATTGTTTTCCTACAGTGATGGCCCAAGGGCTTTACTGTTGTTTTGTGAACTAGGGTATTTGCTGCAGATGTGAATACCGGGGTTTTTTTTCCAGTCTGATGTAACAAAGGCAAAAATAACTTTGGTGTTTATATGTATATATTTTAGTTTAAAAGAGACTAGAGTTTTATCCTTGATTCTAGTAAGGAGGGTAGTGGATTTTTTTTTTCCTTTGTTTTTTTCCAGGTAATTTTGGATTCTTTTCCAGAGATTCATGTTACTGAAAAGCTGAAGGTCATGTTCACTGTGACTGGAGTAAACTTAAGACCCTGTATAGGTTAGGCACTGAATGAGTTATAGAAATACTAATGATACTTGGTGCAGTCCTCCATATTCAGAAGTCACCGTAGTAGTGACAATCGTTGTTTTATCGAAGCTTATCAGTGACTTATGTGAAATGGGCTTGTGGGTGTCTCTCCTGTTCTAGCATCTCTACCCCAAAGCCTGCTGTAGTTAGCTGAGGCCATGGAAAGTGAAATGGTGAGTGAAGTAGTGGGGTTATGGAGACTGCACTCTTTTCCTCAAAGTGTCATCCCTTGATGTTGGTATTGAAGCCCACTGGTGGCCAGCATGGGAGAATCTGCTACAGCTGTGCCTTTTCTGTATCTATATGCAAGTTTTATTCTGTGCACCGTTTAGTAGCGCTGAATTTTCTGGAAAATGGAGAAGACATTCTTCTCCCAAAGAAACCCGATTTTGATTTTTGTATAGAACTTTCTGAACTCTGGAAATCCCTGCAATAGTAACTGTTTCACTTAAAAATCTGGTTAAAAACCAATGAAGCCAATCCCCCTATTAACCCTAAACTAAGTAGCATATATAGTGAGGTTAGAGTATACCTGTCGTTGTTTAACCCCAGTCAGCAACTAAGCACCACGCAGCCACTCACTCACTCCCCACCCCCCGCCCAGGGGGATGGGGGAGAAAATCAGGAAAAGAAGTAAAACTCATGGTTGAAATAAGAACAGTTTAATAAAACAGAAAAGAAGAAACTAATTATGATAACACTAATAAAATGGCAACAGTAATAATAAAAAGATTAGAATATACAAGTGATGCACAGTGCAAATGCTCACCACCTGCTGATCGACACCCAGTTAGTCCCCAAGTGATGATCCCCCCGCCCCCACTCCCCCAGTTTATATACTAGATGTGATGTCACATGGTATGGAATACCCTTTTGGCCACTTTGGGTCAGCTGCCCTGGCTGTCCCCTCCCAACTTCTTGTGTCCCTCCAGCTTTCTTGCTGGCTGGGCATGAGAAGCTGAAAAGTCCTTGACTTAGTATAAACACTACTTAGCAAGAACTGAAAACATCAGTGTGTTGTCAACATTCTTCTCCTACCTAACTCAAAAACATAGCACTATACCAGCTACTAGGAAGACAATTAATTCTATCCCAGCTGAAACCAGGACAATACCTCTGAGTCCATTAGTTTTTTTTTTTTTTAAATAGCACATTCTGCTCAGTTTTAAAGAAGCACAAATCCATCTAAAATTTTTCTGGAAGTTCATATTGTTTTCCATAGTACCTCTGAAATGTGAAGTGCTTGCATTTTTGTGAGAGAGGGAACAGCAGACTACTCTGGCCCATCTGGGGTTGCAAGTCATTCATTTGAAAAGCTTTGTATTAGCGTCTACCACTTGAGACCCAGAGGTTAGCATGCTAGCTGTACATTAAATGCCTCTTGCCTCTCTGATACCAAATTGATGCTTTCTAATTAAGAATGCAAGTGCTCTGTTCCTCCCTGAAAATCCCTCTTCACTTCACAAGGGCCTTTGGAAATCTCATCACTGTGAGAAATCCCAGTCTAGAACTGGGCAGCCTGGAGAGCGTAATATCATAAGAAGCGAGAAAAAGCTGCTGCAGTTAGGACACCACCATCTCAAAAATATAAGTGTGAGGCCCTTAGAGAGGGCAGCAAGGCTTCAGTGTCTGAAGGCAAAACTCTCGTTACAGCCTTCTGTGTTCTGCTTGTGTTTCTGCTTATGCCTGACGTTGTGGTTGTGAGCTAGCTGCTTAATTTCATTGCAGTTGGGGAAATGGAGGCAAAATTGGGGACCTTGTTCTTCCACTCAGCAGGATGACATGAGGATTAGCTCATTTGTAAAGTACTTTGAAATTAAAGTGCTTTGAGCTGAAAGGAATAAGGCTGAGCAATGAAGAGCAATTGATGCAAGAAAGACACAGTAAGTTTAGTGAGCACCTTTGATTATTGCGTAGACTGGAGCTGTAATTCTGTGGAACTGGTAGTGTTTTAATGATGTGTCCATTGTTGTTGAGAGGAATACATTTACTTACAATTAACATAAAAAGGACTTTTGATTAAGACAACTGGACACCAGCAAGCACTTTCATTCTGGCTTGCTGTCTAACTGCTGAGCTCATGTGGGCTGTGTTACCACAAAGGTCTCCTAAATCCTGGTTTGGGCTAAGCTGCTCTGGAAAAGATTCCTGACTCCTTTGTAAGGGAAAATTCACAGTACAAACATGTGGTGGAAGATTTTTTATCTAATTGCTAGTAATAAGGGACTATTGTTAGTAGTATATTGATAATAGGGAATAGTAGTAGGTTTGGCTCAGTACAAGAGGGTTGGTGGTGCTTTCAAACTGTAGCCAAGCCTCTTGAGGCACAAGGTTTGGAAAACCTACTAAAACTGGTTTCCTAGTTTTTTTTTATTTTCCATGTGAATTTAATGCCACACAGAAGGGACCAGATTTAAAAGTGAGAAGATTTCAGCCTTTGTTCAGTTCTGGGTTGTTTATACCCATCTCAGCAAGCGGCCCAGTTAGTGTACTTTTAATAGGTTTTGTGTCTCTCTTAAAACTGTAAATAAGCAGAAATAGTGCAATCTATAATTACTGCTCTTGGGGAGAAAAACATGTGGTGTTATCAAGAAATATGGTTTTATAATCTTGTACAGAAAAATCTCAATCTGCTCAGATTGCACACTAGTCCAAAAGTTAAAAAAAAAAAAATAGGGGGAGCTGTTTTCCAGCAGGACATCTGTGAGGTTGGACCAAGAGGGTTTCTTTCCACTCTGCTGAAGGATGGGATGAGACCTGCGGGTGTTGAGTACAAGGAGACAGACAGTCAGGTGGCTGACTGCAGCTCTGATATCCCTGCATTTCAGTCCTGGAAGTGGTATTTTAGACTGTTCATCTATCAAGTCCTCTGCACTCTCACTTCACCTCCTGTCGTGGTTTAACCCCAGCCAGCAACTAAGCACCACGCAGCCGCTCACTCACTCCCCCCCACCCAGTGGGATGAGGGAGAAAATCGGGAAAAGAAGCAAAACCCGTGGGTTGAGATAAGAACAGTTTAAAAGAACAGAAAAGAAGAAACTAATAATGATAATGATAACACTAATAAAATGACAACAGCAATAATAAAAGGATTGGAATGTACAAATGATGCACAGTGCAATTGCTCACCACCCGCCGATCGACACCCAGCGAGTCCCCAAGCGGCGATTCCCCACCCCCACTTCCCAGTTCCTATACTAAATGGGACGTCCCATGGTATGGAATACATGGTTGGCCAGTTTGGGTCAGCTGCCCTGGCTGTGTCCCTTGCCAACTTCTTGTGCCCCTCCAGCTTTCTCACTGGCTGGGGATGAGAAGCTGAAAAATCCTTGACTTTAGACTAAACACTACTTAGCAACAACTGAAAGCATCAGTGTTATCAACATTCTTTGCATACTGAACTCAAAACATAGCACTGTACCAGCTACTAGGAAGACAGTTAACTCTATCCCAGCTGAAACTAGGACACCTCCCCTGCAGAACTACCAGAAGTCCAGTATGTCTGACAGCTTAAAAGAAGTTGCTGATGTTGCAAGGACCTCATCATCATGAATGACTTCTGGACTGCCTCTAAGTCCTCCTTATGAAGGGTCTAGTCCATATGCTGTTGGTGCACTCATTGCTGCCAAGACACTCCTTCTGGAGGGGGAGAGCAATGTGGACTCTGTTTCTCATGGAGAAAACCACGCGGAGGATTGCTGTGAAAGGATAGCATCATAAGTTTTCGAGTGGCAATTACTGGGCTACTAAAAAAAAAAAAGCCAACAGATTTTTTTTTACTGTTTCACGCTGGTTGATGTGTTTTATTTCCCTCTCCCACCTCCAGCCTAGTTCACCTGTAGCTTTGCTTTTGCTCCTTCTTTACCAGTGCTGCTGTCCCTTGCATCTGCATGCCATTTGTAATTTGTCTTTTTACTTGGTTACTACTGTGTGCTTTTTCTTTCTCTAGGGGCTGAGGTGAATGCTTCCCCGCTCTGGAACTTGTCACAGGTAAAAATGGAGCCACAGGAAAATGAGGAGGCCAATGTACATGGCCACGGGGTCCTAGGCAGCGATGTCTTTGAGGAACCGATGTCAGGCATGAGCGAAGCTGGGATGCCACAGAGCCCCAATGGCTCTGAGAGCAGCTATGGTTCTCATTCTGCTGACAGTCTGATGGGATCCTCCCCTGTCTTCAACCAGCGTTGCAAGAAAAAGATGAAGAAAATGTGAAAAGAGACAGTCTTTTTAATCCTTACGGTATGTAATAGACTTGAAATGAACTAAGAGAGCGCTATGATGGCTATGATTCATGAACAGGGCTGGCCCAGGTGTATGAGGGACCTTGCATAAAATTATTATGAGACATTTGATGTGTAGTGCACTTCAGCTCCCCCCCTTGCTGGCTTCTGTACTCCATCCTGACTCATGAGACTGAAGATCACCCTATACATTTGATGGTGTCATGGCTTGCTTTGGCAGATTAATGAGGAGGTTACCAGTGGAAAGTAGTTGTGAGGAGACTTTCTAAGTCATAGAATCATTGAATAACTGGGGTTGAAGGGACATCTTGAGGTCTCTAGTCTCTAGTCCAGCCCCCTGCTTGAAGCACAGCAAATTACATCAGGTTGCTCAGGGCCTTGTCCACCTGGGTTTTGAATATCTTCAAGGATGGTGATGCCAACCCTCCTTGGGCATTTTCCCATATTTGACTACCCTCGTAGTAAGAAAAAATACAGTCTTGTATCCAGCTGGAATTTCCCATGTTCCAACTTGTGTTTATTGCCTCTTTTATCATTGTTCATCTCCAAGAAGAGTCTGACTCTGTAATCTCTAACCCACCCATTAAGTGGTTGTATACAACGAGATCTCTTTTTAGCCTTTTCTCTTCTTAAGTCTGAAGAAACCCAGCTCCCTGAGCCTCTCCTTGTACGTCCTGTGCTCCAGCCCCCTAACCAGCTTTGTGGCCTTCGACTGAAATTGCTGCAGTGCCCTTCTTGTAAGGGGAAGCACAAAAGTGGATGCAGTCCTCCAGATATGGTCTCACAATGGCTGAATAGAGAGAAATAATAATTTCCCTCAATGTGCTGGCTACATTCTTGCTAACTGTTGCAGGCAAGAAGGCAGTCTTACGTCAGGGTATTTCACTGGTTGGGGAGCTGTCGCTGATGATGATGATGACCTTGCAAATGCTGTAGAGTGGCTTCACAGTGCCATCAGCCAGCTCCTTCAGTGCCTTCAGATGCATCCTGTCTGGTTCCATGGACTTAAGTATGTCCAATTGGCTTAAGTTCTTGCTCACTTGATCTTCCTCTGCTATAGGTAACACTCTGCTAGTAGACCCAGGGACCTGGCAGGCCTGAAGGCAGACTTCCCCACTGAAAACAGGCAAAAAAAGGTGTTGAGTATATCAGCTTCAAAGTGTAAAGGGAATCCTTTGTCACCAGGTTACTTGCATCATTGAACAGTAAACCCATGTTTTCTTTAGCCTTTCTTTTGCTTCCTGTGTACTTAAAAAAGCCCTTCACATTTCTTACCTGTTTCAACTCCAGCTGAGCTTTGGCTTTCCTAACTGTCCCTGCATGCTTGGGCTGTGTCTCTATATCCCTGCTGGCCAGCCCATCCTCACTTCCACCTCTGTGTACTTTTTTTCTGTGCTTGAACTCAGTCAGGAGTTCCTTGATCATATGTGCTGGCCTTCTGTCATGCCTGCTTTACTTTCTGCTCATCAGAAAGGACTGTTCTTCTACTTTGAGAAAGCTGTCTTTGAAGATAAGGCAGCACTCTTGGGCCCCTTTGGGAGGCCAGGGCAGTCCCTTGTGAGATCCTGCCGAGGTGTTCCTTGAATAAACCAAGATATGTTGTCCTAAAGGTCCAGGACTCTGTCTTGTACACGTTTCTCAGGATTTTAAATGCCACAATTCCATGTCCGCTGCAGCAAAGACCTTCACATTCTCCACCAATTCTTCCTTGTTAGAAACAAGTCCAGCAGAGCTTCTTCACTAGCTGATTTCTTGATCATCTAATCAGGTAAGCTGATGTGGTTTTCTGGAGAGAATGAAGCAGCTTTTACTATTGGTGTGAGCCAGTGCTGGCAATGCAAACTTTTCCTTTGCTCTCGTTGGATTGAGTGCAGCAACTGCAGACCGGTTGAGGTTTCCTATTCAAAGTTGTTATCTTGACAACTTAGTCTGAAACAGAATCTGTTTTACTGCTTGCTTTTATGGCTCAGCTGACTGATGGCATTTTTTTTGTTCTGCACAATCCTCAGTTGATCAACTCAGTCTTTAACTTGATTCAGTGAGTATCTCTCTCAAAAAAGCCAGAATGAACATGAATCAAGAATGAACAGCCACTTAAACTGGCTTTATACTTGTAATCCATTGGGATGTTTGAGGGAGTTTTACCAAACCTCCCATTTGTCTTTAGAATTGCAAGTTATCTTTTGAAAGAATGAGCTCCAGGCATAGTATTTTTGTTTCTGTATAACATGCCTAGCCTTAATTCTTTTTTCCTAGCTGTATTTCTCCTTCACTTTATAGAAGTGGAAGCCAAACATAAAATTCCTCAGTGTCTAATAAGAATGTGTGACCACAGGCTTTTATAGGCATTAGAGTTAAAATAGTCCATCACAGTTTTAAAGGTTTCTCCTGGGGGGTAAATTCTAGCTATTTGAAGCCTAGTCAGTAGTAGAACAGTGGACCAGTGTATCAGGAAGTCTTTATTTTGATTCCCTCTGAGTCACTATTAGGCATGCTGCAATGTCCCTGTTCTCTCAGCTGTAAAAAAGAGAATAGTAGTATTTGCCTCTTAGAAGGGTGTTTGAGATTAGTTACTATTCAAAAAGGCACTGTTTCAGAGAATTTTGTGAGAGTTGTGAGCTTTTCTTCCATTTGGGTAGGACTGTTGCTGGCTGGAGAATGCTTAGATGGCCACTGAAATGTTACTGACCTATATTATGCTGGTTTTAAGCAAAACTGCTTATCATGAAGAAATACAGCACAGTTGTGCTGTTCAACTGCCCAGGTACAAGGAAGTAATTTGGGGTGGTATCTTCTGACTGAGCTTTAGATGTCTGCAGCTACATTTGTTCCTCTGGGCCCCATTTGCAGCTGAAGAGAAATAGTCATTCTTAGGTCACCGTTCATCTGGCCTTGAAGTAGAAGTATAAAGCAGGTCAGATGAATGGCATTTTTAGAAATGTCTATTTTTCCTTTGTGTGCCCATAAAGTGAGTTCAACTTGAGTACCTCAGCTGAAGGCATCCACACCATCAGTGTCTGAGTTAAGAGATCTGACTTTAGCCCTTCCTGTCTGGGAATCAGAGGAGACTTCCTCCTGCTGGGCTGGTGCTTTTTCTCTTTGACACATTTTGTAGAACTTGCTGTTGAAATGGTAGTACTGGGCTAAAAACAGACTGCTCATCTTACCTAAACCAGCAGATCCAGTGTTCTCAACAACACACAGAACGTGCTAGGCTGCGGCCTCAAGACTCAGCTTGATTTGGCCCTTGTGTCTTCGATGCTGTGTGAGAACACCTGTCATTGGGCCTTTCTCCATAGATGCTTTTCCAAACTGTTTTAGTAAAGTATTCTTGAGGCTGGGGCACCTAAGCAAAGTCCCTTGCACAATTTTCAGGCGCTAGAGGACGGAGCAGCTGCTGCCAGCATCGCTTGCTCATTGGCAAGATTTCAAGTGGGCTAAAAATGAAAATCTGCTGTTCTCCAGGGCTTTGGTTAAACCTCCTAAGCGTAAGTCTTAAGTGCTTTCTTTATATTGCTCATGTAGAGATGTTCTGTCTTACTTTTAATTGTGTTTTTGTATTTCACATCCCTTTTCCGTAGCCATTTTACCCTGTAACACGCACTCTGCAACAAGCCAAGCCAGAGTGCTTCAAATATATTTAAATACAGTGGAAATTCACCCTCCATTGATTCAGCTGTGTCACTGCAGTGTAAGAGAGATCTCTTTAGGATGCATGTTTATGCAGAGGTGAGAAATGCATCAGCATCGCTTGTACATTTAAAAATGATAGCAAAGTAAAATCTGTACCTCTCATTCCCCTCATTATGCTAAGTGTTGCTTCTGACATTTGTGTGCTTGACATTTCCTTTTATGCACATGGAAGCTTTACCTGCTGGGTGAGCCCTTCCCGTCTGAACGTTTACTGTCCTTAGATTTACAGTGGTGTTCACCATGCATGAAACAGTGAAATTTCAAATCTAGCTCCCAAAGTCAGATACAGACAATATGCTTTTTGATGAATCAAATAAGATTTTGCTAGGTGTTAGTGCAGCCTTGGGCAACTAGTGAGGAGTTTGTTGACCATGTAATCCCAAAATTTCAAGCCACAGTTAGAGTATGCAGTGTGTTGGAATGAAGCTCAGCTCTCGCAGTTGTCATTTTTTGCTGGTTGTTGGTGACGTGCTTTGCTGACCCACCTGCTTCAGTAGTAGTCTGCAGTTCTGTTGGTTCTTTCATCTTTCTCCCTTCTCTTTCCAAAGGTGGGTAGATGGCAAATTGGAATATTGAGTATTGACCACATCCATATCCAGTAGCATTGATGTCACTATTGATTAATAGTGATTTATTTTGCCAGGATTGAAATCGGTGGGAACTTTGATATCAATTTGGAGGGCAAGATCTGTGAATTACTTGGCTTTTGAAGTGTTTTGCATGGGAATCATACAGGATTGTAGTTGAGAGAGCACTGTGTACCATATTCCTTTTGCCCTCTAGCAGTACCTTTTTATTCTTTTTTGTGCTGATTTTGGCTGGGGTACAGTTAATTTTCTTCACAGTAGCTAGTATAGGGCTATGTTTTGGATTTTAGCTGAAAAGTGTTGATAATACAGGGGTGTTTTCATTACTGCTGAGCAGTGCTTACACAGAGTCAAGGCCTTTTCTGCTTCTCTCACCATCCCACCAGCGAGTAGGCTGGGGGTGCACAAGGAGTTGGGAGGGGACACAGCTGGGACAGCTGACCCCAACTGACCAAAGGGATATTCCAGACCATATGATGTCATGCTCAGCATATAAAGTTGGAGGAACAAGAGAGGCTGGGGGGTGTTTGGAGTTATGGTGTGTCGTGGTTTAACCCCAGCCAGCAACTAAGCACCATGCAGCTGCTCACTCACTCCCCCGCCACCCAGTGGGATGGGGGAGAGAATTAGAAGGAAGAACGTAAAACTTGTGAGTTGAGACAAGAACAGTTTAATAGAACAGAAAGAAAGAAGCTAATAATGATAATAAGTGATGCACAATGCAATTGCTCACCACTCACCAACTGATGCCCAGTTAGTTCCCGAGCAGTGATCCCCCCTAGGCCAAGTCCCCCCAGTTTATATACTGGGTATGACATCACATGGTATGGAATACCCCTTTGGCCAGTTTGGGTCAGCTGTCCTGGCTGTGTCCCCTCCCAACTTCTTGTGCCCCTCCAGTCTTCTTGCTGGCTGGGCATGAGAAGCTGAAGAATCCTCGACTTAGTCTAAACGCTACTTGGCAACAGCTGAAAACATCAGTGTGTTACCAACATTCTTCTCATACTGAATCCAAGACATAACACTATACCAGCTACTAGAAGGAAAATTAACTCTATCCCAGGCAAAACCAGGACATGGCATTTGTCTTCCCAAGTAATCGTTAGGCGTGATGGAGCCCTGCTTTCCTGGAGATGGCTGAACACCTGCCTGCAGATGGGAAGTGGTAAATGAATTCCTTGTTTTGCTTGTGTGTGTGGCTTTTGCTTTACCTATTACACTGTCTTTATGTCAGCCCATGACTTTTCTCACTTTTACTCTTCTGATTCTCTCCCCCATCCCACCACGGGGGGGAGTGAGCGAGTGGCTGGGTGGTGCTTGGTTGCCAGCTGGGGTTAAACCATGACACTTTTGAAGAATTTTTGCCTGGTATCCAACAAAGTTCACTGTATAAATGGCAGTGTAACAACTTTAGCATACAGCTGTATGTCAGAATATGCTACCTAGTGATTTAATTCCAAGACCGTCCATGCTAATTTGAATATGCATAATGCAGTGCAGTGCAGAGAGATGTTTCCTGGATAGAAATTTACAATTTAAAAAGAAAACAGGAAAATAACATTAGGTAGGGTAGGTGAAGCCAATCTGACTATGTGCTCAATTCTGAGACTAATGCACATGTTATGTGTGAAGGATGTTTTACTTAAAATGTTTTTATACATGCATGTGAATGAAATACGTAACTTTGCTTCTGTTTACATGGAACAAAATCACTTGGAAATATTTCAGGGTTGTTTTTTTTTCCTTGCTCTCCCAGAGAGAGTTTATTTGTAATTTCTAAGAAAATAAAATGTAAAAAGTATTCAGAAATAAAAACCCTAATGGTGTTGCATGGATTTTTTTGTTTGTTTTGAGGAATGGTGCTGTGAATGCAAAGGCCAGTCTTGGGGTTCTGTCTACCCTTATGTGGGATCTGGAGTAGACCTTTTGTAGGCCTGAATAAGGTACTGAGATGGTATCAGTGTTAATGTCACAACTAGGGAGACAAGAGATGTGGCCAGAGAAAATGGAAGCCTTATTTTTCACAGGTGTCAGTGCTAGTGAGCCCCAAAAGTGATACTAGTACCACAGTACCGGTATTGGTATTCATCTAGCATAAGCAAGTGCTGTTTCTGAAGCAACTACTGAGATGACCAGACTACCTAGCAGCCCTGCTCCAAGCCTTGTGCTTTGCTCTTTTATGTGCCGGTCTACTTGTTCTACATGCTGCTTTTTTTTCAGGGACTGCAGTGAATGAAGCACAGTGTATTTTCCCCTCTGCTCTTGTCATAGTAGAGCTGAGGGAAGATGTTTGATGCTTGATGGCCCTGCTAAGCAATTGCAAATAGCACACCATGAATTAGGGTATAGGCCTGTGTTGCTTGCCAGGAGAGAGGGAATAATAATCGTAGTGCTTCCCATCACCCCTGTACCTGAGAGGAGTCTGCCACACAACTGCTGTCCTCCGAAGCGTATACTACTGAATTAATTTCCCAACCTGTGGGTTAGTCTGGGGGTGTGCTTTCCCCTTCCCTGACAGGGTCTGGGGGAAGAGGACAGCAATCCCCGTTCGGATTGCACCCCACCAGATTAAAGCACGCGCCTACTTGCATCCCGTTTTTACCTCCCTCTGCTCCAGCAACCTGCAGGGCCCGTGCTGGGGCAGCCTTGAATGCGCAGGCTGCTGGGAGCCTTGATGACTGAGGCGATCTCAGCGGGGGACCCTGCTTGCCTGCGTTGCCTCATGGGCTCTCCTCCATCCGTGACTCTTGCCCCCTGCCCTGCTGCAGATGCGGTTGGGGCTGGTGGCACATGGGGCCAGGGGCAGCTGTGTCCGCATGGTGGTGCTGGCCGCATGCCGCTGATGGGGGGCTGCTGCAGCCCAGGGAGGGCTGCCTGCAGCAGCAACAACCTCTCCCCTCTCCCCCAAAAACCCAAACTGCAAACCATGACATTTTAGCTATGTCTTTTATATTGGAGCTGAGAATCACCTCTTTGTTGCTATGGAAACGCTCGCATGAAAGAAGATTACATCATTATGAGTTATGATGAAATCTTTGGGGTGGGCTTGGCACCCAGTACCCTTGCAGTGGGGAGAATGGGGCTGGGGGATCTGGGGTGGTGGGGCGCTTGCCCCTTTTGCACTGGTGCTCAGTGGTTTGCAGAACTTGTGGGTCTTTCCCTCCGGGCTCAGCAGGCCAGAAGCAGCCTCTGCTCCTGGACCTGCCCATCCCCTTGGGAATTGCCTCCGGAGTCGTGGCTGCATCACTTCTGTGCCTGGGCTGCACGTGCCCTTGCTCTGGAGTGTGTGTGGGGCATCTTTGCAATACGCAGTGGGGCCCCAACAGTGAGCTGGATGAAAGGCTTGGGTGTCATGAAGGGTCTTCTTTGCTTCTGGTGTCTATTAGGGCCCTGGCATCTACTCTGTGCTTTTCCCCCAAATCTGGGCTGCCGCCTCTGGGCCCAAACTGTCCCTATAGCTATGCCTCACTCTCAGCTTTGTGCCCCCTCCAAGCATCGCACTGCTTCTGCTTGCCCTGTGCTACCCCTGCCTTTTCACCCAGGTTTGCCCCCATCCCTCCCTTGACCCGCACCACTCATTCTCCTCTGGAGCTCCTGCCAGCATTTCTGTGCCCTTGCAGCCCAGCTTCTTCTGGTACAATGTTGCTGCCCATTTTGCATTGCAAAGCAGACTTCAGAAGCAACTTTCTTCTCCAAGTGAAAAAAAAAAAATCTGATAAGATCATTTATCTTAGTATTAGCCAAAGTTGGGGTTTTTTTTGATGGAGGAAAGGAAGTTGGAACTTGGATATGCTTTGAAGGAAGGATGCTCTCTAAAAAGACCAAGTTTGGTTGTGATGAGACTTTGGGGAGATGACCCTCTATCCTTTTGTTAAGAGCATTATACAGTCCCCTGGGCTAATATGTCCCCTTGCTCATGGAGTCCATCCAACTGGGAGGCAAGGGAGAAGTGGGATACTTCTGGGAAGTGTGGGGAAACGATGGATTTTCAGGTGCTGAGATAATCTGGGCTGTTATTAGTGTAGAGCGAGTACTAATGACTTTATGCTCCTCTGAGAAGCTGTGGAGGTTGGTGAGAAATGAACCCCTTGTCTCTGCTGTAAATGCTGGTGGTTCTTCTCAGCTGCTCCATCTTGTTGCTGCTGGACAAACTAGTGGCCCAGCATGGAAGGCATGCTGGATTCCAGCTCTGGCATAACACTCCTCCAACCCTGATGCCCTCAGGCCGAAGGAGGGGGAGAGGCAGGACTTGCACCATAGGAGAAGATCAGGCACGGGGGTGCTGTGGCAGCCTGGGCCAGACATGGAGCATGTTCTGGTGTCCGTGTTGCACTGCTTTGCCAGAGCTGGCATTTGTTAAAGGGTAACCCCATGAAAGCTTTTGTGAATTACAGAGCTTGCTCTGAGTATCAATTTTAGAGTGTTTTGAGAAAGGCTGGAAAAATGATGGTGTTTGCCAATACTAACACAAACAAATAAACAAGAAAAGCAGGCCTTCTCCCCCCCCCTCTTTTCATAACATTTTCCAAGCATGGAGCAGCCACAATGTTGGTTTTGGTGTTCCTGATTTTGCTGGAGGAAATTTAGCGTACTTGGTAAACGTGATGTGTCTGCTGCTGCTGCAGCTCCTTTGAAGACAGGGATGCGGAATGTTTAGCAAAACCATTCTTATTCATCTGCAATGCCCAGTAGTGAATGGACTTAAATGAATGTAACCAGACCAGTTTAACAGTCTCTGTCTTCCCCCATTGTCATTCTCTTGACTCTTGTAATACCACAATTTTGCTATTATTCAAGCCGATATAAACTCTTCTATCATACAGCAGTCCTGGATTTCTCTAGTAAAGAAAAGAAGCAAGGAAGCCAATTGCTGGTAACTCTTAATGCCTAACCAAAATGACATGAAACAATTCTAATCTAAAAAGCTTTAGTATCTAAAACCCTTCTAAGGCTTCCTCACACCCTCTAAAGAAACAAAGGGACACCTCCACTTCCCAGCCTCTTTGATGGTCACATTGAAAGCAAAGTAGTTGCATTTATATGGTGGTATCTGAATTAAATTTGTTTGATATAGTTGAGATGCCACAGTGCTATTAACTACAGATGCCCTATAATACAGCGTATTCTTAAACAGGCAGGCAGGATAAAATGTAATTGTTTGTCTACTGAATGGATTTTTCTGTGGGAAAGAGCTAGCAAACCAGTTACATCTCAGTATATCCGAATCTTCCACAACTTCAGAGAAACCAGAGAAACTAAATGACTAAAAAGACACTCTCCTTCATGTATGCAGATCCTCTAGCCCAAAGCTCAGACACCTTCCTGCACTCATTTCCAGTCTTTGAAGAAATGAGCTTTGCACAACAGGTCAGGGAGAGCTCTACAGCTCTCAGCACTGATTTCTGTTCCTCTTCTCTCTGTGCCTTGCAATTCTGTTTGCATGCTCAGTTTTGATAAGCTGTGTTCTTCAGTTGGGTGCAAAATGTACTTCCATAATGAATTAAGGTACTTCTCCTTATAGAGCATCTAATAAGACACCCTGTAAGATGCCTATCTTATAACGCAGCTGTCGTTGTTTAGCCACAGCCAGCAACTAAGCACCACACAGCCGCTCGCTCACTCCCCCCCACCCAGTGGTATGGGGGAGAGAATCGGGGGAAAAAAAAAGTAAAACTCGTGGGTTGAGATAAGAACAGTTTAATAGAACAGAAAGAAAGAAGCTAATAATGATAATAATAACAATAATAAAATGACAATAATAATAATAATAATAAGATTGGAATATACAAAACAAGTGATGCACAATGCAATTGCTCACCACCCATCCACCAATGTCCAGTTAGTTCCCGAGTGGCAATCCCTCCCAGCCCCACTCCCCCCAGTTTATATACTAGACGTGACTTCACATGGGTATGGAATAACCTGTTGGCCAGTTTGGGTCAGCTGCCCTGGCTCTGTCCCCTCCCAACTTCTCGTGCCCCTCCAGCCTTCTTGCCGGCTGGGCATGAGAAGCTGAAAAGAAGTCCTTGACTTCAAAAGAAGTCCTTGACTTCGTAAAAACACTACTTAGCAACAGCTGAAAACATCAGTGTGTTATCAACATTCTTCTCATACTGAACCCAAAACTTAACACTATACCAGCTGCTAGGAAGAAAGTTAACTCTATCCCTGCCGAAACAAGGACAGCATCTGATTAGACAGAATCACCCCTTGAAAAGGCACAAACTAATGGCCCAGTCCTACTGAGTACTCCTGAAGCAAGTGGGAGTTAAAGGTGCCTGGTCTTGCAATTGTGGGCTAGAAAACACACTGCTTGTTGGCCTGGCACAGACCCTTATGCATAGACTCTGTTTACTCGATTTCATAAATTCTTCATGAGTCTGGCATCTTCCAGAGTCTTAAGCAGTTTCAGAACCCACAGATGCAGACTCTGGTGCTGTTTGTGGGAGTTTCTAGGGTGCTTTAATGAGACACAGAGGCAATTTTGCAGACTCATGCTGCAAGTAAATGTGTACCCGTGAAGGCCAGTGTGAGACTGTGAAAGCACTGAAGCTTCTTTTTGGAAAAGCAGATGCAAGAGACAGTGACAGTCTGCGTAGAAAATCTGTGGGCAGCCTCACCCGGAGGGAAAGCGTCTTGGAGCATCTACTGAAAAGTCGTACAGGGGTGAAGGATCTAAAAGTGAAAGGAAAGGCAGAGAAGAGAGGAAGATGAGGGAAATTCTTCTAGGAACTGTAAAAGTTAAAAATTACAAGTCTTGATTCCACCCTCTCCCCCTGCCCTGAATCCTGCTGCATCTATGGGATTTCAGTGATTCAAAGTGACCTAGGAAAGGCTGAAGAGATGGAGAAGGCAATCTATGTAGGTATGTATTTGGGAAATACCGATGTAGTTAGTGTTTGTATATGTGTTTATCTATGCAGAGATGTACAGAACAGTTATATATGTGGCTATGCAGTTACCATCATATAATTTACAGTTCCTGAAGGATTGTGAGTGGTTCCCATGCTACTTTTGTCAGCATCTTGGCTTTGTGGGTTGTATGACCAGAATGGTTTTGGGTGCTTGAGATAACCATGTAATGCTCCTAGTCTTTCATCTACCAGTTCGGATAAGCACATCTGTAATTTTAAGTATGTGAACAACAGGGTGTGGATGTGCTTTGAATTATGCGCATACCTCAATGCTTTGCTGGATAAGAGCAGTACAGCAGAGTAATGAGCAAAATTAAAAAAAAAAAAAAGCTCATCAGGCTACATTTAGGTCAGAATCTGCAGTTCATCTCTCTGGACACCTGGACACCTGATGCCTCTAGCTAACTGGCATGTCTGGGCTGCTCCAGGAATGATTTTTTTTTTTAATTCCACTGATCTGACAGCACCTGTCATTTTCTTATACGCAAGTGTCCACATCACTAAATCACCTCTGCCATCGTTAATACTAATTGGCTCCCTTGCTGTACCCTCGGAGGAGCATGAAAAGTCTGAATGGAAGCAGAAGGCCCATCTCCCCACAAAACGGCACTGCGACAACCTGTGAATCTATAACAACTTAGGCTTTCTCATTATGCTCCCTGGTCTCACTAGAGAGGCTTTCAAAAGCCAGGGCTGTCAGGACTGAGTTTGCCCACACAGAAGTTAAAGCATACTAGCCACTAGTAATCATTTGCTTTCAATGATATTTTTCTGGTAGTGGATGCCCGTGTGTGCAGTCTGGTGCTCTGGGCGGGCTCCAGCCCCTGATAAACAAGAGCGACAAAACTGTGACACCAGCAGAGCTGGAATGCAGACGGGTGTTGGCATGAGGTCAGGCGCTTTCACAAAATACCACCCTTCATTTAAGCTGTGTCATGCTTTCTGATTTATCATATCTTATGACAGATAAGAAAAAGCTAGTAGTTTTTTGGCAGACTGAACAAAGCTCATGCAAGAATAGGTCTTTTTACAAAAATTTCTCTTTCAGGACCCTTCTGAGAAATCCCTAATTGTCCTGGAAATTCTGTTTTACATATAGATGTTCAATGTGTAATCCTGAAACAGATCTTAAGTTTTGAGCAACAATTCTTTGAAGACTAAGTACAAATACATCTTTTGTCTTGCAAATATATTTTTCTACCCTTTTCCAAAAGGAGCGATGAGCTTCTCATCTTAATAAGGACAAGACAGAGAGGAAGAAGGGGAGAGCAGAACATCCGTAGTTCAATGCATCTGAATTGGGTTCCTTTATTTATTTTATATAACCAGAAAATGTTGAAATCTCCTTCTGAGAAAGGAGAAATGGAGCGGGCTGTGGAGAACGGAAGTGTCACAATTTCGTTCCAAGGAAAATGAGGGAGGAAAAACAGAGTCCTGCCAACACAAAACCAGTGCTCTTTGTCCTCTGTCACTTCCGATGCTGTCCCACCAGCTATGGTGGAGTCCCTAAGGGGGGAAGTAACCAGAAGGCACAGAAAAAAATTTCACATGTTTTCAAAGCCTGTTCTCAGTCGATGCTATTTACACTCTCTGTTTATCTTGTCAGTTCTAGGCCCTGAGGGTCTTCCTGGCAGTTTCCTTTCAGTGTGTGTGTGAATTGTGGCAACCCTTCTGCTCTCCTCCATCTTCTTTAAGGTCTCCACTTGGTTTGCCGGTGAGATGCACATAGATTTGCTAGCTGGCAAAACACAGCATCACTATTCCATACTCTGCTCTAAATCCTATGCGTCAATCTCTTTCCAGCTTTGCAGGTTTTGTTTGCATAAATGAGCCAACGGCTACCGAAAGAATCTGGATTGGCAGCTCTGAAGACTTTAGTCCACGGAGCAAAAATAATGCAGCAGCAATGTGACAGGGATGACTGCTATGCTGGCTAACACCAGGGACAGAACTGGGGAACTTACAGAGCTTCAAGGCATGACACCCTTTATAACCTGAGCTGAAGGTAGGAGGTCTGTAAGAGACCTGTAAGCTCTAGGGACTGGACATGCAGAGGGAGAGCTAGATCACAGACTGGCTGCTCAGTTACATGAGTTTCCTCTGAAAATGAACTCTTTCCAAGTGTCTGGGCTTTACAGCATGGCAAATCCTGTGCAAGCCACTACCTAAGTGATGACTGGCCATACCAGAAACTGTGATTCAATCCTAAACTAGAGGAAAAATAATCCTTTGGTCAAGATCATCTTAGATTCTCTGCAGATGCTACTGGCAAATTCACCAGGCTTGTTCTGCAGTGATGATTACAAGGTTAATTGTGCCCCTGGCTGTCCCAGATCTCAAGCCTCTGGCCATCTCCAGGCCTTGGATGAACTGGGTGTTCCTCCTTCTTCCGTGCCTGGCTGGAATCCCCTGTGCAGCAACGGAGCTGTCCCACAACAGGTCTAGCTCATAGGTCCGTAGAAATATAGAGCTGGAAGAGGTGTAGAAGGTCCTGTAGTCCATTGCCTTGTCTCATCCAGGATCATTGGTATGCAAATCATTTGTGACTGACATTTGTCCAAATCTCTCCTTGAAGCTCTTGAGTGATGGGAAACTCCACAGATGGGAGGCTCCCAGGCAATCTGTGTGACCAAGCTACTTTCCTTACTTTTTTAGAAGTATTATCTAATAAACAGCCTGTATGCTTCTTGCTGCAGGTTAAGGTACCATAGGGGCTCTTGCTGATTTTCTGTAAAACTCCTATCTGACCCATACCTTTCCGTCCTGGTTTTCTGCTGTTGGTTATTCAACAAAGTGTAAAATCTCATGCATCCCCCTTCTCTAACCTGTTCCTTCCCCAGACCATTTCCGTGGCCTGTTAAGGTCATTCTGAATCCTGACCCTGTCCTCCATTGTACATGCAGTCCCTTGCAGCTTAGTGCTAGCAAATTTAATAAGCATAATCTCTCTTCCATCATCCAATCTGTAGTGAAAAAATGGGTAGCAGCAAACGAAGGACAAGACAGGCAGAACAGTTTTGGAAAAACAACGATGGCGAATAACTGAAGGCAGGTCGTAAGATTCTCAGAGCTAATACTTTTTGGTTTTCCAGTAAGTGCCAGGATGTCTTTATCTGGGAAATCCCTGTTTGAAATAAAGATACCTATTATTAATAATATTTTCACTACCTGCCATACCATTTGGATCTCAATCACTAGGTTACATTTCACTATTCTTAAATTATTGCACAGGACAGCATGGCTCAGCTCACAGCTTGGATCAGCCCTTGGGTCACTTCCATCCAGGTGGCTTCTCTCTCCCTAAAGTGTGCTGCATCTCTCTGCAGGAGGCACTGCACTGGCTCCAGGTCGCCTGTGGCAGCCAGGCGTCACGCTGCCTTCACCAGCCACAACTGGGACAGCGCATGGCAGCCGCTCTCCAAGAGACAGAGGCAGTGGCGGAAAACACAGAGTCTTCCCAGGAACGTGGGAAACATGCCATGGTGTAAATCTTCAGCCCCAAGATATCAAATCTGGTTCAGATGGGAGATTCTACTTTGAGGAGCTCTGGCACATAAGTTTAACAGCCATAGCTGATAACTGCTCATTCAGAGAATAAATGAAGCTGGATTTAAGAAGTAGTAAATTCACAAGGAATGCTTTTTTTTTTCTGGGTGCTGATGGCATTCACTCAGACCTTAAGAAAGGTATCTGAGATAGATAACTCCTTGTAGAAAACGACAGGGAGGTATGCAGCTTCCCCCTTTGTCCCTCTCTTCCTGCTCTCAAATTCAGGGGGCGGAATATGCAGCTGGGTACCCTTAGGGGAGCTGCCACAAAGCAGGGATCAGACCTTCTGTTTTCTCCTCTGCCTGGGTCATCAATTCACTCTGTGACTATAAGCAAATGTCTTATGCATCCTGAGCTGCAGCAGTAAAATAGGGGTAAAGATCCATGCAGCCCTCAGTAAATTACTTGAGAGACTGGGGGACCTTCGGTAGCCTGGCTGCTTTTACAGTCCCCTGAGGAGTTCAGGACCATCCCACAACACTGAGAGCTCAATGAAACACCGACCTTGTCCCCAGCCTGTGGCCTAGGGTTTTGGCAGTCCTAAAAGTATCACTGGCCACCGGGCCTTTCTTTAGCTGGTAGGAAGAAAAAGATGCCAGCGACACACATCTCAGCCCAGATATGTGTGAGTTGTCGTGCTTATCATTACCATTGTTCATTTGCTGCAAAGCAGGTGTTAGCTCAGAAAAACCATAAAAGCTGCATTCTGGATTGTTTGTTCCTCGTTAAAATGATCTGGGCCCTGTGGGCATGTGTTGTCTTAATATTCTGGTGATGAGAAGTGCTGCATTTCCATAATGAAAGCTGTTGCAGGAAAACAATTCCGACCTCAGATAAAAGGAGAAGATTACACTTGCCACTCAAGTTATGGTATTAGAATAACTGATTTTATTTGTTTTCATTTCATTTTCCCTGTCAGCTGCTGCTGAAACTCTATGCAACATTCTTCAGAGACGTTAATTGTATTTTGTGTGTCTGGATCCCCCTAAGATATGACAAATGCTTTCACTCACAAATTAGATGTCTCTTTTCATTTAAACACCAACAAGGAAAGCTAATTTAAGAATGGTGGAGCCGTTGTTCCAGCAGGGGCCCTGATGTGTGGTAGAAGCTGACAGATAGATTTAGGACATAGAGCAACAAAGTCTGTGTTGGGAATGTAGATCTGTAAGATACTAATTTAATTTTTCCCCCAGCTGGTTCACAAGTGAGAAAAAAGGGCCACATCTATGCAGTAGGACACAGTAATAAAGTAACTTCATTCAGTTTTCAGGAGTACAGTCACATAATTTATGTCCAGCATTGAAGTGGGCACAGCAACCTTCAGACAAAGTTCCTGGGGACACCTGTAGATACTTTGCCTGAAGAAAGACTGGAAGGCTTTTTCTAAGTCTTGAATGATGAAAGGGAGGAAAGAACTGGTAAATAACATGTAAAGAGATGGGAAGAATGTTGAGTACATGGATCTGTGCAAAGTGGGATGTAGGGAATATATTGTGGTATGCCAAACAGCTGAGCTACTGAATGGAAAGGGAAGATGACCAGAATAGACCCTGCTCTTTTGGCAGAGGCACCTAGGGAAATTCACCCAACGTGACCAAAGTCATGCTAGAATTGCACCTTGAGTGGGAAGTCAAGCCCAAACGTGAGTCTGACAGCAACACAAACAGGTATTTCAAGAACAGCTGCCTTCCTCCTGCTCGTTACTAGCACTTCACAGTGGCCGAACAGAGATACAACACAGGTACTCAACAGGTGTTAACGATTCTCTCAATCACCCTGGAGAAGAAAAGACACCAGCACAGCATACAGGCCTCTTTCAGGCAGCTCTGCCTTCCTACCTTCTGATTCTGCGTGGCCAGATTGTGTGTGGAGAAAGAGCATGCGAACATCAGGGAGGCAGTGGAATATCTTCCCCTCCTCTGCAGGTCAGTGTCCAACACAGGTTTCAGAGCTGGAGTTCACGTCCCATATGTTCAGGGTCTGTGGCTTGTGGTTCTCAGTTTTTGTGAGCTAGTTTGGATGTGCTCCAAGGAGAGGCAGCTTTGCAGCATTTAGGAAGCAGACAGGCTTTCTGACAGGCTTTGTGCTCCCCTGTCAAAAGTGCAACAATCTTTGACCAGAGTCAGTCACTGTTCATCTGTAAATGCTTGAAGGTGACTCCAAATGCATGTCCTAGCCACATTTTTCTTGCCTTGGTGCTCAAGAGAAAAGAAGTCATCCTGTAGTTACTGGAGCAGGACTGCCAGCCGCTGTGGAGCCTGTTGGACAGTGGCCTCAGCTTATCTGTTGTGGAATGGGCTGTCTTACCTGTAGGCTAGCCAAAGCAAGTTTCCAACATCATACTCCGTTGTCTTTCCCTGTGGCTCCAATAACTTGTCAAACCGGAAGTTCAAAGGAATTTAAAGCAACCTTGTTCCGCCTTTTTGAGTTGTGCCAAGCGCAGCATAGACCCTTGTGAAGAAGGATGGCCTGTTAACATGGAAATTAGTTAGCCACCAGGTACCTTGTACCATTGATCAGCCAGGAGGCTGAGGGGACAAGGACTGACCTCATGAGTCACTAAGAGCTCCCCTATTTATTTTCTAATGCCATCAGGCAACAGGCAGAGCTGCAGGAAAGCTAATTCCCAGGGGAGATGGCTCTGGCTGCCTGCATCCCTCAGGGCCTACCTCCTCAGGCACTGAAAGCACACAGCATCTCCCAGCACAGCCTATGGACTGTAAGCTGGGTTCTGGCAATTTTACCTGTGCTAAAAGTGGCATCTTCCTCCATAAGCAGTCCTACCACAAATCAGTGGAGTAAGTTCCTACCTGAGTGAGGAAGTCAGGCAACAGCTGGTCCTCAAGAGCTGTGAGTTAAAAGTCTAGCAAGCAAGCTGATTTCCATAAAAATGGAAATGAGTCAGAGAGGGGAGAACCGTATTTGAGTGCAAATGCAAGCAATTAGCTCAAAGCCATTACTGTAATGGCTAGAAAGACTTTTTTTTTATTATTGTTACTGAAATGCATTAGCAATATCTTTTTAAAAAATGTAAATATACACAGTACAATCCCATCTATCTGCCCGAGCATGAAGTAACCCCGTTTCAGTGGTACGTGCCGAGGAGCGTATGGAGGCTCTTAACCACAAAGACAGAAAAGTACAGAGGAATATGAATGAGGGCATTACAAGGGAGCACTTGAGAAAGGCAGCTGTGATTCGGTACCAAGACAAGTATTTGCTCAAACCGAAAGCTGGACATTCAAAATGGTTTCTAGCAATACCTGCCTGGCACTACCTGCCTTCCTAGCCTTGACCCGTGCTGATGCCCCTCTTCCCCAGAGTAATGCTTTTCTCTCCTTCCCCAGCAGGCCCTTTGGAGGATGCCTGGCTCAGGTACAGGACTCACAGGTCCCAGCATAGTACCCAGTATGGCAGCACTGGGGATTTTCAGGGTCCTGGTGGTGTGGGGAACGGCTGTTGAGTGCAATGGAAGTAATATATCAGTCTCGGGGTACTCTTGGACAGCCTTGGACTTCTGTTGAAAGACAATTTTAAGTCCTATCTCTCCACTTCATCTAATCTTGTTGTATTCGCAACTACATGGTTAAAATAGATGGTCAATGAATTAAAACTCTTTTCCATGAAAAATGAGAAGAAAGTGCAAAGGTTTTGTTTTGTACAAGCTGGGAGTATGTGGAGGACTTCTCCCTGATTATGAGTGGAAATGGTTCTATTTTTAGGTTGCTTTTCTCTCCATCTTCTTTTTGCCCCTGAAACAAGAAAACAAAGATAACAAAAGAGTAAAACCCCCAATTGCATACTATAACAGTTGTTTTGGCTGGATTCAGAGAGTGCAGCTCAAGATTTTTGGAACCCTGTTACCCACCTACAAGGTGGGCAGTGCAACCCAGTCCCCCGCAAACTACTTTCATATCTCCATTGTATTTCTTTGAGGGGAAGTGCAGCATCAGACTGAGATAACAGCGTGAAGCATTACCTGTGTGAAACCAACCTTAGACACACACAGGAGGTTCCCAAGTATAATTCAGAGATGATCAGTCCCCTGAGGGCAGACACACTGCCCTGATGTAAAGAAGATCAACTAGCCATGTAACTCAATCCAGTAACCATGATCACAGCCATTCACCTTTTTCCAGTGCTGATAGAGCCTAGGACATCCAGGAGGAACGTTCTTTTGGTGAGCTGGGGAAAGTGTCCATACCTTCTAGGTTCTGAGTACCACTTCTTCAGTTATATATTTGGGACCTAAACCGTGCCTTCCTTGACAAATATTTGCATTTGTAGGTTTTTGCTTGTGTGGCTACAGTGGTTGGTGGCATGGGGTACTGAGCTGTGCTCTCGCAGCTTTGCAGCCCCGCTACGGTTCTGGAAGAACTGCCCTATTCCTGACAAAATTTGGTAGAAAAATATCCAGAAAAGCATAGTGTTAGCAGCAGGTGCATCTTCCCTGGCAGTGCCTTGTCCATGCAGAAACACTGAATGGCTCTTCTGGCAAAGTCGCTGTGTATAAATATAATTTTATTCACACCAATAGCTCTGCTAGTGTCTGAGCTGTTAGTGTGATGAGAAGGCAATGCTGCGTGACAGTCAGCTTGTTTGAAAATATAGGGTTTTGCTTCATTAGACAGGTGAGGTGGACACTTACTTCTGCCTTTGAGTGCATGTTCATGGTTCTCACTGAAGGCAGTAGAAAGAAATAGGCAGAAGTGGGGTGGGACAGGCTATTTTAGCCTCTGTGCAGTAGTTTCCCCTACAGGCAGATGGTGAATGCACTGTGTTCGGTGCTCGTGGAAGTACCCCTATGCATATGTATGCATGTAATTTATACCTTCCTTCAGGGGCCTCAGTGGGTCTGAACCTGGCCTGCAGGTGATACAGAAGACATTGTCTGCTGGAGAAGGATGCATCATATTTTATACTTGTTGTTTTGGATTCAATGAGGTGACAAATGTAAGCCCATTTTTTTATTACCATATGGCTGCTGTATTTCTCACGACTGCTTATCGAGGGTTGTCTGACAGGGACAGAAAGTCCTGGGTTGTACGTTCCTGTTATTTATATGCAAGGCCACTCTCTGTAACCCTTTCAGAGAGATGACTGACACCCTCGGCCCCGCCAGCTCAGCCTGGGGCTCATTTCTCTGCACAAGGTGCTTCCATCTCCCAAAATGGCGTGGGGTGGGGGTGCTTTCAGCTGGGGCACTGCCCATGTCTTACAGGCCCTTGATTCAATGGCACTTCGAATCATGTGCCGAATTGTAGACGTGCAAGCAGCCCCACCAGTTTGTGGTTCAGTTCATGGATGTGGCTGTTTCCACCGAACTCACATTGTGGACCAGCAGAAGACCTTCGAGCAGCCATGGTGCGTGGCCCCATGCAAAGCCAGCCCACACCGATGTTGCCGTTGTTTGAGCACAGCTCAGACCCGCTGGCTGTAAGCACAGAGGGCATCCTGTGGTCTGTCGTGAGCCCAACAGCTGCACCCGCCCCCAAGGCGGGCTTGAAGCCATGGCACTGTGATGCTTTGGTGATGGAAACCTAGGGATGCGGTCCCGGAAGGATCTGACAGCAAGAAGGGAAGGAGAGTGTCCCTCCTTGCCTGTGGGATGTTTGCCAGGAAGTTCCTACTCGATTCAGTCTCATCTCTGGACTCAGGAAACGGCAGCTGGTTTCTGGGATGGGTCCCAGAGAGCCAGTGGCTGGGGTACTGGCTGGGTGGATGGATGTCCACAGTCGTCGTCTTTCCGATCTACCTTTGTGAGAGGCGTCTTCCATTCCCGGCATGTTTTCTGAGTGGGAGTGGTAGCAGGAGGGGGCTGTTGCCTTCCTGTGCTTTCCCAGCAGACAGCTTCCGAATGGACATGAAGCACTCTCTTGAGCCTCTAGCTGGTGATGGCTGCCCTGTGCGGTTTAAACGGGATAAGGAGTCAGTGCCAGATGAAGGACCTGCATCTGCTCATTGCACGCACCACAGCCCTTTGCCGGGGCGGGGGGGTGGAAATGGTGACTCTTGCTTTGAGAGGAGAGGCCTGCGCAGTGAGTCTGGAAGGATTTCATGAGTCAGTATGTGGACTGCTGCTGGAGAAGGGAACACTGGGGTGAAACAAGCAGAGAAGGATGCAGTTCATTTCAGCTCACGATGGACATCAGTTACTGACACAGTCCATTAGTGGAGCTCTTAGTCATACCAACTTAATTGTGTTTTCAGAAAGAAAAGGGAAAAATAATCAATATGCCGAGTTCATTTTAAAACGATAAATAACCACAGATCTCTCTCCTGCCTCATTGATTGTATTGCTCTTGGCTGGGAGCGAAAGGTGCTGTGCTGGGCTGTTTGGCCAGCAGAAACAGGCACTGAGACTCTCTCTGAACTCTTTTCCTGCCTCCAGGCGCTGGAAAGAGCTTCACTTCTCAAAGGTGATGCACGAAGCAGCTGCAATACTGTTCTTTGACCTGAGCTTTCATATCCATCATGGCTCCTTGCTGCAAGCTGCTTTTTCTGCCCTGGCCATTTTAGCATAGAGGTTCCCAGCACTCACTGCCCCGGTCCATGGTCATGGAAATTATTTCCTCTATTCATTATGTCTAAAAGAAGGCTCTGAACCAGAAACTCCAGTGCTTAGTGCAAGGACAGTCTTTGCCTCAAAGCTTGGATCATTTTTTCGCTTTGCAGTGCGCAGGGGCTACACGTGCCCTGAGATAGCCATGGTCAGACAGAGAGGGTGGGCAGGAGCAACACCAAGCCCAGACCCCCAGATCAGAGACTACCCAGTGCACGTGTGAACCGTGCACGTAGTCTGGAAGAGATCGAAGAGCATTTCTTCTGTATACCCTCATGTAGGACAAGCCACATTATAGGAAACATGATCACATGTATAAAACATGGGGTATTTCTTTTTGCCCTGCTTGAAGAGTATAAATTTACCACTGTCGGCTTTCCTCACGAGTCTTCTGTAGTTCTTGAAAGTCATGGGATTTGCTGGGAAATCATATGATTAATAAGAAAATACTAAAAGCATTTTCTTTTTGTGTTTTTTTTAACACCTCTTAGGTTTCCTAAGTCTGTTTTATCTCATTGCAAACAGGAGAAGAAATGTCCATAAAAATAAAAAGAAAGCTGAAGAGCTAAGTGGTAGGCCTTTAAGACATACTGTAAATATTGCAGAAATTATGATGAGCTCATAGCAGTTTGTGAGAAAAATCTGTCTACTTAAAATACAGCCTCTCAAAGATCGGGACCATAATTTAGTCTTGTGTGTGGAGAAATATGCTGTAAGTGCTTAACAAATTATAAAAATAATAATAACAATTAATAATAGATGAAACCTGAAAAAAAAAGATGAATCACTGCATTACAGAACCCAGGAAAAATCTTTTGTTTCTTGTCAAGGATCCCATGCTGACAACCGCATCTACTACAGCAGCATATGCTGGAAAAATGCTCTGAGACAGGGCTTGGTTACACAGATTTACCAACTGGGTGATGGGAATCTGGTCTGCAGCAGGACAGTCTTATCAATCAGTGATTAAACCTTGCTCTGCACAATTTGCTGAGCCATGAAGCAAGTGCCATCTTTGCAGGGGTAGAACATGGCTTGGCTACATGGGAATGGTGTGTCTGGTCCTGGGATGGATGGAGCAAGGTATTTGGGAAGGATGTTGGAGAGACTGGTGTTGCAAAGCAGGGTCTGCAATGACCAGGGTTGTCAGTCATGGAAAAGACCAACTCCTGATGACCAGATCTGCAAAGGGAGTTGAACAGAGAAATGTTTCCCCAGCGTTTTCCATGAGAAAATGAACCGACTCCCTGTGGACTTGCCAGCAGCTGTAGTGGAAGCTCTGCACACCTGCCTCCTCTGGCCGGCTCTGGGTGCTGCCCGGAGCCCACCAACTTGCCTGTCGAGGTGTACAAGCAGACATTATCCTGTGTGCCCACGTTAGGGTGCATTTGTCCTCAGAGTGAGTTTATCATCCACATGGGAGCCCACAGCCCACTGTGGGTTGCATGCATAATACATAGCATTCTCCTGCCTGGGGCTTGAACTCTCAGTGCGCTGATCCCAGAGAGAGTAATGTATAGTGCGCATGCTGAGCAGAGAGGGCATGTCTTTGCCAGCAAAGCAGAAATCCCACCTAAATGGCTAAAAAGTCTGTGCAGGGCACACCTGAAGGCAGAAAAAGCCAAAGGTGTGTGGAAACATTGGATGTATGGCAGCATTTTCCTTTCCACTTTTACCATTCTTTTAGAGACACATTTCTGCTGGGTTGTTTACTTTGAACTGAAAAGATCTGTACACTGGAGACTGATTTTCAGTTATAGAAAAGTTTTTTAGTATCTTGAAAACATAAAGGAGCCATAAAATAATAATAAATTGCATTTTTTACTATGTGAAATCCTCTTTACATTGCCAAAGTGATGAAAATTGGCCTGAGTGTAAAATGAGCCTTAAACCTAAATTGCAAATTGTTGTTCTCTTAACCTCTGGCATCTTCTCTCAGAGTATGAGATGTTGAGAACTGGCTCCATCCTTCTTCAGTATTTGGAAACTGCTCAGCACGTGTGGCAGACTGCTGTAAACATGTGCTACATAAGTACAGCACAACAGGTTACAGCCTGGGCTTCGAACTCGTTTGAAGAGACAGTGGACATTCTGCCCATCTCAGGGCTCCTTATCTTTCAAGCAGACAGAACTTTTAATGAAAAACTATCAATACAACATGTACTGCAGAAGATTTCTAAGCTGACGGGTGATGCAGGGACATTTCCTCATTTCCACTCTCTTGATGAAACGCTCATAATTTTTTTCTGTTAGAGAATTCTCTATCATTACATAATGCTTTCCCTCATTTCCTTGGTGCAGTGCTTATGCTACGTTTCAGCTATATAGAAAAAAAGGTCTTTAAGTATTTCCACTGCTCTTCCACCACAGCTAGACAGAAAGCTCTTTTGCCTCAGTTTTTGATTGTGTTTGCATACAACAAGGCGTTTAAGCCCCAATTTAACCTTTTTTTCATAGAAGTGGAAACCTTTCCTTTACCTTTGTTTCCATTTCAACTTTTCCTTCTTTTTACCCAGGAAAATTTCTTTGCCACCCCTCCTTTTGGGCTGACCTTTCCATTAGGATCCACTCCAGGCTCCCCTCTTGCTCTGTTTTTCCACTCACAGCCTCAGAGACTTATCACAAGGTGGTAAAACCAGTAAAAGAAGGAATATCAAATATCCATTACTATCATTAATGGTTACTACAATTTCTCAGGATGATGAAATACAGCTGTTGGCAGAGCATCCAGGAGACCCTGTCTGTGGTCAAGGTCACTTTGGCTAAGCTTTGCACAGACACAGGGCAAAATGGCAGTTATTGTTCCCAGGTGCAAAAAAAAAAATCTCAATTTATACTATGTGGTACAACACAGAGAGGGGTGGCACAACGAAGCAGATATGGTCAGTGTGATTTCAGCATGGCAGGAAGGCCAGACTCCCCTATGGAAGGACATTTCTCCTTCTGAGCTGAAACCTGGAGCAGAATCGACTTGTAATGGACTGGAAGAGAAAATCAGCTGCGTATAAAAGTCATCTGGATTTAAAATTGCATCGCACTCGATGAGCCCATCTGTCTCTACTTACCATCGTTGTGCTCACCCTGATCCCAGTTACTCAGGGCTTTTAATGCAACCTCTCTATCAGCTCTTAACTGTACTTGAAGGGAGAGAGAGGGGGGAACATCTAGGTCGTTTACCTAGCTGTATCTGCTTTCCCATAATCTGAATGACAGTGTGACACCAAAGTTTCTATTGTCAGCTGTTCCTGAGAGACGATGAGGGAAGAAAAATTTCTTGAGGTTTCCAATTATAAATGTAATGATCTCCACAGAACAGAAAGCAATATCTGTCTGTAATGCAGACAGATTGAAACAGAAGATGTAGAAGAAGAAGAATAGGAACAAGGGTGTGACACAGATACAGAGGTGCTTCTGACATCTATCCCCAACTGTCCTCTGTCATTATTTGCTGAAAGACTCAATTTACCTGTTTGGGGATGGAAAAAGAATAATAATAATAAAAAACAGAACAGAAACAGAGCACCGTGTGGCTGAAGAAGAAGAATGTTGTTCTTCCACTTCTTAGATGGGAAACTTGAGATGAGCTGAATACCGTGTCAGGTGTCCCAGAGCCGAGTGTCAGAGAGCACTTCACAGAGCTCATTGCTGGGAGCTGCTGGCTAGGTCTCTGTGCACTGGCAGCCTGGGTACAGCCTTGGTACTTTACAAACAGTGGGTGATGTCTTGAGAGCTGGCTCCAAGAAGTAAACCACACATGCACAGATATCATTACTCGGGACACCAGAGGTACAGGCAACCAGCCTGCACAGTCAAAGAAGGCAGAAGTCAGCGTAAATTTATCAGAAGCTTTGAGATCCTCTGTGCAAATATACTAACCATGTGCAACACAGAAAGGATACACTGAGCATGGGAAGAGATGGTATTACCGCTGCTTGTGTTGTCCCTTTTTGCTGGCTAAACTCCCACTGATAGCTATAGAGATAAACACACTGATGAAAAGGGTTTCTTAGAATAAGCTGGACTGTTTTGGCTTTTGGCACGGGAATGACAGAGATTTGTGTCAGTGGAGCTCCCGGAGTACATTAATCCTTTATAAATGTTTTTTAAATAATACAAGTGCCCTGAAAGACCATGTGAGGACCTCCTTATTAAACTGAGATCTAAATTTAAAGGCATATTTGCGGAATAGCATCATTTATTAAACTGGTGCCAACACCTTCCAGTCTCACAGGAAGCCTGCAGCACAAACATCCCCTTCCTGCCCTGCTGGATTGCTCACCAACCCCAGCAAAGCCTGCCCTACCCTGCCAAAGCAGAAGGGCAGGGAGCTGCATGGCCATGGGGCACTGGGATGGTCTTCCCATGGCCACTGCCAGGCTAGACAAGTGCTCCCATCACAGGGAGCCCCTGCCAAGCCTCCCAGCAGCAAGAGAGACAGCGAGCAGCAACCTGTGAAGTCCTTAATTCCCCCAACAGAAAGCCAACACATGATGCAGCGTATATTAAGACATCCCTGTGACTTTTGCCATGGCTGTTACATGCATCAGCTTTGGCTTCTGAACTTCTGAGCTAGCAAACTCTGTAGAACATGCTTGTTGTAAGCACCTGAACAACTTCCATGCTTAAGGCAAAGCTCACAGTAAGTGTTTTGGTCTGTTGCAGACCTGTTGACCTACCTTCAGAAGCAGAAGCATGTATGTTCAGAAGCTGAGTTCTCCACCTACCATCTATCCCGGGCTCCAAGTAGGTGCTGGACTGGTCTCTTGTAGTTAACTCCAAAACCAAAATTTGATCCTGACAGCACTGTGCTGCCCAGATGAGGTCGTTGATGCCTGACTTCATCTCTTCCAAGGGTATGTACACGTGGAGCTGTGTCTGTGCACCTCAGGCCTGATATGCAAAAACACCTGCTTCTCAGGTATGAAGTCTTCCTCACTGTGGTTGCAGGGTCCTTTAGCAGTGGGCAAATGGGAATGAGGACTAAGTGCAAACACCTTTAATCCACTTGTGCTTTACAGAAGCCCCAGACCAGCAAAGATTAATATCTGGTATCTCTGGGAATTAATCCAGATGGAGATGTAGTATGGATGGATCTTCTAGCCACTGCTAAGCCATACTGGCAATTTCCCTTTTGTTCTGGCACGACCAGCAGGAACACCAGCCGCCTTTTCTTGGAGAGGCAGCCTCTGGGCAGAGGGTGCATTTGGGGAATCTCCAAGTGCTTGGGCTTTAACCTCACTGTACTAGAGGAAGCACTATCGCAGAAGAGCTGAGAGCACTTAGCACCCAGCCTCCTGCCATGAGGCCATGCATGGCAGGGTGAGGAGCAGAGCATCAGAGATGTGAGCTGCAGACCCCCTCCCCTTGGACCAACACAGGGTCCACCTGGCACAGGGCTTGCTGCTGGCACCAGGCATCTTAGTTTACCTGCTCAGTCACAACAGTTTTGACAGCGTTTATTATCAGGTGAACAATCTCATGGCCAACAAAAGCATCAAAAAACATCATAGAGACAGAAAAAGAGAAATTCCTGACATGGCCTAATTTGTGGTGTAACACCAAAGAGGTCTGCAATAAATTGGAAATTTTCTTCACATAGCAGAGATCAATAAATTTAATTATTTGGACTTAAACCTCATGAATTCTGAAGAGCTTCTTCAGAATTACTTGGAGAATAAGTGCTATTTTATACCATGTCAAAGCTGATCAGAATAACAAAGCCCACAGCAAAGACCCCATCAGCAGGAATGAAACCTTACAGTATCTCACTATGCCTTGGTCTTAAAGGAAAATTACCGGGGTAGAAATCATGTTAAAAGAATTGATGTCTCCTCTCTTGAGCTGTTAACAAAGTAAGGTGGGATTTTAAACCTCTCGTCACTCCAGTCTCCATCTCTGATCTGAAACCTAACACATTCTTCAAATTTCATTTGTTTTCCTCAGTGACACGGGCTCTTCAGGCTTATGCTTTCTTCAAGATGGATGGTGAAGTTAGACAGGACTGCCTGTCAGGGATGGGGCCAAAATCCAAACCATACTTCCACGGGCCTGCGTTCTGGGATTTGAGAGAAAACAGGATTGGCATCCAAGTCACCCTTGATATTGGAAAATTAAAATGTGAGCAGCAAGATAAGTCAGACGCAAAACCTGTCCCGGTGTGGTCTGTTCCCAGGACCTTTACGTACACTGGTATGAATCAGGGGTAATTCCGCTAAAGTCAAGGTACTGCTCAGCTGGAAAACTGGCATTAGATGAGAATTTCTCAGGACCTAGGGTTGAATCATTTTCACTCCCCATTAATCCTCCCTGGTTTTCTGGCACTGCACAGTGTGGATGCACTGAGCTCATGGCAGTACAGGACAAAGTCTGAAACAAATTTTTTCCTAGCAGCAGCCTACCAGCCCAGAATTCTATGCATTTTAACCAAGGCTACATGCTGGAGCTGAAATGCTGTCCTTAGAGATCAGAGTACTTAGGTTGCACTTGCCTTTTTGCAGTAAATGGAATTTTAACCAATTTAGATGGTGCATGGCCTTGCCTAAGCTGAAAAAAAGGCCAGGCTCTCCTGTGAACTGTGTGGCCGGGTAGCCCCTTCCTTGCTGCCAAATAGGCGTGTCTGTCTCTGTGCACCACTCCTGGGCCCTGGCACCCACAACCTGCCTGAATACAACCTGATAGTCACTGTTAGGGCTCTGGTGTAGAGTTATGTATATTCAGATCAGCATCTGAAACACTCAAGCAGAGTCAGACCCCGGCTTTTACAGTTCCTGCAAGACAGGCTTCATGCCACACTATGTGCAGAGAAGGCTGTTCTTATCCATTTAACTAAAATGTGAGGGAAAAGTGCATCCCAGCCCTTTGGCTAGAGCCTGAAGAAGCTGTCACTCCACATGGTTGAAAGTTGCGTGTGGAGTGAAAGGGGCTGGTCAGTATAGGCACAGAGCTGTAATTATCCCAGCAAGTCTTCCTGCTAGAAATACAGATTGTCTTTGGTTTTGTCAACCTGGTTCGGAGCAGTTCCCAAACTAAAATAAGCAGCAAAGTCCACAAAACAACTTCTTAAAATTGTGGATCAGTGTTGGCTTGATTCACCCACCCCACCTGGCTGCAAGGACAGAGCCTACAGGCAAAGAGCAGGTGCCTGTGAGATGATGAAAAAAGGATGAAAATGCCTGCAATTTCCCACACTTCAGGAAACAAGCTGGAAAAATCTTCAATGCAGGAATAAACTTGAAGGAGAAGTGAACTAAGCAGTGCCCTTCCTTTGCATTTCCAGCCACTGCAGGACAAGCCACCTTACAAGGCTACTACTGAAGGTGGACCCACATTGGGATGTGAATCCTGCCACTTTACAGTGCCATGGAGAGTTTTTACAAAAGCAGGAAGAAAAACCAAGCAGGACCAAGTCAGGCAGAGGAAACAGAATTGATTTACTTTGTGCCAGAGCCTTTATCTACCCCAAGAAGTCCAAAACAGATAAGATATTGAGGTAGCTGATGGTCACCCTAGCCTCCCTTCCTTGGGGCTGGGCATATCTGTGCATGTGTGGTTTACTTCTTGGAGCCAGCTCTCAAGACATCACCCACTGTTTGTAAAGTACCAAGGCTGTACCCAGGCTGCCAGTGCACAGAGACCTAGCCAGCAGCTCCCAGCAATGAGCTCTGTGAAGTGCTCTCTGACACTCGGCTCTGGGACACCTGACACGGTATTCAGCTCATCTCAAGTTTCCCATCTAAGAAGTGGAAGAACAACATTCTTCTTCTTCAGCCACACGGTGCTCTGTTTCTGTTCTGTTTTTTATTATTATTATTCTTTTTCCATCCCCAAACAGGTAAATTGAGTCTTTCAGCAAATAATGACAGAGGACAGTTGGGGATAGATGTCAGAAGCACCTCTGTATCTGTGTCACACCCTTGTTCCTATTCTTCTTCTTCTACATCTTCTGTTTCAATCTGTCTGCATTACAGACAGATATTGCTTTCTGTTCTGTGGAGATCATTACATTTATAATTGGAAACCTCAAGAAATTTTTCTTCCCTCATCGTCTCTCAGGAACAGCTGACAATAGAAACTTTGGTGTCACACTGTCATTCAGATTATGGGAAAGCAGATACAGCTAGGTAAACGACCTAGATGTTCCCCCCTCTCTCTCCCTTCAAGTACAGTTAAGAGCTGATAGAGAGGTTGCATTAAAAGCCCTGAGTAACTGGGATCAGGGTGAGCACAACGATGGTAAGTAGAGACAGATGGGCTCATCGAGTGCGATGCAATTTTAAATCCAGATGACTTTTATACGCAGCTGATTTTCTCTTCCAGTCCATTACAAGTCGATTCTGCTCCAGGTTTCAGCTCAGAAGGAGAAATGTCCTTCCATAGGGGAGTCTGGCCTTCCTGCCATGCTGAAATCACACTGACCATATCTGCTTCGTTGTGCCACCCCTCTCTGTGTTGTACCACATAGTATAAATTGAGATTTTTTTTTTTGCACCTGGGAACAATAACTGCCATTTTGCCCTGTGTCTGTGCAAAGCTTAGCCAAAGTGACCTTGACCACAGACAGGGTCTCCTGGATGCTCTGCCAACAGCTGTATTTCATCATCCTGAGAAATTGTAGTAACCATTAATGATAGTAATGGATATTTGATATTCCTTCTTTTACTGGTTTTACCACCTTGTGATAAGTCTCTGAGGCTGTGAGTGGAAAAACAGAGCAAGAGGGGAGCCTGGAGTGGATCCTAATGGAAAGGTCAGCCCAAAAGGAGGGGTGGCAAAGAAATTTTCCTGGGTAAAAAGAAGGAAAAGTTGAAATGGAAACAAAGGTAAAGGAAAGGTTTCCACTTCTATGAAAAAAAGGTTAAATTGGGGCTTAAACGCCTTGTTGTATGCAAACACAATCAAAAACTGAGGCAAAAGAGCTTTCTGTCTAGCTGTGGTGGAAGAGCAGTGGAAATACTTAAAGACCTTTTTTTCTATATAGCTGAAACGTAGCATAAGCACTGCACCAAGGAAATGAGGGAAAGCATTATGTAATGATAGAGAATTCTCTAACAGAAAAAAATTATGAGCGTTTCATCAAGAGAGTGGAAATGAGGAAATGTCCCTGCATCACCCGTCAGCTTAGAAATCTTCTGCAGTACATGTTGTATTGATAGTTTTTCATTAAAAGTTCTGTCTGCTTGAAAGATAAGGAGCCCTGAGATGGGCAGAATGTCCACTGTCTCTTCAAACGAGTTCGAAGCCCAGGCTGTAACCTGTTGTGCTGTACTTATGTAGCACATGTTTACAGCAGTCTGCCACACGTGCTGAGCAGTTTCCAAATACTGAAGAAGGATGGAGCCAGTTCTCAACATCTCATACTCTGAGAGAAGATGCCAGAGGTTAAGAGAACAACAATTTGCAATTTAGGTTTAAGGCTCATTTTACACTCAGGCCAATTTTCATCACTTTGGCAATGTAAAGAGGATTTCACATAGTAAAAAATGCAATTTATTATTATTTTATGGCTCCTTTATGTTTTCAAGATACTAAAAAACTTTTCTATAACTGAAAATCAGTCTCCAGTGTACAGATCTTTTCAGTTCAAAGTAAACAACCCAGCAGAAATGTGTCTCTAAAAGAATGGTAAAAGTGGAAAGGAAAATGCTGCCATACATCCAATGTTTCCACACACCTTTGGCTTTTTCTGCCTTCAGGTGTGCCCTGCACAGACTTTTTAGCCATTTAGGTGGGATTTCTGCTTTGCTGGCAAAGACATGCCCTCTCTGCTCAGCATGCGCACTATACATTACTCTCTCTGGGATCAGCGCACTGAGAGTTCAAGCCCCAGGCAGGAGAATGCTATGTATTATGCATGCAACCCACAGTGGGCTGTGGGCTCCCATGTGGATGATAAACTCACTCTGAGGACAAATGCACCCTAACGTGGGCACACAGGATAATGTCTGCTTGTACACCTCGACAGGCAAGTTGGTGGGCTCCGGGCAGCACCCAGAGCCGGCCAGAGGAGGCAGGTGTGCAGAGCTTCCACTACAGCTGCTGGCAAGTCCACAGGGAGTCGGTTCATTTTCTCATGGAAAACGCTGGGGAAACATTTCTCTGTTCAACTCCCTTTGCAGATCTGGTCATCAGGAGTTGGTCTTTTCCATGACTGACAACCCTGGTCATTGCAGACCCTGCTTTGCAACACCAGTCTCTCCAACATCCTTCCCAAATACCTTGCTCCATCCATCCCAGGACCAGACACACCATTCCCATGTAGCCAAGCCATGTTCTACCCCTGCAAAGATGGCACTTGCTTCATGGCTCAGCAAATTGTGCAGAGCAAGGTTTAATCACTGATTGATAAGACTGTCCTGCTGCAGACCAGATTCCCATCACCCAGTTGGTAAATCTGTGTAACCAAGCCCTGTCTCAGAGCATTTTTCCAGCATATGCTGCTGTAGTAGATGCGGTTGTCAGCATGGGATCCTTGACAAGAAACAAAAGATTTTTCCTGGGTTCTGTAATGCAGTGATTCATCTTTTTTTTTCAGGTTTCATCTATTATTAATTGTTATTATTATTTTTATAATTTGTTAAGCACTTACAGCATATTTCTCCACACACAAGACTAAATTATGGTCCCGATCTTTGAGAGGCTGTATTTTAAGTAGACAGATTTTTCTCACAAACTGCTATGAGCTCATCATAATTTCTGCAATATTTACAGTATGTCTTAAAGGCCTACCACTTAGCTCTTCAGCTTTCTTTTTATTTTTATGGACATTTCTTCTCCTGTTTGCAATGAGATAAAACAGACTTAGGAAACCTAAGAGGTGTTAAAAAAAACACAAAAAGAAAATGCTTTTAGTATTTTCTTATTAATCATATGATTTCCCAGCAAATCCCATGACTTTCAAGAACTACAGAAGACTCGTGAGGAAAGCCGACAGTGGTAAATTTATACTCTTCAAGCAGGGCAAAAAGAAATACCCCATGTTTTATACATGTGATCATGTTTCCTATAATGTGGCTTGTCCTACATGAGGGTATACAGAAGAAATGCTCTTCGATCTCTTCCAGACTACGTGCACGGTTCACACGTGCACTGGGTAGTCTCTGATCTGGGGGTCTGGGCTTGGTGTTGCTCCTGCCCACCCTCTCTGTCTGACCATGGCTATCTCAGGGCACGTGTAGCCCCTGCGCACTGCAAAGCGAAAAAATGATCCAAGCTTTGAGGCAAAGACTGTCCTTGCACTAAGCACTGGAGTTTCTGGTTCAGAGCCTTCTTTTAGACATAATGAATAGAGGAAATAATTTCCATGACCATGGACCGGGGCAGTGAGTGCTGGGAACCTCTATGCTAAAATGGCCAGGGCAGAAAAAGCAGCTTGCAGCAAGGAGCCATGATGGATATGAAAGCTCAGGTCAAAGAACAGTATTGCAGCTGCTTCGTGCATCACCTTTGAGAAGTGAAGCTCTTTCCAGCGCCTGGAGGCAGGAAAAGAGTTCAGAGAGAGTCTCAGTGCCTGTTTCTGCTGGCCAAACAGCCCAGCACAGCACCTTTCGCTCCCAGCCAAGAGCAATACAATCAATGAGGCAGGAGAGAGATCTGTGGTTATTTATCGTTTTAAAATGAACTCGGCATATTGATTATTTTTCCCTTTTCTTTCTGAAAACACAATTAAGTTGGTATGACTAAGAGCTCCACTAATGGACTGTGTCAGTAACTGATGTCCATCGTGAGCTGAAATGAACTGCATCCTTCTCTGCTTGTTTCACCCCAGTGTTCCCTTCTCCAGCAGCAGTCCACATACTGACTCATGAAATCCTTCCAGACTCACTGCGCAGGCCTCTCCTCTCAAAGCAAGAGTCACCATTTCCACCCCCCCGCCCCGGCAAAGGGCTGTGGTGCGTGCAATGAGCAGATGCAGGTCCTTCATCTGGCACTGACTCCTTATCCCGTTTAAACCGCACAGGGCAGCCATCACCAGCTAGAGGCTCAAGAGAGTGCTTCATGTCCATTCGGAAGCTGTCTGCTGGGAAAGCACAGGAAGGCAACAGCCCCCTCCTGCTACCACTCCCACTCAGAAAACATGCCGGGAATGGAAGACGCCTCTCACAAAGGTAGATCGGAAAGACGACGACTGTGGACATCCATCCACCCAGCCAGTACCCCAGCCACTGGCTCTCTGGGACCCATCCCAGAAACCAGCTGCCGTTTCCTGAGTCCAGAGATGAGACTGAATCGAGTAGGAACTTCCTGGCAAACATCCCACAGGCAAGGAGGGACACTCTCCTTCCCTTCTTGCTGTCAGATCCTTCCGGGACCGCATCCCTAGGTTTCCATCACCAAAGCATCACAGTGCCATGGCTTCAAGCCCGCCTTGGGGGCGGGTGCAGCTGTTGGGCTCACGACAGACCACAGGATGCCCTCTGTGCTTACAGCCAGCGGGTCTGAGCTGTGCTCAAACAACGGCAACATCGGTGTGGGCTGGCTTTGCATGGGGCCACGCACCATGGCTGCTCGAAGGTCTTCTGCTGGTCCACAATGTGAGTTCGGTGGAAACAGCCACATCCATGAACTGAACCACAAACTGGTGGGGCTGCTTGCACGTCTACAATTCGGCACATGATTCGAAGTGCCATTGAATCAAGGGCCTGTAAGACATGGGCAGTGCCCCAGCTGAAAGCACCCCCACCCCACGCCATTTTGGGAGATGGAAGCACCTTGTGCAGAGAAATGAGCCCCAGGCTGAGCTGGCGGGGCCGAGGGTGTCAGTCATCTCTCTGAAAGGGTTACAGAGAGTGGCCTTGCATATAAATAACAGGAACGTACAACCCAGGACTTTCTGTCCCTGTCAGACAACCCTCGATAAGCAGTCGTGAGAAATACAGCAGCCATATGGTAATAAAAAAATGGGCTTACATTTGTCACCTCATTGAATCCAAAACAACAAGTATAAAATATGATGCATCCTTCTCCAGCAGACAATGTCTTCTGTATCACCTGCAGGCCAGGTTCAGACCCACTGAGGCCCCTGAAGGAAGGTATAAATTACATGCATACATATGCATAGGGGTACTTCCACGAGCACCGAACACAGTGCATTCACCATCTGCCTGTAGGGGAAACTACTGCACAGAGGCTAAAATAGCCTGTCCCACCCCACTTCTGCCTATTTCTTTCTACTGCCTTCAGTGAGAACCATGAACATGCACTCAAAGGCAGAAGTAAGTGTCCACCTCACCTGTCTAATGAAGCAAAACCCTATATTTTCAAACAAGCTGACTGTCACGCAGCATTGCCTTCTCATCACACTAACAGCTCAGACACTAGCAGAGCTATTGGTGTGAATAAAATTATATTTATACACAGCGACTTTGCCAGAAGAGCCATTCAGTGTTTCTGCATGGACAAGGCACTGCCAGGGAAGATGCACCTGCTGCTAACACTATGCTTTTCTGGATATTTTTCTACCAAATTTTGTCAGGAATAGGGCAGTTCTTCCAGAACCGTAGCGGGGCTGCAAAGCTGCGAGAGCACAGCTCAGTACCCCATGCCACCAACCACTGTAGCCACACAAGCAAAAACCTACAAATGCAAATATTTGTCAAGGAAGGCACGGTTTAGGTCCCAAATATATAACTGAAGAAGTGGTACTCAGAACCTAGAAGGTATGGACACTTTCCCCAGCTCACCAAAAGAACGTTCCTCCTGGATGTCCTAGGCTCTATCAGCACTGGAAAAAGGTGAATGGCTGTGATCATGGTTACTGGATTGAGTTACATGGCTAGTTGATCTTCTTTACATCAGGGCAGTGTGTCTGCCCTCAGGGGACTGATCATCTCTGAATTATACTTGGGAACCTCCTGTGTGTGTCTAAGGTTGGTTTCACACAGGTAATGCTTCACGCTGTTATCTCAGTCTGATGCTGCACTTCCCCTCAAAGAAATACAATGGAGATATGAAAGTAGTTTGCGGGGGACTGGGTTGCACTGCCCACCTTGTAGGTGGGTAACAGGGTTCCAAAAATCTTGAGCTGCACTCTCTGAATCCAGCCAAAACAACTGTTATAGTATGCAATTGGGGGTTTTACTCTTTTGTTATCTTTGTTTTCTTGTTTCAGGGGCAAAAAGAAGATGGAGAGAAAAGCAACCTAAAAATAGAACCATTTCCACTCATAATCAGGGAGAAGTCCTCCACATACTCCCAGCTTGTACAAAACAAAACCTTTGCACTTTCTTCTCATTTTTCATGGAAAAGAGTTTTAATTCATTGACCATCTATTTTAACCATGTAGTTGCGAATACAACAAGATTAGATGAAGTGGAGAGATAGGACTTAAAATTGTCTTTCAACAGAAGTCCAAGGCTGTCCAAGAGTACCCCGAGACTGATATATTACTTCCATTGCACTCAACAGCCGTTCCCCACACCACCAGGACCCTGAAAATCCCCAGTGCTGCCATACTGGGTACTATGCTGGGACCTGTGAGTCCTGTACCTGAGCCAGGCATCCTCCAAAGGGCCTGCTGGGGAAGGAGAGAAAAGCATTACTCTGGGGAAGAGGGGCATCAGCACGGGTCAAGGCTAGGAAGGCAGGTAGTGCCAGGCAGGTATTGCTAGAAACCATTTTGAATGTCCAGCTTTCGGTTTGAGCAAATACTTGTCTTGGTACCGAATCACAGCTGCCTTTCTCAAGTGCTCCCTTGTAATGCCCTCATTCATATTCCTCTGTACTTTTCTGTCTTTGTGGTTAAGAGCCTCCATACGCTCCTCGGCACGTACCACTGAAACGGGGTTACTTCATGCTCGGGCAGATAGATGGGATTGTACTGTGTATATTTACATTTTTTAAAAAGATATTGCTAATGCATTTCAGTAACAATAATAAAAAAAAAGTCTTTCTAGCCATTACAGTAATGGCTTTGAGCTAATTGCTTGCATTTGCACTCAAATACGGTTCTCCCCTCTCTGACTCATTTCCATTTTTATGGAAATCAGCTTGCTTGCTAGACTTTTAACTCACAGCTCTTGAGGACCAGCTGTTGCCTGACTTCCTCACTCAGGTAGGAACTTACTCCACTGATTTGTGGTAGGACTGCTTATGGAGGAAGATGCCACTTTTAGCACAGGTAAAATTGCCAGAACCCAGCTTACAGTCCATAGGCTGTGCTGGGAGATGCTGTGTGCTTTCAGTGCCTGAGGAGGTAGGCCCTGAGGGATGCAGGCAGCCAGAGCCATCTCCCCTGGGAATTAGCTTTCCTGCAGCTCTGCCTGTTGCCTGATGGCATTAGAAAATAAATAGGGGAGCTCTTAGTGACTCATGAGGTCAGTCCTTGTCCCCTCAGCCTCCTGGCTGATCAATGGTACAAGGTACCTGGTGGCTAACTAATTTCCATGTTAACAGGCCATCCTTCTTCACAAGGGTCTATGCTGCGCTTGGCACAACTCAAAAAGGCGGAACAAGGTTGCTTTAAATTCCTTTGAACTTCCGGTTTGACAAGTTATTGGAGCCACAGGGAAAGACAACGGAGTATGATGTTGGAAACTTGCTTTGGCTAGCCTACAGGTAAGACAGCCCATTCCACAACAGATAAGCTGAGGCCACTGTCCAACAGGCTCCACAGCGGCTGGCAGTCCTGCTCCAGTAACTACAGGATGACTTCTTTTCTCTTGAGCACCAAGGCAAGAAAAATGTGGCTAGGACATGCATTTGGAGTCACCTTCAAGCATTTACAGATGAACAGTGACTGACTCTGGTCAAAGATTGTTGCACTTTTGACAGGGGAGCACAAAGCCTGTCAGAAAGCCTGTCTGCTTCCTAAATGCTGCAAAGCTGCCTCTCCTTGGAGCACATCCAAACTAGCTCACAAAAACTGAGAACCACAAGCCACAGACCCTGAACATATGGGACGTGAACTCCAGCTCTGAAACCTGTGTTGGACACTGACCTGCAGAGGAGGGGAAGATATTCCACTGCCTCCCTGATGTTCGCATGCTCTTTCTCCACACACAATCTGGCCACGCAGAATCAGAAGGTAGGAAGGCAGAGCTGCCTGAAAGAGGCCTGTATGCTGTGCTGGTGTCTTTTCTTCTCCAGGGTGATTGAGAGAATCGTTAACACCTGTTGAGTACCTGTGTTGTATCTCTGTTCGGCCACTGTGAAGTGCTAGTAACGAGCAGGAGGAAGGCAGCTGTTCTTGAAATACCTGTTTGTGTTGCTGTCAGACTCACGTTTGGGCTTGACTTCCCACTCAAGGTGCAATTCTAGCATGACTTTGGTCACGTTGGGTGAATTTCCCTAGGTGCCTCTGCCAAAAGAGCAGGGTCTATTCTGGTCATCTTCCCTTTCCATTCAGTAGCTCAGCTGTTTGGCATACCACAATATATTCCCTACATCCCACTTTGCACAGATCCATGTACTCAACATTCTTCCCATCTCTTTACATGTTATTTACCAGTTCTTTCCTCCCTTTCATCATTCAAGACTTAGAAAAAGCCTTCCAGTCTTTCTTCAGGCAAAGTATCTACAGGTGTCCCCAGGAACTTTGTCTGAAGGTTGCTGTGCCCACTTCAATGCTGGACATAAATTATGTGACTGTACTCCTGAAAACTGAATGAAGTTACTTTATTACTGTGTCCTACTGCATAGATGTGGCCCTTTTTTCTCACTTGTGAACCAGCTGGGGGAAAAATTAAATTAGTATCTTACAGATCTACATTCCCAACACAGACTTTGTTGCTCTATGTCCTAAATCTATCTGTCAGCTTCTACCACACATCAGGGCCCCTGCTGGAACAACGGCTCCACCATTCTTAAATTAGCTTTCCTTGTTGGTGTTTAAATGAAAAGAGACATCTAATTTGTGAGTGAAAGCATTTGTCATATCTTAGGGGGATCCAGACACACAAAATACAATTAACGTCTCTGAAGAATGTTGCATAGAGTTTCAGCAGCAGCTGACAGGGAAAATGAAATGAAAACAAATAAAATCAGTTATTCTAATACCATAACTTGAGTGGCAAGTGTAATCTTCTCCTTTTATCTGAGGTCGGAATTGTTTTCCTGCAACAGCTTTCATTATGGAAATGCAGCACTTCTCATCACCAGAATATTAAGACAACACATGCCCACAGGGCCCAGATCATTTTAACGAGGAACAAACAATCCAGAATGCAGCTTTTATGGTTTTTCTGAGCTAACACCTGCTTTGCAGCAAATGAACAATGGTAATGATAAGCACGACAACTCACACATATCTGGGCTGAGATGTGTGTCGCTGGCATCTTTTTCTTCCTACCAGCTAAAGAAAGGCCCGGTGGCCAGTGATACTTTTAGGACTGCCAAAACCCTAGGCCACAGGCTGGGGACAAGGTCGGTGTTTCATTGAGCTCTCAGTGTTGTGGGATGGTCCTGAACTCCTCAGGGGACTGTAAAAGCAGCCAGGCTACCGAAGGTCCCCCAGTCTCTCAAGTAATTTACTGAGGGCTGCATGGATCTTTACCCCTATTTTACTGCTGCAGCTCAGGATGCATAAGACATTTGCTTATAGTCACAGAGTGAATTGATGACCCAGGCAGAGGAGAAAACAGAAGGTCTGATCCCTGCTTTGTGGCAGCTCCCCTAAGGGTACCCAGCTGCATATTCCGCCCCCTGAATTTGAGAGCAGGAAGAGAGGGACAAAGGGGGAAGCTGCATACCTCCCTGTCGTTTTCTACAAGGAGTTATCTATCTCAGATACCTTTCTTAAGGTCTGAGTGAATGCCATCAGCACCCAGAAAAAAAAAAGCATTCCTTGTGAATTTACTACTTCTTAAATCCAGCTTCATTTATTCTCTGAATGAGCAGTTATCAGCTATGGCTGTTAAACTTATGTGCCAGAGCTCCTCAAAGTAGAATCTCCCATCTGAACCAGATTTGATATCTTGGGGCTGAAGATTTACACCATGGCATGTTTCCCACGTTCCTGGGAAGACTCTGTGTTTTCCGCCACTGCCTCTGTCTCTTGGAGAGCGGCTGCCATGCGCTGTCCCAGTTGTGGCTGGTGAAGGCAGCGTGACGCCTGGCTGCCACAGGCGACCTGGAGCCAGTGCAGTGCCTCCTGCAGAGAGATGCAGCACACTTTAGGGAGAGAGAAGCCACCTGGATGGAAGTGACCCAAGGGCTGATCCAAGCTGTGAGCTGAGCCATGCTGTCCTGTGCAATAATTTAAGAATAGTGAAATGTAACCTAGTGATTGAGATCCAAATGGTATGGCAGGTAGTGAAAATATTATTAATAATAGGTATCTTTATTTCAAACAGGGATTTCCCAGATAAAGACATCCTGGCACTTACTGGAAAACCAAAAAGTATTAGCTCTGAGAATCTTACGACCTGCCTTCAGTTATTCGCCATCGTTGTTTTTCCAAAACTGTTCTGCCTGTCTTGTCCTTCGTTTGCTGCTACCCATTTTTTCACTACAGATTGGATGATGGAAGAGAGATTATGCTTATTAAATTTGCTAGCACTAAGCTGCAAGGGACTGCATGTACAATGGAGGACAGGGTCAGGATTCAGAATGACCTTAACAGGCCACGGAAATGGTCTGGGGAAGGAACAGGTTAGAGAAGGGGGATGCATGAGATTTTACACTTTGTTGAATAACCAACAGCAGAAAACCAGGACGGAAAGGTATGGGTCAGATAGGAGTTTTACAGAAAATCAGCAAGAGCCCCTATGGTACCTTAACCTGCAGCAAGAAGCATACAGGCTGTTTATTAGATAATACTTCTAAAAAAGTAAGGAAAGTAGCTTGGTCACACAGATTGCCTGGGAGCCTCCCATCTGTGGAGTTTCCCATCACTCAAGAGCTTCAAGGAGAGATTTGGACAAATGTCAGTCACAAATGATTTGCATACCAATGATCCTGGATGAGACAAGGCAATGGACTACAGGACCTTCTACACCTCTTCCAGCTCTATATTTCTACGGACCTATGAGCTAGACCTGTTGTGGGACAGCTCCGTTGCTGCACAGGGGATTCCAGCCAGGCACGGAAGAAGGAGGAACACCCAGTTCATCCAAGGCCTGGAGATGGCCAGAGGCTTGAGATCTGGGACAGCCAGGGGCACAATTAACCTTGTAATCATCACTGCAGAACAAGCCTGGTGAATTTGCCAGTAGCATCTGCAGAGAATCTAAGATGATCTTGACCAAAGGATTATTTTTCCTCTAGTTTAGGATTGAATCACAGTTTCTGGTATGGCCAGTCATCACTTAGGTAGTGGCTTGCACAGGATTTGCCATGCTGTAAAGCCCAGACACTTGGAAAGAGTTCATTTTCAGAGGAAACTCATGTAACTGAGCAGCCAGTCTGTGATCTAGCTCTCCCTCTGCATGTCCAGTCCCTAGAGCTTACAGGTCTCTTACAGACCTCCTACCTTCAGCTCAGGTTATAAAGGGTGTCATGCCTTGAAGCTCTGTAAGTTCCCCAGTTCTGTCCCTGGTGTTAGCCAGCATAGCAGTCATCCCTGTCACATTGCTGCTGCATTATTTTTGCTCCGTGGACTAAAGTCTTCAGAGCTGCCAATCCAGATTCTTTCGGTAGCCGTTGGCTCATTTATGCAAACAAAACCTGCAAAGCTGGAAAGAGATTGACGCATAGGATTTAGAGCAGAGTATGGAATAGTGATGCTGTGTTTTGCCAGCTAGCAAATCTATGTGCATCTCACCGGCAAACCAAGTGGAGACCTTAAAGAAGATGGAGGAGAGCAGAAGGGTTGCCACAATTCACACACACACTGAAAGGAAACTGCCAGGAAGACCCTCAGGGCCTAGAACTGACAAGATAAACAGAGAGTGTAAATAGCATCGACTGAGAACAGGCTTTGAAAACATGTGAAATTTTTTTCTGTGCCTTCTGGTTACTTCCCCCCTTAGGGACTCCACCATAGCTGGTGGGACAGCATCGGAAGTGACAGAGGACAAAGAGCACTGGTTTTGTGTTGGCAGGACTCTGTTTTTCCTCCCTCATTTTCCTTGGAACGAAATTGTGACACTTCCGTTCTCCACAGCCCGCTCCATTTCTCCTTTCTCAGAAGGAGATTTCAACATTTTCTGGTTATATAAAATAAATAAAGGAACCCAATTCAGATGCATTGAACTACGGATGTTCTGCTCTCCCCTTCTTCCTCTCTGTCTTGTCCTTATTAAGATGAGAAGCTCATCGCTCCTTTTGGAAAAGGGTAGAAAAATATATTTGCAAGACAAAAGATGTATTTGTACTTAGTCTTCAAAGAATTGTTGCTCAAAACTTAAGATCTGTTTCAGGATTACACATTGAACATCTATATGTAAAACAGAATTTCCAGGACAATTAGGGATTTCTCAGAAGGGTCCTGAAAGAGAAATTTTTGTAAAAAGACCTATTCTTGCATGAGCTTTGTTCAGTCTGCCAAAAAACTACTAGCTTTTTCTTATCTGTCATAAGATATGATAAATCAGAAAGCATGACACAGCTTAAATGAAGGGTGGTATTTTGTGAAAGCGCCTGACCTCATGCCAACACCCGTCTGCATTCCAGCTCTGCTGGTGTCACAGTTTTGTCGCTCTTGTTTATCAGGGGCTGGAGCCCGCCCAGAGCACCAGACTGCACACACGGGCATCCACTACCAGAAAAATATCATTGAAAGCAAATGATTACTAGTGGCTAGTATGCTTTAACTTCTGTGTGGGCAAACTCAGTCCTGACAGCCCTGGCTTTTGAAAGCCTCTCTAGTGAGACCAGGGAGCATAATGAGAAAGCCTAAGTTGTTATAGATTCACAGGTTGTCGCAGTGCCGTTTTGTGGGGAGATGGGCCTTCTGCTTCCATTCAGACTTTTCATGCTCCTCCGAGGGTACAGCAAGGGAGCCAATTAGTATTAACGATGGCAGAGGTGATTTAGTGATGTGGACACTTGCGTATAAGAAAATGACAGGTGCTGTCAGATCAGTGGAATTAAAAAAAAAAATCATTCCTGGAGCAGCCCAGACATGCCAGTTAGCTAGAGGCATCAGGTGTCCAGGTGTCCAGAGAGATGAACTGCAGATTCTGACCTAAATGTAGCCTGATGAGCTTTTTTTTTTTTTTAATTTTGCTCATTACTCTGCTGTACTGCTCTTATCCAGCAAAGCATTGAGGTATGCGCATAATTCAAAGCACATCCACACCCTGTTGTTCACATACTTAAAATTACAGATGTGCTTATCCGAACTGGTAGATGAAAGACTAGGAGCATTACATGGTTATCTCAAGCACCCAAAACCATTCTGGTCATACAACCCACAAAGCCAAGATGCTGACAAAAGTAGCATGGGAACCACTCACAATCCTTCAGGAACTGTAAATTATATGATGGTAACTGCATAGCCACATATATAACTGTTCTGTACATCTCTGCATAGATAAACACATATACAAACACTAACTACATCGGTATTTCCCAAATACATACCTACATAGATTGCCTTCTCCATCTCTTCAGCCTTTCCTAGGTCACTTTGAATCACTGAAATCCCATAGATGCAGCAGGATTCAGGGCAGGGGGAGAGGGTGGAATCAAGACTTGTAATTTTTAACTTTTACAGTTCCTAGAAGAATTTCCCTCATCTTCCTCTCTTCTCTGCCTTTCCTTTCACTTTTAGATCCTTCACCCCTGTACGACTTTTCAGTAGATGCTCCAAGACGCTTTCCCTCCGGGTGAGGCTGCCCACAGATTTTCTACGCAGACTGTCACTGTCTCTTGCATCTGCTTTTCCAAAAAGAAGCTTCAGTGCTTTCACAGTCTCACACTGGCCTTCACGGGTACACATTTACTTGCAGCATGAGTCTGCAAAATTGCCTCTGTGTCTCATTAAAGCACCCTAGAAACTCCCACAAACAGCACCAGAGTCTGCATCTGTGGGTTCTGAAACTGCTTAAGACTCTGGAAGATGCCAGACTCATGAAGAATTTATGAAATCGAGTAAACAGAGTCTATGCATAAGGGTCTGTGCCAGGCCAACAAGCAGTGTGTTTTCTAGCCCACAATTGCAAGACCAGGCACCTTTAACTCCCACTTGCTTCAGGAGTACTCAGTAGGACTGGGCCATTAGTTTGTGCCTTTTCAAGGGGTGATTCTGTCTAATCAGATGCTGTCCTTGTTTCGGCAGGGATAGAGTTAACTTTCTTCCTAGCAGCTGGTATAGTGTTAAGTTTTGGGTTCAGTATGAGAAGAATGTTGATAACACACTGATGTTTTCAGCTGTTGCTAAGTAGTGTTTTTACGAAGTCAAGGACTTCTTTTGAAGTCAAGGACTTCTTTTCAGCTTCTCATGCCCAGCCGGCAAGAAGGCTGGAGGGGCACGAGAAGTTGGGAGGGGACAGAGCCAGGGCAGCTGACCCAAACTGGCCAACAGGTTATTCCATACCCATGTGAAGTCACGTCTAGTATATAAACTGGGGGGAGTGGGGCTGGGAGGGATTGCCACTCGGGAACTAACTGGACATTGGTGGATGGGTGGTGAGCAATTGCATTGTGCATCACTTGTTTTGTATATTCCAATCTTATTATTATTATTATTATTGTCATTTTATTATTGTTATTATTATCATTATTAGCTTCTTTCTTTCTGTTCTATTAAACTGTTCTTATCTCAACCCACGAGTTTTACTTTTTTTTTCCCCCGATTCTCTCCCCCATACCACTGGGTGGGGGGGAGTGAGCGAGCGGCTGTGTGGTGCTTAGTTGCTGGCTGTGGCTAAACAACGACAGCTGCGTTATAAGATAGGCATCTTACAGGGTGTCTTATTAGATGCTCTATAAGGAGAAGTACCTTAATTCATTATGGAAGTACATTTTGCACCCAACTGAAGAACACAGCTTATCAAAACTGAGCATGCAAACAGAATTGCAAGGCACAGAGAGAAGAGGAACAGAAATCAGTGCTGAGAGCTGTAGAGCTCTCCCTGACCTGTTGTGCAAAGCTCATTTCTTCAAAGACTGGAAATGAGTGCAGGAAGGTGTCTGAGCTTTGGGCTAGAGGATCTGCATACATGAAGGAGAGTGTCTTTTTAGTCATTTAGTTTCTCTGGTTTCTCTGAAGTTGTGGAAGATTCGGATATACTGAGATGTAACTGGTTTGCTAGCTCTTTCCCACAGAAAAATCCATTCAGTAGACAAACAATTACATTTTATCCTGCCTGCCTGTTTAAGAATACGCTGTATTATAGGGCATCTGTAGTTAATAGCACTGTGGCATCTCAACTATATCAAACAAATTTAATTCAGATACCACCATATAAATGCAACTACTTTGCTTTCAATGTGACCATCAAAGAGGCTGGGAAGTGGAGGTGTCCCTTTGTTTCTTTAGAGGGTGTGAGGAAGCCTTAGAAGGGTTTTAGATACTAAAGCTTTTTAGATTAGAATTGTTTCATGTCATTTTGGTTAGGCATTAAGAGTTACCAGCAATTGGCTTCCTTGCTTCTTTTCTTTACTAGAGAAATCCAGGACTGCTGTATGATAGAAGAGTTTATATCGGCTTGAATAATAGCAAAATTGTGGTATTACAAGAGTCAAGAGAATGACAATGGGGGAAGACAGAGACTGTTAAACTGGTCTGGTTACATTCATTTAAGTCCATTCACTACTGGGCATTGCAGATGAATAAGAATGGTTTTGCTAAACATTCCGCATCCCTGTCTTCAAAGGAGCTGCAGCAGCAGCAGACACATCACGTTTACCAAGTACGCTAAATTTCCTCCAGCAAAATCAGGAACACCAAAACCAACATTGTGGCTGCTCCATGCTTGGAAAATGTTATGAAAAGAGGGGGGGGGAGAAGGCCTGCTTTTCTTGTTTATTTGTTTGTGTTAGTATTGGCAAACACCATCATTTTTCCAGCCTTTCTCAAAACACTCTAAAATTGATACTCAGAGCAAGCTCTGTAATTCACAAAAGCTTTCATGGGGTTACCCTTTAACAAATGCCAGCTCTGGCAAAGCAGTGCAACACGGACACCAGAACATGCTCCATGTCTGGCCCAGGCTGCCACAGCACCCCCGTGCCTGATCTTCTCCTATGGTGCAAGTCCTGCCTCTCCCCCTCCTTCGGCCTGAGGGCATCAGGGTTGGAGGAGTGTTATGCCAGAGCTGGAATCCAGCATGCCTTCCATGCTGGGCCACTAGTTTGTCCAGCAGCAACAAGATGGAGCAGCTGAGAAGAACCACCAGCATTTACAGCAGAGACAAGGGGTTCATTTCTCACCAACCTCCACAGCTTCTCAGAGGAGCATAAAGTCATTAGTACTCGCTCTACACTAATAACAGCCCAGATTATCTCAGCACCTGAAAATCCATCGTTTCCCCACACTTCCCAGAAGTATCCCACTTCTCCCTTGCCTCCCAGTTGGATGGACTCCATGAGCAAGGGGACATATTAGCCCAGGGGACTGTATAATGCTCTTAACAAAAGGATAGAGGGTCATCTCCCCAAAGTCTCATCACAACCAAACTTGGTCTTTTTAGAGAGCATCCTTCCTTCAAAGCATATCCAAGTTCCAACTTCCTTTCCTCCATCAAAAAAAACCCCAACTTTGGCTAATACTAAGATAAATGATCTTATCAGATTTTTTTTTTTTCACTTGGAGAAGAAAGTTGCTTCTGAAGTCTGCTTTGCAATGCAAAATGGGCAGCAACATTGTACCAGAAGAAGCTGGGCTGCAAGGGCACAGAAATGCTGGCAGGAGCTCCAGAGGAGAATGAGTGGTGCGGGTCAAGGGAGGGATGGGGGCAAACCTGGGTGAAAAGGCAGGGGTAGCACAGGGCAAGCAGAAGCAGTGCGATGCTTGGAGGGGGCACAAAGCTGAGAGTGAGGCATAGCTATAGGGACAGTTTGGGCCCAGAGGCGGCAGCCCAGATTTGGGGGAAAAGCACAGAGTAGATGCCAGGGCCCTAATAGACACCAGAAGCAAAGAAGACCCTTCATGACACCCAAGCCTTTCATCCAGCTCACTGTTGGGGCCCCACTGCGTATTGCAAAGATGCCCCACACACACTCCAGAGCAAGGGCACGTGCAGCCCAGGCACAGAAGTGATGCAGCCACGACTCCGGAGGCAATTCCCAAGGGGATGGGCAGGTCCAGGAGCAGAGGCTGCTTCTGGCCTGCTGAGCCCGGAGGGAAAGACCCACAAGTTCTGCAAACCACTGAGCACCAGTGCAAAAGGGGCAAGCGCCCCACCACCCCAGATCCCCCAGCCCCATTCTCCCCACTGCAAGGGTACTGGGTGCCAAGCCCACCCCAAAGATTTCATCATAACTCATAATGATGTAATCTTCTTTCATGCGAGCGTTTCCATAGCAACAAAGAGGTGATTCTCAGCTCCAATATAAAAGACATAGCTAAAATGTCATGGTTTGCAGTTTGGGTTTTTGGGGGAGAGGGGAGAGGTTGTTGCTGCTGCAGGCAGCCCTCCCTGGGCTGCAGCAGCCCCCCATCAGCGGCATGCGGCCAGCACCACCATGCGGACACAGCTGCCCCTGGCCCCATGTGCCACCAGCCCCAACCGCATCTGCAGCAGGGCAGGGGGCAAGAGTCACGGATGGAGGAGAGCCCATGAGGCAGCGCAGGCAAGCAGGGTCCCCCGCTGAGATCGCCTCAGTCATCAAGGCTCCCAGCAGCCTGCGCATTCAAGGCTGCCCCAGCACGGGCCCTGCAGGTTGCTGGAGCAGAGGGAGGTAAAAACGGGATGCAAGTAGGCGCGTGCTTTAATCTGGTGGGGTGCAATCCGAACGGGGATTGCTGTCCTCTTCCCCCAGACCCTGTCAGGGAAGGGGAAAGCACACCCCCAGACTAACCCACAGGTTGGGAAATTAATTCAGTAGTATACGCTTCGGAGGACAGCAGTTGTGTGGCAGACTCCTCTCAGGTACAGGGGTGATGGGAAGCACTACGATTATTATTCCCTCTCTCCTGGCAAGCAACACAGGCCTATACCCTAATTCATGGTGTGCTATTTGCAATTGCTTAGCAGGGCCATCAAGCATCAAACATCTTCCCTCAGCTCTACTATGACAAGAGCAGAGGGGAAAATACACTGTGCTTCATTCACTGCAGTCCCTGAAAAAAAAGCAGCATGTAGAACAAGTAGACCGGCACATAAAAGAGCAAAGCACAAGGCTTGGAGCAGGGCTGCTAGGTAGTCTGGTCATCTCAGTAGTTGCTTCAGAAACAGCACTTGCTTATGCTAGATGAATACCAATACCGGTACTGTGGTACTAGTATCACTTTTGGGGCTCACTAGCACTGACACCTGTGAAAAATAAGGCTTCCATTTTCTCTGGCCACATCTCTTGTCTCCCTAGTTGTGACATTAACACTGATACCATCTCAGTACCTTATTCAGGCCTACAAAAGGTCTACTCCAGATCCCACATAAGGGTAGACAGAACCCCAAGACTGGCCTTTGCATTCACAGCACCATTCCTCAAAACAAACAAAAAAATCCATGCAACACCATTAGGGTTTTTATTTCTGAATACTTTTTACATTTTATTTTCTTAGAAATTACAAATAAACTCTCTCTGGGAGAGCAAGGAAAAAAAAACAACCCTGAAATATTTCCAAGTGATTTTGTTCCATGTAAACAGAAGCAAAGTTACGTATTTCATTCACATGCATGTATAAAAACATTTTAAGTAAAACATCCTTCACACATAACATGTGCATTAGTCTCAGAATTGAGCACATAGTCAGATTGGCTTCACCTACCCTACCTAATGTTATTTTCCTGTTTTCTTTTTAAATTGTAAATTTCTATCCAGGAAACATCTCTCTGCACTGCACTGCATTATGCATATTCAAATTAGCATGGACGGTCTTGGAATTAAATCACTAGGTAGCATATTCTGACATACAGCTGTATGCTAAAGTTGTTACACTGCCATTTATACAGTGAACTTTGTTGGATACCAGGCAAAAATTCTTCAAAAGTGTCATGGTTTAACCCCAGCTGGCAACCAAGCACCACCCAGCCACTCGCTCACTCCCCCCCGTGGTGGGATGGGGGAGAGAATCAGAAGAGTAAAAGTGAGAAAAGTCATGGGCTGACATAAAGACAGTGTAATAGGTAAAGCAAAAGCCACACACACAAGCAAAACAAGGAATTCATTTACCACTTCCCATCTGCAGGCAGGTGTTCAGCCATCTCCAGGAAAGCAGGGCTCCATCACGCCTAACGATTACTTGGGAAGACAAATGCCATGTCCTGGTTTTGCCTGGGATAGAGTTAATTTTCCTTCTAGTAGCTGCCAAGGGAAAGTGAAGAGCAGCAACAGCTTTCAGGTCTGGCGCCCTCCTTGTGGGAGAAGGAGCCGGTCTTTTGCCATTTTGGAATAAGGCTCAAATGAGAACAAGCATCATGAGATGTGCCGTCTGTGGGATAGCTCACATCCCCAGTGCTATTGTGCCTGTGAGTGTGCTGCCACCGGAAGAAGAGCAGCAACTGCTTTCAGATCGGGCCCCATGCGTGTGGTAGAAGGAGCCCCAAGTTTGCCATTTCGGAAAAAAGGTTCTACAGAGAACGAGCACTATGAGATCCTCCATCTCCGCGAAAGCACAGATTCCCCAGTGCTGTTGTGCCTGTGAATGAGCTGTCAGGAGAAGGTGCAGAACAGCAAGAGCTTTCAGGGCTGGCACCTTACTTGTGGTAGAAGGAGCAGGACGTTGGTTTTCCGGAAAGATTTTCTACTGAGATTGAGTGCGATGAGATGTTTTGTCTGAGGGAAAGCACACATTCCCAGTGCTGTTTTACCTGTGAATGGGCTGCCAGGAGAAGGAGAAGAACAGCAACAGCGTTTAGTCCTGGCACATTCCTTGCAGGAGCATTGAGCTCAATTCCCTCTTGGTTGCCTTTCAGTTTCTCCCTGCAATCTCATCCCTGCCAACCTGCAGAACTACTAGCGTGTAATAATAAGCGGGTTGAACGAGACCATGTAGTTTCCTAGTAATGTCTTTTACCCAGGGAGGAAGCAGATTTTCCTATGGAATGGGTCATATCTGTATACTGGGCCCTCTGTCTCCCTCAGAACAGAATTGGCTATGATAATTATCTACCTTTTCCTTTTTTCAGAGGCAGCCATCATGTGCGTGGCTGACACAGCCGAGGCACACCCCTGGCTAGGCCTTCGTCCACATCTTTTTCTTCATTGGCCTGGTCCTCTAGTTCCATAGTCCCATACCTGCTGTGTAGGGGCAACTGGGAAGGTGATGTATAGCCAGAGGGGATTCGCCTGCCTCCCCAAGCAAGGACCTGTAGCCATTCCTCCCCATCGCTTAGGTCTCCTTCCTGGTTGTAAGAGGGTAGGGGAACCTCCCCGCTTCTTGCAGAGCCTCCATCTGCTGCCTCTGCCTCAGGGATGGTAGGGTGCGGGTCCACCAATCTATCTCCCTCCCTCTCAGACTCCCTGGTACTCCTCAACCTTTCCACTTCCTCCTTCAGCTCTGCCACCAGGCTGAGCAGATCATCCACCTGGTCACCCCTCACACAAGAGGTGTCCCCGCTGCCCTCCGGCACCAGTGATAGACTCAGGCACTCCCTGCAGCCAGAGACCTGGACAGCTGTATGTTTACATGGCACCTCTGTCTGCTTTGCCATATTTTTCCTAACAATGGCTTTCACCCGAGTGGCAACCATACCTGGGTCTCCCTCTGGGCTGACACCCACCACTTGAGTAGCCTTCTCGAGCTGGGAAGAGGGGCTGCGCCCCTCCACGTGAACTGTCATGCGAACTGCTCTACACAGTGCCCCACCATGCCCTGTTGCCATGCTCCTGGTCACTGGCACTGCTAAGGGCCGTTTAAATCTCCCCCGGTTCCCCCGGTAATGCCCATGCCACATCAGCCTCTCTTGCAAGAGCTGCTGGCTCTGGACGGGTCTCTCTGCTCTCCCTCGGGTTTCCCGGGCTTCAGGAACCTCCTTGTCCAGCTCAATCTAGTGCTTAGCAGCTGATTTACCATTGCGGCTGCTGGTCTCATCACCGACAGGACTGAGCAGAATGGAGCCCTGGCCAGGGCCTCAATTTGCAATTGCAATATTAACAGTAACTTCTGGGAGGACTGACTCTCCCTGGCTCTTTTTGCAGCCTGGAAATACAAGGAGAATTCAAGGCAGCTGAGCTGACACTGCAGGTGTCCCAGTATTGCCATGCTGCTGTCCTGACTGGGACCAGGGTACACAGATGTGACAATGATAATGCTTGTTATTCTTCATTTTTATTGCAGGCATAACTTCTTCATACGTTGGTAAAGTCTCATTTTGGGACCTGGTGATTAGCTCTGGTCTGGTCGATATCAGCTTGCCATTGTTTCTGCCAGTGACACTTCCTTAATGCCTGTGAGGGATACCGGCCACAGGGTCACCTCCCTATTGAGCAGCCCACGGAGAGCTTCGTGCTTCCTCAGTCTGAAAATTAAAAATTTGGATTGTGGTAGGGGTTCTGCTGGCAGATTTTTTTAATGATGAAGAATTACCTCTTATGTCAGCGTTGGGTGGCTTTGACAATTCCATTACATATTACTAATAGTCCTATTAATCCTTCTCATATGTGTGCATGCATATATGTGGGAGTGTACAAGGATGCCCAGTGGGAGACAGGGACAGAGAAAATAAATCTGTTGGCAGAATGCAGCAGCTGCTGTCACCTCTCCCTTCCTCCTGTGAAGATACCACACAAACAGTGGCAGTGAGTGTGGTGGGGAAGACCTGACTCTGCCTCTCCCAGGAGCAGAAGCAGGAGGGAAGTCGACTGATGGGAAACATGCTGTGGCATCCTCCTCTGCTGTGTACTCTGTCTGTGACTTGGGAAACTGATTCCTGGTCCCTCCTATCATTCATACTCACTTTAGCTCTGCTTCCCTTCCTTTTCTCCGGGTCTTTACATTTTGCCTGTAGCCAAACATTTCAGTTTCTCAAACCTGCCTATGTGTTGGACTTCCTCCCATGCATAGTCCAAAGCAGTGGTACAGAGCGGACAAAATAACTGAGGGTGTAACTGCTTTGCTTTCTCATGTCGTCAGCAGCAAATTAGCTCATAGGATTAAAACAATGAAACAAAATTCTTGTGGTGTTATCATAATGCAAAAGACATTGATATGATATGCATGTGACTAGTACAATATTGATCCCCATTTCAAGGTTCCCTTGAGATCATAGACATGCAGCTTTGTGAGGAAGGGGAACATGGGAAGAAGTTTGTGAAGCTTCTGAAATAATAACTCCCTCTCTTGGTTTTTTCCTTCCCACTGTTTTGTTCTCAAACCATCTGCAGAAAAAATATGTTTAGAAATCACTTGTATATTAGTGCAGGTGAATTTTTCTGTCTTGAAAAATGGAACAATACTTTCCTGCAGCTATTGATCCTCATTCCACATCTATGCTGTCCTCCTAACTTCGAATCAATTTGTGCTTTAGCAAGCTCTTTGATGTCATCTTATGACAGAACGCTATCTTTTCTCCTTAAAGGTTATTCATCTCTGTCTCTTTGTAAGGTCAGTGAAAATCACTGTACTCTGCCCCCCAAAAGTAATCCATCTAGTGGAGGAAAGGATGAGCTAGTATTATGTTTGGCCGTCTTTTTAAACATCAAGAGAAACCTGATAGGCTTGCACGATGAGTGGGGAATTTAGGATGTTGAAAGAGTCAAGTTTGAATCCAGTCAAGGGAAAGCTTGGACTTTATATTCTGGAAATGCCCCCTTTTCCTGAATCTATTTACAGATATTTTCCACTGCTGCTGGGGGGGGAAATTAGTAATAATCCAAGCAGGGTCCCAGGTGGGGGGTGTCCATGAGTGTGAATTGGAAGGATAATTTATCTCCTCCACCACTTGAAGCCTTTTAGCCTGGGGGAGATCCCTATCTAATGAAATTAATTGAATGTATCTGCAGCCTGGATACTTCATCTGAATTCAGTTTTTACCTCACTTAGAAGTTGCCAGGTATCCACTTACCTCCAGAATGCCCACTGCTCAGTCTCATGCAGAATAAAAATCTCATGTACAGAAACTGCCTCCTGTCTATGCTGCCACTAAACTGCATGCAGTGACAAATGACCAAATGCAGTTAGAAAAAGGTATAGCAGAAATTGTCACAGCCTACTTTTAACTGCAGAGCCATAACGTCACAGAAAACTTCTGAACAGCAGGTTGCCAGAAGGCAGGAGAATGTAACTGGGAAAGGGTCACTCTATTTTCATCCTGTTCTTTTGCTGTTCACTTCTGTGTTTGTTATTGACAGTTATTACAGACAAGACACCGAGCAATTTCATCTTTGGCCTGACTTAAAACAGCCATTTTTGTGCTTGCTACTGGCTCAGGAGAGTCCGAAGCTCTCAGTGGAAATGATATATCAAACATAAATCTCTGACTCCCAATTAAAGTATCCCATGCTCCTTTCCCAGAGAAACTTAAAACTTGCAGATCAGACATGGAAAGAAAGAAACGAAACTCTAGGCATTCACATGGCTGCTTCTGCTGAAGCAAAGCACTGTGGGAAATCCCTTGCCTATGCGGGAGCTGCCCTGCTGTCGGCAGGCAGCCAGCAACCAAGCACCACCCAGCCACTTGCTCACCTCATCACAGTGGAATGGGGGAGAGAATCAGAAGAGTAAAAGTGAGAAAACTTGTGGGTTTAGACAAAGAGAGTTTAATAGGTAAAAGCAAAAGCCTCACATGCAAGCAAAGCAATACAAGGAAAACATTCACTGCTTCCCATCAGCAGGCAGGTCTGTTCAGCCATCTCTAGGAAAGTAGGGCTCCATCACGCCTAACACTGACTTGGGAAGACAAATGCCATCACTGTGAAGGTCCCCCCTTCCTTCTTCTTCCCCTAACTTTATATGGTGAGCATGATGTCATATGGTCTGTAATATCCCTTTGGTCAGTTGGGGAATCACCTATCCCAGCTGTGCTGTGTCCCCCTCCCACCTCCTTGTGCCCCCCCCAGCCTACTCACTGGTGGGGTGGGGTGAGAAGCAGAAAAGGCCTTGACTCTGTGTAAGCACTGCTCAGCAGTAATGAAAACACCCTGTATTATCAACACTTTTCAGCAAAAGTCCAAAACATAACCCTATACTAGCTACTATGAAGAAAATTAACTGTACCCCAGCCAAAACACACCTGCACAGTGGGCAGGGTAAACATAACTAGGTGTCTCCAGGAGTGAGCTGGCCAAAATATTGAAGAAATATTGAAGAGCAATACCACTTTAGTGTAGGTCTGATGGGGAATGATGAGCACTTAAATGACCAATAGCTAATGGAGATAATTGGTGACAGGCAGGATAAATTACCATAGATGGCTAGACATCTAGGTGTTATTTCTTCTACTGTCTCCTGCTACAAGTCCACAAGGATGTCACAGACATTTGAATATGCTTACATTTGTTTTCTGTTCATTTTTTCTGCAGCATTCTTTTCCCTTGCTCCTCCAAGCTGCATTCAATTTCTTTGCTTTTCCTTTGGAGCAGATTATCTAATTTTATACAGATTTAGTTGTACATGGCTCCAGGATTGCATAAAAGTGCAGTGATTTGACAGTGGTTTGCCTAGGCATGAATGCTATATTATGTGGATAGCCAGCAGCCTGGCAGCATCTTGAATAGATTCAGATTTTTTTATGTATAGATATGTAGTTATTTGCTGAATACTTATGCCCTGTCAGCTCTGGGACCTTCCGAGATGCATTTGTGTTTGCATGACAATCTTGTTCCAAGGAAGAATAAAGTCCTCGTGCAGGAGCGCTGGCCCGCAGGCTGTCAGAGGTTTTTCAGGGAGGTTTTTCTTTCTCATGTAGGTTGCAGTGAAATCAGTACTGAGAAAGCCAAACTCTGTGTAGCAGAAGCATGATTTTTTGGTGATATTTTATTTATTTATTAACAGGACCTCTAGGTGGCATGCTGCTCTCTACCAATGGGGAAAAAAATGGAAAAGGGGAAACATAACTCCCCATATTTAAAAAGGGGAAAAAAGACCCAGGGAACTACAGGCCTCACCTCTATGCCGGGCAAGATCATGGAGCAGATCCTCCTAGAAACTACGCTAACACACATGGAAAATAAGGAGGTGATGTTTGGTGGCAGCCAATATAGCTTAACTAAGGGCAAATTGTGCCTGAAAAATTTGGTCGCCTTCTACGACAGGGTTACAGCATTCGTGGATAAGGATAGAGCAACGGACGTCATTTACCTGCACTCAAAGAGACCAAAGTGGCTTTCCTCAGGAGTCAGTATTGGGACTGGCGCTGTTAAACATCTTTGTTGGTGACATGGACAGTGGGATTGAGTGCATCCTCAGCAAGTCTACCAATGACTCCAAGCTGTGTGGTGCGGTCGTCGTGCTGGAGGGAAGGCATGCCATCCAGAGGGTCCCTGACAGGCTTGGGAGGCAGGCCCATGTGAACATCAGGAAGTTCAACAAGGCCAAGTGCAAGGTCCTGCACATGGGTCAGCCAATCCCAAGCACAAATACAGGCTGGCAGAGAATGGATTGAGAGAAGCCGTGAGGAGAAGGACTTGGGGGTGTTGGTTGACGAGACGCTCAATATGACCTGGCAATGCGCATTGGCAGCCAGAAAACCAACCACATCTTAGGCTGCATCAAAAGAAGTGTGGCCAGCAGGTCAAGGGAGGTGATTCTGCCCCTCTACTCCACTCTCGTGAGATTCCACGTGGAGTACTGAGTTCAGCTCTGGGGCCCCCAACATAAGAAGGACATGGAGTGAGTTGGAGTGAGTTCAGAGGAGGGCCACAAAAAATGATCAGAGGTCTGAAGCACCTCTCATGTGAAGACAGGCTGAGAGAGCTGGGTTTGTTCAGCCTGGAGAAGAGAAGGCTCTGGGCAGACCTTGTAGCAGCCAACGGGAAAGATGGGGAGGGACTTAACAGGGATTGTAGTGATAGGACAAGGGCTAAGTTTTAAACTGAAAGAGGGCAGATTTAGATTAGATATTAGGAAGAAATTCTTAACTGTGAGGGGTGGGGAGGCACTGGAACAGGTTGCCCAGAGAGTTTGTGGATGCCCCAGCCCTGGAACTGTTCAAGACCAGGTTGGATGGGGCTTTGAGCAACCTGGTCTAGGGGAAGGTGTCCCTGCTCATGGCAGAGGGGTTGGAACCAGATGATCTTTCAGGTCCCTTCCAACACAAAACCATTCTGTGATTCTGTGATTCTATGATATAAATAGCAGGCTTCTGTTACCTTCAGTGGGAGTATGATGCACGTTGATACTGTGAGGTAGCTAGGTGAGCATCTGAGCCTGCCTGTGTCCTCATTCTTCTGAGGCTTGAAGACACACTCTTACCTTGCTCACTGTAGGACTTACTATGCTGTTCTGCTGTGCCTTGGCTATTCTATAAAGAAATGTGGCCCCATTCATGCACAGAAATTCCCTTCCCCTGTGTCATTTCTTTGCCTTAATGTTGGAGATTGAGCTGTGTCTTGGACATGTACTGCAGGGCAGACTGCGACCCAGAGAGACCCTCAGGATCCTTTGAAAGGGGTGGTACAGAAAGCATTGCCATGGCAGGGCTTGGCAAGAAAGAGTTGGCCTTGAATATAATGCATGCAAAGAAATCTCCCTAATGGGAAGGTAACAAATGTTTCCTATTGGAAAAGGAGTTAATTCCTCTGGTCTTGAATTTAAGTCCTATTGGTTCCAGCTTAAGTCCAAAGTTTGTGAGTCTCATCCTGGTGTGCTATGTTGCAGACATTATTTTTTATTTAATAAATCTTTTCTCACCTGTGACTCCCTATCCTGTTCTTTCATCCCAACATGCACCACTATTAGAAGCAATTAAACAGCAACACCATTTTTTGTTTCTATACTCTGTAGTGCTCAATTACTTAATCAATATGGATGCTTGTTCTACCTGCCCTGCTCTCTCTGGGAGAAGAGGCCATCAGCAGCAAGGGGTGGTAGACTGGTATTTTTATAAACCTCACCAAGATTAGCCTTGACATTTGCTAAAGGTCCAAGAAAATGTGACGTAACCTCCCCCAAACCACCTCTTTCACTTTTTTTCTGTAAAAGAATATAAACAAGAGAAAATGATGCAACACTTTTCCATTATCTGCATCTCTGTTTATGCAAACGTGTTCTTCCTCAGATGATGTCTAAGCCAAAAAAAGGCCACAGAGAATTGGCTTTTACAGCAGACATAAGAGGTGCGCTAGTGCCCTCTGTAAATACAGATGGTGTTTGATCTGTCCGGATCTACTGTGCAATGAGTGAGACAGCTTAATGACAAAAGACTATGCCATCGTGGAGAACTTCCAGCTCCTAATCTTAAGGAGGAAACAGCAAGCCCACCTCAGCTGTGCCAGAGAAATTTTAATGACGTCTTAAAACGCTGTGAGGAGGGAGGTGGTGTTGATCTCCCCTGTTGCTGCAAGGAGGAGGACCTGTGAAGAAAGGTTCAGGAAGGGCAATGGAGGAGCTCTCAGGGCTCTGCTTACCCATATCTTAGGAAGCTGTGGGACATGTTCAGCAGGAGGGAACCCATTACCAGAGGCGCTGTAAGGGAGGTGGCACGTGAGTGAACTGACATGACCAGGCTCATTTTTCAGGCTAAAACATTTCTCCTGTCCTTGCTTTTTGCAGCTGCTGCAGAGGACTAACTGCTATCTCTTAGGGAATGACTTGTAATTGTCCTTAGATGTGTAAATCTAGTTGAGTTCCTGGGAAAGGATGCTCTTTTGTCCTCTCTGAATGAAATGTAACAGAGGGATAATGTGAGAGTAGCAAGGAAAGGCTCTACATATTTTTCTCCAGAGACCTCATTTCAAAAGCTACCTTGGTCACACAGGAAAGGAGCATGATATGACATGGCAAGGGAATCCAGCTCACCAGTTGGGGATAGTGCTGAGAAGACTCAGAGGTAGTCATGGTCACTGCACAATATGGGCTGAAGGACATCAGCAGAACTGAAAGAAACTGTTTGCAGAGTTTGCTGTTCATATACTGCTGGAGTCCTGCTCCCATAAGCAAAAACACTAAGAAATAATTCCAGCAGAATTGTATTTCTCCTTGATAAGTGGATGAAGGCTGACTTAGCACAAGGAGGTCTGATCGACATAGATCAAGCAGGTGAGCAGCCTGTTCAATACCTGCAATCAAACCTGACGTATCAGAAAAAACCTTCAAAGTTTAACCAAACATTTCTCCAGCTCCTGTTGTGGCTGTTGGTGTTTCTGCCTGCCCAGGTAGACCTTCTGCTTCTACAGCTTTGTTTCACATCTCTATTTTAGAAGCTAGAGCTGAATATGAAGGACCCAGCTCTTCAACAGCTGTAAAAGATGTAGCGTCTTTCAGACCTAATGCTGCTGATTTTCACCACTGAAAAGGCCAAGGTCCCAGATGATTTTTTGTATAATTCTTGCCTGAGCATCATTCTGAATAAATCTGGATTTGAGTACAAACCTGGCAGCTTCTCTGAGGGCAGTGCACACCACAAGGGTGTCGTGGTTTAACCCCAGCCAGCAACTAAACACCATGCAGCCACTCACTCACTCCCCCCCAGTGGGATGGGGAGAAAATCGGGAAAAGAAGTAAAACTCACAGGTTAAGATAAGAGGAGTTTAATAGAACAGAAAAAAAGAAACTAATAATGATAATACTAATAAAATGACAACAGCAATAATAAAAGGATTGGAATGTACAAATGATGCACAGGGCAATTGCTCACCACCCACTGATCGACACCCAGCTAGTCCCCAAGTGATGAACCCCCAGCCCCCACTCCCCCCAGTTTATATACTAGATGTGATGTCACATGGTATGGAATACCCTTCTGGCCACTTTGGGTCAGCTGCCCTGGCCATGTGCTGTGCCAACTTCTTGTGCCCCTCCAGCCTTCTTGCTGGCTGGCCATGAGAAGCTGAAAAAATCCTTGACTTTAGCCTAAACACTACTGAGCAACAACTGAAAACATCACTGCTATCAACATTCTTGGCATACTGAATTCAAAACATAGCACCGTACCAGTTACTAGGAAGACAGTTAACTCTAGCCCAGCTGAAACCTGGACCCAGAAGCAAAGAAGTCTATAAATATATTTTGTTTGAGGATTGGCATTAAATCTCTGATGATTCAGAGATCCAAGACATACCAAGAACCCAAGAGGAGTTTTCTTCTGTCTTTCATGAAACAGTATTAATAACACCATATACTGATACTGAATTAATTATGTTTGTGTTAGACTCAGAGATTGCAGTTGGGATTCCCATTCCTTTGTACCAGCTGCTTCTTGTACACATAGCAAGAAGCTTTCTGCTTTACAAAGCAGATTACCTATATCCCCCAGAGAGACAAAAGAAGAAAGGACCTAGAACCAGGAAATGATAATGACATAACTGGAAATAAAACCAGATTATAGAACGGTAGTCTAGTTGTCTTATCCGCTAAATGGAGCTACTGGGAGAAAACCACAAGCATTTCTTTGTGGCAGGCCAGAGGATGGAAAGGCTGCATTTATTGTATGTGTGAGCTGGGAGAAAATTAATATTAACAGTAGTCTCCTCTACTGCTTGAGTCAGCTGGATTAGTCTCTTAAGGAAGATCTGTAACTGCTGTAGAAAACTTGAGACAAGTCCCAGTGTAGGAGCTTGGCTTCCCAAAAGCCCAGTAAAAGCTGTATTTATTCAGTTGTTGCTGTCTTTAGTAACTTTCATGTAGGCCGAAGGAATACAGGAAAGGAAATTTTGTTGTAATAAATACAGAATATTAAGATTTCCAAAGATGAAACAAATAAACTCTGTGCATCTTTCATGGGAAGATAGAACAAAATGTTGACCTTGGTCAAAAAGTGCTTTTAGCATGATTGTTCTTATGCAGTCCTATGTGTGCCAATAGGGAACTCGAGCCTGGGGATGATGGTGACAACTGAGTCAGCGGAGAGCTTCTGCTTTCCAGAAACACACTGTAGCATGAAGATGCTGGAGACCTGATGCCTCTGAGCATCAGAGGCCTGCCAGGAGCCTGCTCCAGCGCGGGGTTCCCACGGGGGTCACAGCCTCCTTTGGGAACCCACTTGCTTCAGCGTGGGGTCCTCCCCGGGCTGCAGGTGGAGATCTGCTCCACCATGGACCTCCATGGACTGCAGGGGACAGCCTGCCTCACCAGGGTCTTCCCCACGGGCTGCAGGGGAATCTCCGCTCCGGCGTCTGGAGCATCTTCTTCCCCTCCTTCTTCACTGACGTTGGTGTCCGCATAGTTGTTTCTCTTACATGTTCTCACTCCTCTCTCTGGCTGCCATTTTCCACCTGTCCCAACTCTTTTCTTCTTAAAAATATCACAGAGGCATTACCACTATTGCTGATGGGCTCGGCCTTGGCCGGGAGTGGTTCCATCTTAGAGCTGTCTGGTATTGGCTCTGTCAGACACCGAGGAAGCTTCCAGCAGCTTCTTACAGAAGCCAACTCTTGTAAACCCCTCTACCAAAACCTTGCCACACAAAGCCAATACATTTCACCCCCTTATGGTGTCAGAAGTGGGATTCAAACCCACGACTCCAAGAGAGGCTACTCATGCAGAGCACAGCACTATGAGGGCTGCTATGGGGAGAATTAATTCCATCTGAGCCAGACCCAATACAAGCAGCCAGGAAAACAAATTGCCTCTGGGCACAGCAAAGGTCAGGGTTGCCATCAGCTAAGCGAAATTGCTGGCAGTAATAGTCCCATGGACATTTCCCTTTGCAGCAGCGGCTGTCAGCACAAGGTGCTTTCATTAGCTGTGGGCTGGGCTTTTGTGGGATCATTTTGTATTTAATTTCAGTGAGAGGCTCTTCTCATCTGGCATGGTTCTGCTCAGCTACTCCCCATGGTGCAGTAAGGACAGGGGAAGAGAGGCTCAGAGCGATAACGTGCGTTACAGTGAGGTGTTGGAAGTGGCCAGATGTGCAATTGCTCACAGGGTGGCAGAAGGGACCCAGCTGGTCCCAACAACCATTTAACTCTACAGGCATCTCTCACACTGGTGCAACCCAGAGTAGTTAACATCTCAGAATAGGTGCTCATATTGCAACTTCTCTGATGGGAAAGCTGATTCAGTAGGTGCCCTGACCCTTTTTCCTCTGCCCTGCTTCCTATTTCTCCTTTCCCCTTCATTGCCATTGTGGTTTTGGTTTTAAACTTTTGTTTTAAACATCCCCATTCCTAGGGCTCATTACTGGTGCATGCCAGATGTATTGAAATGTCAATAAATGGTCTTAGAGCACTGATACCTCCTCTGTTCTTCCCAACTTAAATTGATAAGTGTCAACTAGGGAACGTGGGGCCTACTTCATGGGTCAAACCACTGTTTGTCCCCAAAGGCAGCCTCTGCTCATAACACTGCCGCTTCTCCAAAGAACTGGATCAGATAGGCAGGAACCTGGATGACGGTATGAGGGCCTTGAAAGATGGGGTGCGAGCCTGACCTTTTCTTCAGTTTGTGGCAGAAACAGCAGTAACAAAAGCCGTGCAGGGGAAGAGGAGGGCTCTGGACTTGGCAAGAAAGCTGCCAGAGTACAGTTTTCCTCTCACTTGTTTTGTCACCAACTTATTGGCTTTAATGTCTGTAAACATGGGCCATGCAGTCGGCAAGGGAAACTCAAAATCTTTCTGTGGCTGTGAAAAGCAGAGTTGGGAGACATGAGTTCTTCATCATTTTCCCATGGACTTGACAGACTTCAGTGAATGACTTTTAGTTGAATGACTTTGCATGTTGTGCAGTGATTTGCAACAGGGCATGGTGTGAGTCAAGTACTGATGTTCTGAACTCATAGCTTGCTGCCTGACTTAAATGACTAGACAAAGTGCAGGGCTGGCATTAAGCCCCCAATAATCCTTACCACTTTGGAAAGTGGCTATCTGTGGGCACAAGCCGGATAATTCCAAACCTGTGATACTCTGTGCAATGAGATCTCCTTTTATCTGGTACCTGGTATTTGAGAACATACTTTTGTTCTGGGGCTCCCTTAAAGGCAAACAGGAATTCCTTACCTAATAAAACAGCCCAGCGACTTGCAATTGTGTATTTAGCATCTAACTGAAGCATGACATCCAAAAAAACTTATTTACATTTCTCCCTGCATCATCTTCCCTCCTTTCCTGACATACTCCCCATCTGCTCTAGCTGCTGAACTCTTTCAATCATTTATTCTGATCTTTCCACCAATTAATAAAAGAAACAACCCTGAAAGGCATCATGGATCTCAGCTATGGGTTAAATCCATGTAAGTTTGCTTTGACTTTCAGACAGCCTTGATTTCTTCCTACCTGCAATTGGAGTCCATGAGCTAGAGAAGAGGAAATCGTTTGCATTGTGCAGCCATGACAGTGAAGCAGAATGAGCTTCATGCTGCAGTGGGAAGTGCTTTATGATTTAATTTAATGTCTGGAAGAATGGTAGCTTGGTTAGGTAGCAGCAGGCAGGGAAGTTGAGTTTGAAAAAGGCAATCCTGGAGTGTGTGCATGTGTAAGGTTTGAAGCCTGAGCCTGTGGTTTCCAGTCCCATGAGACTGTGCTCCTTCCCTATGAAAGGGGCCAAGCAGCATATGAACTGGTTTAACTAGTAGCCATCTAAATGGCAGCAACGAAAACTCAAGCCTCCTAGTTGAGGATGAGGGGATGACTGTAATTGCACATAATCACATTAATTTAAGTGAAACTGGTCTGTTTTATTTGATGAATGATCATTTGATCTCCATTTGTTGTATAAGCTATGAAATTGTTTCTTAACTATGTTCATCATTCACCTGTCATTAGGAACTTCATGAAGACAGCATTACTGCTACATTTGTAGATAAAAGCTATACATGTGCATGTGTGCCTATGCACAGTCATTTCTATGGTCGGAGAGTATTAACAGGGTAACAAAAGCAGGGACTCAAAATGGAAGCAATGCCTGAATTAACATTGCTCAGGTAACTCCTTTAGTCATTTATGCACCTGTGCTCTGATAGTCTTTAATCATATTATCACATATGTTTTATGCCTCCTTTCAGGGCTCAGGATACACAGTCTCCATTTAATGAGCAGCTGTTCAATTTTTTTCATCACTGACGAAGACACATCCCCTTTCCTTAATACTGGGAGCTAATCAAACCCTGCTCTGAGGACAGCATGAATCATTTCCACTTGTTTTGTTCCTGTGGTGCTTGCCACTGATGTATCTGAATGCTTTCCCCTTTATTTTGTCTTCAGATGATGTGGTGAATTGAACTGGGGTGCTGTTTTTCACTCTTTGGACCAAGGTTGCTGAGGGAATACGAAAGTTTAAAGGGGCTGTTGGGTTTGGATGCCTATATGTTATACTGAGAACACCTTGTAATGTGAGACAAGCTCTGTTCACATTGTGGCACCGCTGTTGTCTGCAGCTGCTTTTTGTGTGCTTCTGCCAATCAGACCCCCAGATAACATATCAGGGAGCTGGAAAATATCCACATGAATAAAGATTACTTTAAGTTGCTTGTGCAATGTTCAACACCTTTTGTATTTACAATCACTTAAGTCTTAATTCTCTGCAAATCTTTCAACTTAAAAAAAGAGATGACTCTAGGATAAAAAGTAAGAATGAAGGAGCATAAGAGACATTGTAAATAATCCTTAAGGAGTTGAAAAAAATAAAATTAAATGAGCCAGCTAGGGACTGTATTATAATTGCACAAAAACATTACATTTTCAATTCTAATATTTCTGTCCTTTGCATGCTTTTGCTGAATTTGAAACCACAAGAACGTTCTTTGGAAGTGAGTGTCCACATGTGTTTGCATGTATGTGTGTGATTGCCTAAATTTAAAACCAAAGTAGCTGAAAACAAAATTTCCATCATGTAGCAATACAGGACGAGGTATGAACCATCACAAGGGTTGGAACATTTGTTTCAGTTGCACAACACGGACCTTCTTGCCCTGAGTTAAAGGAGTGTTTGATAGCAGAAGGTGGTTGTCATCATCAGCTTAAATTCTCTGTAGGGGGTGAAGAGACACCCACTTTGCCAACATTTATTCACAGATACTTGCCTTCAGCAGAAGATTACAGTTGGGAGCATGGGCTCCTACTTGAGATACTCAAGGTAGGGTATTCTGCTGGGTGGAAACTCTTCTGCCAGTGAAGGAAAGAATTTGTTACATCTGCTTCATCTGCCATGGCAGGAAAAAGGAAAGAAAGCAAAATAAGCCAATAGGAAAGACAGAAAATACATGCGTGGTCAACAGGAATTTTCTAAATGCAGCTGAATGTGGCAAGGATCTGTTGTTTCAATTTCTTTATTCTCTGTGTGGGACTTGCTGAATATTTGTCAAAAACATACTGTGCTGGAGGATTGATTTAAATACATGTTGTTGCAGGCTCGAATGTTAGTTTTATACAGAGAAGGGCCTCATTAAATTGCACTGATGACCAGAAGTCCCAGGGTAGATGGATAAATTTGTGAACTAGTTAATCAAAGATACACATGAAAAAAATGCAGTGACCCCTGAGGAAAAGTGTACCTGAAGCCTATGTATTTTATTTGGAATTTATTTGAAAAGGTTTTTTGTTTAACTTATTTTTGATAATATTTGACAGTGAATTGGCGAATCCACCAAAGTGCATGTTATGTTGCAGGGGAGTCTGAAAACTTGTGATCCCAGTTCTGCTTTTCAGTACTTACTAGAGAATGGGGAGAGGGCCCTGCATCTTGATGAAAACCTTCAGGGAGATTCAACAATAAAGTATTTGTGAGTGCGGTTTTCAAATCATCTAATTTGTTCATCAAGTAAAACAGAAGTTGCCAGACTTTGTCAGGCCTATGTCATGATTATTGTACTAAGTTGTTTTCATGGGTGCTTGATGATTTCAAGGGAAAAGTAGAAACCTCACAGAGGACAATTCTGAAATCACTTTTCTTCTTTTCATCAGTCCTCTTTGCGTGTCAGTTATTATTTGTTATTATCACAAGTTGGAGGCTACTCTTAGTTCTGTAGAGAAGTAAAGGCAACTGGAGATGAAGTGTAGCTATGGAGATGGAGAGATGGAGGGAAGCACAAAAAAGTGAGGGAGGACAAGGACATAAGCAGTGGGACTTTCTGGTCACATTGTTTTTCATGGGACCATCCTGCTGGCTCCTGTAGGAGCACTGGGTATCTTCTAGGAGGTATCACTGAAAGATCATGTTTGACCAGAAGATAGCTGCTGCTTAGAGGACATACACACAGAGGTGGGGAAACAAGGACAAGACGCAGTTGCAAGAAGTATACATGATCAAATCACTGAGATGGCATCAAAAGTAAGAGAAGTGTGATAAGTGGGAAAGGGATGAAGATAATACATGGTAGGAGGCTTGAGCAGAAATGCAAGCAGGGGCTCTTTATGTGTTTGTATATTGACTTCATTATGGAAAACTATGTTGCCTACGGAGATGAGGACAGCATCGGTTGATGCCAAAAGGTTTGCTGCATGATATTAAATAAATCTTCTTCCTCTTGTATGATGAGCTCTCAGGCGTTTTTCTACCTGAGGTCATCCAAGTTCTTCTTGTGAACAGCTGACTCTCAATGGGATTGTCAGGTTTGCTCGTTTTCGGCTAGAGAGTTTTGAAGTTTGGTTGGAAAGAGCACCCAAAGCCTCCTTTGTGCTTTACAACAAGCCTGACAACCACAGCTGGCTACCAAGTTTACCCTGGCTTCAAGCACATGGTGAGGTAACCTCAGGGAAATCATGGCTTTCAATACGTCTAGCTGAGGTTCTCTGCCTGCCATTGTAATGTGTTGGGTTCAGATCACCAATTTCTGAATATCTAATATAAATGAAGTTTCAGCTGTTAATACTGCATTGAATTTGATTCTTGAACAGCTGGGTTTTGCAGAAGTTGCTTACTGTATCCTAGATCTGACAAAGTAGTGAACTGTGGACAAAGAACAGTTTGCTTTACAAAGAACAGTGAGCTGTTCTGGTCATATCTAAAGTAAAGAAAGAAAATGCTGTATTTTCATACACATATTTCACTCAACTGCTATATCTTTAAAATATTAGTACTTGAAATAAATCCTCAGGTAACCCTTACCTGCAGATAAATTGCACCTTTTGAAAAAAGGCACAATACAACAGTCCGAGGTCAAGAAATTAGAGAAGAGGGAGGAGGCTATGGGTGAACTTTGAGGTAAAATTCCAAAGGGTTTCCTCTACGGATACATAAGCCACAATGATGCTGGGTCATGGGAAGAAGAATCTTCTTTCTATGATTTTAATGATAATCACTGGATATACATATGAAAATACAGGTTCACATTTGAAGCAGCATTGGTCTCATTTTTTTTCAATTTTACTTTGAGGTTGTGTTGAAATTTTTCCCTTTTTCTGACAGCTGATTCTCCCAGCGTAGTTCTGAAATACACATTTTGGATGGTTTTGTATGGGATGCCTATCTCAGCTTGAGCAGGACTCATTAATCTTCAGTGGCACTGAACTGAAAGGATTAATGAAAACGCCTCTTCGGGATTTGTAGTTATTTTGACCCTTCATTTTTATTTCTAATTTCCTGTTTGAATTAATACCAATAAACCCCTTGGAACTTACCACCTGCCACCTAATTAATTAATGATAATTTTCCAGTGTATTGGGTCCAGCAGAGATGGAGTTAATTCTCCCCATAGGAGCCCTCATAGTGCTGTGCTTTGTATTGGTAGGTAGAAAGGTGCTGATAACACACCTGTGTTTTGGTTACTGCTGAGCAGTGCTGCCACAGCATCAAGGCTGTCTCTCCAACATTTTCACCCCCTCAACAGCAAGCTGGGGCTGGGCAAGATCTTGGGAGGGAACATAGCCAGGACAGCTGACCTAAACTAACCAAACAGCTATTCCATACCATATGATGTCAGCTCAGCTATAAAGATTAAGTAAAGGGAGATGGAAGAGGGGGCATTTTCATCTTCCGGAGCAACCACTATGTGTACTGAAGCCCTGCTTTCCAGGAATTGGCTAGACATCTGCTGCTGATGGGAAGTAGAGAATAACATCATTTGTTTTTCATTTACTTCCACATGCAGTCTTTGCTTTTGCTGTCCCATGAGTTTTTCCATCTTATTTTGTCCCTGTCTTGTCAGAGGCCACTCTTGGTGGGCATCTGGTGCTTGGTGGGCACCTGGCATCCAGCCAAAGTCAACCCACCACATCCTGGAACTGGATTGATCCATGCATTAATTTTTAAATCACTGGTGAGCTTACTGGGAGTCTTGTGACCAGCAGGGTGCTCTCCAAGCCACAGCTCATGGAGACAAGCCATTATATGAGAGCATCTGCTCTCCTTAAATATAAAATAAAACAAAAATTAAGGTCTGAAATTCTCAGGTTGTAACAGTAAGCATGAAAGTCTGATATAGCCATATGCTAATTCTCACTATTCAGAAAGGAGACAAAAAGAGACCAGCATTGATTCATAAGTCTCATTGTTTTTACAATTGTGATTCTTTGGTATTTGACTTCAGATTTTTGAATTCCTCAAACTGGCAGCCTCAAGATTTATTAAACATTTTGGTCATGGTGCTCTTCCAAGTTAGGCTGCTAGCGTCTTGTGCAAAAGGACATTAAGCAAAGCAAAAACGAATAGGAGATCTCAGTCCAAGTCTTAACCACAAGGTTATCCACTTATATTTTTTAATCCAGGAGCTTCAGGAAGGTTGTATCTGCATTGCAAAGGCAGCAAGTTCTACCTATTTACAGGATGGGGAAAAGAAAAACAAACAAACAAAAAAGAAAAACAAGATACAAATTACAAACCAAACTCAGGAGTGATAATTTGATTTGTGCCAGCTGAGAAACCTACTCTTGGCCCTCACTGCAGACAGTCCGACTCTTCTTTGCACTGTGCAAAGAAATTCTATTACAAGGAGTGCTTATTAAACCTGATATTTCAAGAAAGCTGGCTTTTCCACCTAGTAATAGCAGCTATATATTTTCAACAGTGGCACACTTCAAGGCTAAACACTATGATTTTACAAAAGCTTGTATTATGGTGGCAGCTTTGTGTGCAAATATTTGCAGTTAATTGCAGGAAGTCTGTGTGTAGTGTCAAGGCTAAAGAAACAGGTACAAGTGAATTTACACTTCTCAGATTTCCCAGTAAACATCAATCCAAGCATCTTACTCTTGATTCCACTATAGCTTTTATCGATGTAAACCAGGAGTAATTTTACTGAGAGCATGAACACTGCAAGGCTAAAATGGCACAAAGCAAACTCTCTAAAGACTTCCTTGCTTTAACAGAAACCTTACTGGGACTCTTTATGACTGGAAAGAAACCATTTCACTTAGTGGCTAAGACTGAAACGTGTGCTAACATGTTTGCATTTATTTGATGATGTCCCTTCAAATAACTGTGGCTTTATGGAGACACTCTGACCATATTTATGATTGGGGTAAGGATTTTTGAAACAGGAGTGAGAATACCAACTTCCTCTGTAGAGAAAGACCTGTATGGGGACAACATTGTGGGACCACTTACTGTTCTTGTTATTAAATTAAGCAAAAGCACTTGTCAGCTGAAATGAAAACAGAATTGAAGGGAAAAAGTAAAATAAAATATAAAAGATTCTCTTAAAAGAAAAACAACCTCTAAAATGTGGGGTCTGCCAGTCAATGAGTGTTCATGTTTTAGGACTATCACTCCAAGATCCACAAGCTGCAAGGCATTAACTTGAATATGTAAATTTTGCTTCACTAACTGTTGCAGTGATTTCAATACCAAGGCCATGACAATGGTGTAGGGGAAGGGATGCAGACCTACACCATGTTGAAGGGGATACGTCAGCTGTTCAAACAGGTCAGAGATCCCAGCATGGGGCAACTCTGCCTTCCCTTCTTCCAAGGAATTTGAACGCATTACCAGCAAGCAATTAATCTGCAAGGCTGCCGGTCTTCAATGCCAAAGAAATTGTCTTTCACGTGTATAGCATGTTTGTGGAGCAAGTTGGGAGTTCTCTGTGGTGGCATTGATATTTCAGAGTAGGATACTATTATCTGACCTTGTCATTCAAGATTCAGGGAAAATATATGAGTGTGAGGTTTTCTTCTTAAGATTAGAAGTACGATCCTGAACAGTGTATACATGAGTTAGTCTTTCATTACTGGACTTGTAAACATTACCATTTTTCTTTGCAATAATTGAGTGAGCCTGACATTTCGTTTAGGACGCTTCTTGAGAGACAACATTTTGCAAGTGCCTCAGAAAAAAGGTGGTGTGTGGGGAGAGACTTTGAATGGACTTTAAACCTACTTAGTATAATTAAAAAAATTGAACACATGCACAGACACATACTATTAACTTCTAGAAACTGTGATATTTACCAGAGTGCAACTGTGCCTGAACAAAGGAGGCAAAGAAATTCTGATTTTTTTCCCTTCTTAATAATGCTAGTGCAACAAAATGGAAGACTAGACAGCAGAGATAAATCCAGTTTTATTGTATAATTTGACCATTTAGTCTGATGGATAGTTCAGTTGATGAGTGTTCTGCTAGTTACCACAGGTGATTAGTGCTGTGTAAGTTCAAAATATTTTGGGAAGATGTGAGCCCAGTATTTTTGTGAATTACAGAAAAGATTTACACTAGGTCATTTTGCCTGAGTGCTTCAGGAACAGCTGATCACCCAGCACCAATTCTTGTGTCAGTGAAATATCTTTTCCTCTCTTTGATGCACAATATCATTGTTCACAATCCATGCAAGAGGATGGGCATGGCTTTGGAAACATGATGATATTTCACCTTCTTTTACCCTGCAAATTACCTGTGACATTTCATTTAAAACCTAAGGTGCCATAAAAGAAGAAATCCTTGGCTGCAGTAGTGACAAATACACAGAACAAACCTTGTGAAAGAATGATTTTCAAAATTAATCTTAAGAACACAAGAGCTTTGGCCAGGCTGCTCCTCTCCAAGGAGCAAGGGGAAGGCAGGGGAGGCTTCCAGAACTTCTGGCTCTACCAGTGCTGGCTCTCACACCTGTTTTTGTGCTCCTGCCTCAAAGCAGAACCCTCCTGAGGCACTGCTGGGTTTACACCTGCCTCTACTTCTTGTTGCACTGCTATCAGAGTGCAGATCCCACTAGTGCTACGAATCTAAGGACGTGCAGGGTGAGTTTATGAAGAAAAACCCTCCAAGGGGGGGTTGTGGAGTTGAGGCCTGGTTGCAAGGGATGACAGTCTTCTCAGGGAGGAAAAGATGCCTGAGGAGATAACTGCTGTGGCACTGGTGCTGCCATCTGACAGTTGCAATAGCAAAATGAAGCTGTGACTTGCTGAATTTCAAATTTCACTTTTTATTAATATTGTGCATAACTCAGGTTATTTTCAAGCTGCAAGCTGATTAATCATAGTCTCTTCTTGCTTAAAATTTCCCTTAGAGTTTCAAACAAAAATGTTATCCTTAGTTCTCCGTCTTAAAAAGTGCCAGTGCATAGTGCTGTTTGTGCAACCTGGCAGAGGCAGCTGTATTTTCATGCAGATGTAGGATTCTTATATATACACACAGACAAATTGTCAGTCAGCATGAGCAATTTGATTTACCTTCCCTGAGAGTCTGGTGTCCAGCCATTAAATTGCCTCTGAAGACTTCAGGCCAACAGGTTTTCTTTTCAAGCCTACTTTAAAATTTACCTATTCCCAGGGTCCTGCAGGTCCTACTCCCTCCCCAGAGATACACTTACCAATGAATGACAATGTTCTATTGTTGCTAAATAGAATATATATAAAAAAGAGACTCATCCTGACAGCCAGGGCACTTCAGAGACCTCTCACTCTGGTACACTGGCCAGGTCCTCCAGCTGCCTGTTGGTAGCCCCAGGCTATGGTGTTACTTGTGTAGAAACAACATTATACTAGATATTGATATATGCCTTCTATTCTCTGTGAAGCAAGTGGCACTCTGTTAACTAAAAGTAATATGTTACTGCACATGCGGGTTTGTTGCTGTTGCTCTGTTTGTAGTGCAAAGTCAGATTCGGGATTACCGCAACCTCTTCTGTACTGTTGATGCAGCAGAACAAAACCTGCCTGTCCCCTTTATTGTAGAATAGGGATTATAACACGTAGGGTTGAAGGTACCTTTTAAACATGAGAAAACACAGGAGTGGAGCAAACACGTGCCCTGTTACTGATTCCCCAGAAGGTTTTGAGAAAGTAATATCTAATCTACATCTGCTACTGCCATTGATACATACAGGAAACTGCACCAGTTCTGTCCCTAAAGGAGGAGCACTATGGGCTAATTAGTGAATATTTGTAAAGTGCTTTGAAGAGGAAACCTGCTACATCTTATAATTACCTGATACAAGCCAGATCCCAGTGGAGTGCTCCAGATGGCTGGTGCTCCATCCTTCACCCCTGCTGTTGAGGCCAGTACGGGGAGTGATCCTGTGCTCTTCCAACAAAGCAGGTGGGGAGCCCTTGGGGGAAGTGCATTGTGTTTTCTTGAAAGTCAGATCTTATTTTTTAAAATGAAAGAATAATTTTTTTATCTCTGCAGAACTAGATGTTTGAAGTCTGTCTGCTTCCCTTTCATCTTTACAGCTTTGCTTTTTCATTTGCAGCCAGACCACCAGGCTGAAAGGAGCACAGATCAGGGTAGTTGGAAGGAAAGCTGAACAATTCCTATCCAAACCCTGCTTTTCCCACTATGCATGTTTTATGGAGAGGTGATCTCCTTGGCTGCCTTGTGGCAAAAAGCCAGAAGGGATTTCTGGGTACTTCACATGCCTTTCTAACCTTAAAAACACTGATTGTTTTGTTGTTTTTTAAAATGGAATAAAAATCTGTTGATGCAGAATGTATCATTTGCAATACAACAATAAGTTGCCCTGAGCACATGGAGCCTGGCTCAGGTTCTTTGCTGGTTTCCATGTCATCTCTTCAGCTGTGCCAGGACCTCTCACCACAATTGCTTTTCCTGTAGCAATATTTTTTGCCTTTGAAAACTGTCTCTTAGTGATCTATCTATGTTGCCTAGAAAGAAAGGAACCAGGTTGTGTAAAATTTGGGAGAGTGCATTCTGTGACCAATGTGTTTTTTAAGAAAGGTATTCATATAAACCAGGGCTAAAACTTGGAAAAATGTTCTGAGAAGACCTGAGGGGATGATTAGAGAAAACAGCCCCTCTGGGAACCTAAGCTCTTTCTTTTTTCAAGAAAGAAGGTTAAAGTTTGGGTCGAGCAGTCTGATTATGGCATTAATTTAATTTTCAGTCTCTGCAGTTCAGATGTTCACATAGGTGTCTATCTCTGAGTATAGAGAAACCACACTAAAGAAGGGCCTATTTCTCATCTTGACCATAAAGGTAGCTCAAGCAGATGAGGACCTATGGTCTGGTCCACCTTCAGTCAGGTGTTCAGTCCATAAGAAAAAAGAGGCAAGGACTAGGAATTAAAGCTGGTTTGGTTTTTAAGCTGGAAATATTAAGCAGGTTTATTACAATGACAGTAATAAAAATATCAGAATGATGTAAAAGGCATATGGTGAATTCTGCTCCATTGTAGATTGGAAAATCTAGGCAGTATGTTTATCTTTCAGTGGTGGCTCTAGTCAAAGAACAGTAAATCTGAAGAAGTCCTCTGGTAAATAAGATGCCAGCTTAGATTATTTGGATGGAGCTTTCAGGCTGAATGAATCCTTGTGCTGTCAGTTCCTGTGAAAAGACCTCAAACCTCAAAGTGAAACTCACTAAACACCCACATTCACATGGTTTCCCACCAAAACTGTGTGGGTCAACAAACAGCAAATGCCACTAAGAAATGATGCAGTAATCTGGATTGCCTGAACATGTTTGCAGAGAAAAGTGGATGGAACTAAGAAATTGTTTTCTTCAGTGTTTTGGGACCTGACATGAATTAGATTCTCTTTTGCATGCTGGGAGACATGCCCTGTCCCAGCAACTTCAGACTTGAGGGAATGCAGTGGTTTTTATTATCTCTCTGTGCTTTCCTCATGAGTGACATCGGGTCTGCATGTGGGCGGAAACACAGTCTGACCTGGGGAAACGTGCAATAATAGTTAAAATAAGCAAAACTGTAAGAAATCCTACTCACAGATCAGACTCCTGATAAGTAGCAAGAGCAAAGGTCAAACCTGAGAGAAGTGTCACTCTGGGTGTAAAACAAGAGAAGAGAGCAGGGTCCAGACGCAGGAAATCACCAGAGAATGGTGGGGCAGCAATGGTAACTCCCCTTCCATCAAACATGAGCTTGTCTCCTTTTTCAAGCTGAGAATTTGCATCTTGTCTCTGGTTAGCCCTCAAAGACAGTCTCTTCTGTTGCAGGCGAAGGTAATCAGCAAGCCCCTTTTTTCCATGGTATTCCTTGCATTTTGGCAGCACTTCATGTAAACATGCACAGATACCTCATCGTCTGCTAGGACTGTCATTGTGCAGCCTGCAAAAAGGTTAGGCTGCCTGATTTGCAGAGGTCTGCAATCTCTCAAACTGATCGGTATTACCTCATTATTTCCTTGTGCTCACTTGGGCTTGACCCATTGTTTGCTGTCTTGGATAGTTTGGAAAAAATGTCCATTCTCTACATAAGAAGCTTTCAGAATACTGTACTGAATCATTACATAATATGTGTGTACATATATCTAAATATATACGTAGGTATTAATCTATGCATATAGCTATAGAATGTCTTTTGCATGTGCAGTTGTGTAAAGATCTTATCCTGAAGACGTGCCAAAAAAAAAGCCTGGTGCAAAACTGGTCCCTCACAAATCCCAGACAAGCTCTCCATTACCCTGAGTCCCTTTGTGCATGTGCTACCACAGTGTACCATTTCAGCCTTGTCTTCCCAGACCAAAGCTTTCCTCTTCAACCCTCTCCTCCTCTCCAGGGCTAAGTACACTTCTAAATCAGGCTGTTAATTTGCACACTTCTTTCCACACAGAACCTGCCCATCTGCCAAACATTATAACCAATATTTTAGGTCCTTTGGCTTTTATCATCCTGTCTAACACCATCTGCTGTAGAAAATTAACTTGACTACTTTAGTGTGCTCTTTGTGGGCCTCTTTCTCTTAATTTTATGTTCACAGGCCACAATAATGCAAGCAGTATTGGATCGTAGCTATGCTGATGTAGCTCCATCTTCTTCCCTGACCTGGCAAGTGCTCTTTGCAGAAGAACATCCTGAGATGCAGGGTGTAGGGAACCTCTTTCAGAAGTCAGGGACTCTATCTTTAATAACTGAGTACCTGTGCTTGAGGCTATACATAATGAAGAAGCTCCAGTGGCCTCTTCATGAAGGGCATCAGCCAGTGTTGGTTTTGGCACTAATATTGTCTTTCTTCTTGCTTGCCACCAGTGTGCCATATCAGGGACACTTTCAGAAGCAAAGGGAAACATTTTCTGCAGTTGTCTCTTCTCATTGCAGTCTTAAAGTTGTCAGAGGAAGAGATTAAGGCTGTGTCATTTTTGGTTTTTCTTACTGTCTTTGGTCAAGAAAATGAATTGTCATAAAAAAACCTGAAGACCTGATCTCTTCTCATTAGGTGCTCTTTTCAGCCTGAGACTTAGGGGAATTTTAATGAGAACAGACACTGATGCAGAATGAGCATATTCCCACCAGTGGCTACCCCACTGGTAATCTGAGTATTTCCAATTCTTGATCCCACTGGAGCTTAGAGATATGTTTGTACTGACTGGGGAAGGGAAGGCATCCATTCTGAGTTCAATGGCCTCCAAATATTACTTAGGGCAAGATAATAGTGAATTATATAATACCCATCAAGCAAAAAGACAATGCTGTGAATGAGTGTTCACCTAATTTACATATAGACAATGTCTACCTGAGTATTTGTGCAGACAGAGAAAACACATTGTTAAACAATTCCTTTGAAAATTCAGTGGCCAGATAAAACGTGTTAGTCATCACTAACTGAAGATGGGAGTGGTATCTTCAGTGTCAACTGCTTCTGGTGCCAAAAGTAATTCTTAAAACTCTGAAGCCCACCTCTGTTTGGAAAAAGCAGGTATCTCTCTTACAGTGCCTAGAAACCTCCAGCCTGTGCTCACAGGACTTGGTATAGCATCTTTCAAGCATAAGAGGCTGTGCCCATTGTTGCAGGACTGTAAATTAATTGCTTATAACATTGTCTGAGACTAAAAATTGCTCAAACAGTGCACTGGGACTGCCCTGGAAATCTGTAAACATGATAGAAGTTGCCATGTATTTCTCAGATGTATAGTGCTCACCTGCCTTCATAGTAGCTTAGGGATCCTTGCAGATGGAGCAATAATACTCCTTCAGTCACTCATTTCCAGTACTCTAATTGCAATAATAACCTGATCTGTGGCCACAATAAAGCCTTTTTAACGCCAGGTTTCTAAAGCCTTAATCTGAATGTATGCGGTAGCTTCACAGACCTCAGTAATGACACCTAGCATGATATGAGTACACTTGCTCTTTTGAGATGGTAACAGATGGATGCCTGCATTAAGGTGTAAACTCAAAACTACTTCCCATGGAGCAACACAAAGCTACACGATTTCTTACTCTTTCCAGAAAATGATCAAAGTTATGTTACTTTAAAAAGTTATTACAACCTTCTACATGCACCGTCAGTCATCCTGCGTCTTGGTATTTTACCTGTCTCCTGATTTGGGTGTTTAAACTCCGTTTTATGATATCATTAGGACATTTAAGATGGTATTAACAGTTTATCTATCACTAAAGCTTCTGTAAGGCCTATAGTATTTCATGTCTTCGCAAAGCCTTTAGCTGAGCAATATAGGAACTGATCAATGCTCCAGGAAGACCAGCAATATATTAGCAGATAGGAAGAGACCTACATTAATTTCCATTTTGTTAATGCTCTTTTGGCTACGTCCAATTTTGTCCTGGTTTTTTCTGCAATAAAGTGAATTTTCTTCCTAGTAGCTGGTATAGTGCCGTGTTTTGAATCTGGGATGAGAATAATGTTGAAAACACTCTGATGTTTTAGTTGTTGCTAAGGAGTCAAGGACTTTTCAGCTTCTCATACTGCTCTGCCAGCAGAGGCTGGGAGTGCACAAGAAACTGGGAGGGGACACAGCCAGGACAGCTGACCCAAATGAGCCAAAGGGGTTTTCCATACCATAGGACATCATGCCCAGTATATAAACTGGGGGGAGTTGGCCAGGAGGCACTGTGGCTCAGGGATTGGCTGGGCATTGGTCAGCAGATGGCGAGCAATTCTATTGTGCATCACTTATTTTGTATGTTCTATTATTACTATTATTATTCCCCCTTCCTTTTCTGTCCTATTAAACTGTCTTTATCTCAACCCATGAGTTTTACTTTTTTCCCAGTTCTCTCCCCATCCCACTGTGGGGGCATGGTGCTTAATTGCCAGCTGGGATTAAACCACGACATCTCTTGATTTAGTGTTAAGGTTTTGAAGGTAAAATGTTACAAAATGTTAGTTTCTTTCTGGATCGTCAAGTCCAACAGGCAAAAGTTTAGGCCATTTCATCCATCGAGAGGTTTTTTTTTTTTTATTTTGTCCATATTGAACATTTGACCATTGATACATTTTAAGTGAAGGTGGAGATTAGATTTAAGGTTTACTTAAGGGCAGAGAAGAACTTCTTAATTGTTTAGCCTTTGCAAACATCTTCCCTTATTCTTGGTGCATGTTCTAAAGAAGATGCAATGTGTAACTGGACTCTACATTCTGTACTTTTCAAAGCTCTAGCCCTTGGCCTAAAAAATTGCACCAAAATTGCAAAGTATCACTTAGGCTCTTCAGATACAAGTGTTCATCCTAGTCCAGTGGAATCAAGAAGATCCATCAATAAGCCAGAAGAGTTGCTCTTTTGTTTTCAGTCTATAGACTTGGTTTCTACAATAACTACAGTCTTGGGTATAACAACAGCATCAGCAAGTACAGTCAGCTGAAATTCAGTAATCCTTAAGCTTTTGCTAACAGTGTGTACCACAAGCTAACAAACAGAAATCTGGAATCCCTCAAACCTTATGTTTCTATCCCCCTATGTGAACAATCTGACAGTAAACCTATGTTTTTGGGTTTCTTTACCCTTCTCTCTACCCCTCCAAATACCCATCCTTAATTAAACCTAAAAATGTTACCTTGGTGGCTCATACCTTCACTGAATATACTGACCTTCTTGTCATGAATGTTTAACTAAGAGAAGTAAAATAAATTTTATCCCCTAAAACAAGTACTCCAAAAACCTAGTTTTGAAAGACCATTAGTCAAAAAGTTTAGTTGTGGAATTCAGCAAGTGAATAAAAATCTGCAATAGAAACATTACACACTATTGCATGCCTTTGTATAGGAATGTTCCAAGATGTTAAGAAACACTGAGAGGTAGCCTGCTGTCGTGGTTTAACCCCAACCAGCAACAAAGCACCACGCAGCCACTCACTCATTTTCCCCCACCCAGTGGGATGGGGGAGAAAAATCAGGAAGAGAAGTAAAACTCATGGGTTGAGATAAGAACGGTTTAATAGAACAGAAAAGAAGAAACTAATAATGATAACACTAATAAAATGACAGCAGCAATAATAAAGGATTGGAATATGCAAGTGATGCGCAGTGCAATTGCTCACCACCCGCTAATCGACACCCAGCTAGTCCCCAAGTGGCGATCCTTCCACGCATGTCCCCAGTTTATATGCTAGACGTGACATCACTTGGTATGGAATACCCCGCTGGCCAGTTTGGGTCAGCTGCCCTGGCCATGTGCTGTGCCAACTTCTTGTGCCCCTCTAGCCTTCTTGCTGGCTGGGCATGAGAAGCTGAAAAAACCTTGACTGTAGTCTAAACACTACTGAGCAACAACTGAAAACATCAGTGTTATCAACATTCTTCTCATACCTATCTCAAAAACATAGCACTGTACCAGCTACTAGGAAGAAAATTAACTCTATCCAACTGAAACCAGGACACCTGCCTAGCAAGAGGAAACATTCCCTAGATTTCAATGAGGTCTCTAAACTCAGTGATGGCTAAAAACAAATGACCAGTGACTTCATTAAGTGTAAATCACTGGTCCCTGCTGACAGAAAGCCCCACTTCAGGTAATTGGGTACTGAAAGTGCAAGGTGAAGCCTGAGCTACTCAAGCTTGCTTTTTATGCGCCTACCACGGAGCTCATTCATTGCTTGTGCTGTAACTACAGGTAGGTAACCTGTGCCTGTGCGAAAGGTAAACATGATGAGTATCCCTGCTGACATTAGTCCTCCTTCTAGCTCAGCATACCATGAAATCTCCAATTAAGCATCATTTCCTCTTCTTTTTCAAAACCCTGTTTCAATGTCTAAACTAGTGTAGTCTTAAAAGGTGAAATAGGCATTAGCTGCACCAAAATATGTTCGGGGTTTTTTCTAATTTGTGCAGGCACCCATGTCGCTATCTTCAGCCTGGCTGAGATTTTGTAATCTGCTAGTTTTGCAGGAATATATTTCACTTTTGCTGACTTCCAGCTTCAAATGCCAGGGAGCAGCCTAGGGACTTAACATTCTGCTGGATGGAGAGAAAGACCCCCTCAGAGTGAAGGACAATAGGTCCTTCTTATCATTTGAAAACAGGTCTGATGGTCCCAGTGTGGTGTTCTGTTTGTGCTAGTGCAGCTTTGGCATGGGCAGGATTGCAGTCATGTATGAACACTAAGGGGAGCAGAAAAGTTTCAAAGAGAAAGCCAGGAGTACATCAGAGCCTCAGACTTCTTTTTATTTCCTTTGATTAATGTCTTCATTGCACTGAAGCAATCATTATGCCATTTTGGGGGAAAAAGAAGGAAAATTTTCCCTTCAAAAATACTTAGGAATGAAGAATGACAAGTTCAGACTGATTGATCCAACAGAACAAACGTCTATCCTCCTCTGAATGGTGTCTTGCTTCATTGAGAACAAAGTGCTATGCATGCACATAATTAATAAAGTTAATACAATTTAGTGCCACATTAAATATTAGAAACAATTTATTTATAGAGGTGACATTCTAGTCCTCATGTACTTTCTAATACAGGTACACAACTGATATACCTAATTTTATAATGTTAACATATGATTAACAGCCAGTGCAGTCATGCAATAATGTGGAAATAAAAATTTATGTGGAATGTTACAGATAGATAAAAACTGCCACACCTCCCCCCACACCAACACACAAAGACAAAATGAAAAGAAGTGGGAATGATACCGCATTTCCAAATGGAATTAATGTTAGTATGCATGTGTTATTACTTATAAAAGGTAAATGATGATGTTGACAATGTAAAGCTCCCATCCTAGAACTACATGTGTTTTTCTTGAATTTAAAAAATCCACAGAGCACCAGCAGCTCATGTAGAGCCACTTGTAAGGACTGCACATATTACAGCCTTCCTAATTAGAATGGCATATGGCCACAGAGCTAATCCTCCTGAAGAGCACTATTCCAGCCTCAGCCAGCTTTTTTGGCCAATTCCCATTGGAAAATTGGATTCCTCCAATGAAACAAGAAGGGTAACAGATGCAAGCTATGGATTAACTCAGCTGGGACTAGAAGCATATCTGAGAGACAGAGACTCTTTCACAAAGTGCTTTACTAACTGTTCAGCTTCCCTTGGGATAAAGTTGCTTAAATTTTGTCAGTTGTGCTGAAAATTATTTTGACAGAGTGATCCTGAGAGAGATCTCCCGGGAAACCATGACCCAAACTATGGAGAGATTTAAGAATTAAAAAAGCAGTAGCATAAATTCCCCCAGGCCCAGGTAGGGCTTGAACAGCTCCTGGCCAGTGACAGAACACCTGAAACCCTTAGGAAAAACACCCACCCCCAGAGGAACATAAGTTCCTGCTGGGTAGAGACCATGGGGTGCTCCACCATCTAGCACTAAAACCAAAGGGCTGCTCTCCAAAGTCTCATCTCCCTCCACTCTGCTGGATGTGACCTACTTAAAGCCAGCTCTACAGAGAAAGAGGGGGAGCTGATGTCAGCCATGCAAATCAGGCTGATTTATATTCTGATGCAATCAGCCACAATCATGAAATCCACTTAGCTGGGTGAGGACTCCAGCTACCTTGTTCAATTACACAATTATCATATTCCTTTTAATCCCAAATAAATTCCTGTATTTAGAATTATTTGAGATGCTTCAGCAATTATATGCAATTAGGTTCTATCAGTAAAGTAAATAAATTATGTGATGTGCCAATCAGATGGCTGTAATGGCAGCTGAAGGAAAAGGCGCTCCTAAGTGTTCTGTTTCATCTGAGGATGCAAATGATTGTTTGGGTGTTATAAAGCCATTGGTTATTGCATTGGTGACATGAAAACTACCCAAGGCCAGATCTGTTGTTAACCATTCAGTAGTTTCAGAGCTGTGCCACCTTAAACAACTGCAAAGGTAATGACTGCTCTTTTTGTTGGATCACTTGGTCATTCATTTCCCTGCTGTGAAGAGATAAAACTGAGGACGCAAAGTCTAATTTTCCTGTAATCAGGAACCTCCGTCGTGCCTGTAGAGTGGGGTTTGAGATCAGTTTCAGAGGAACAGGGGCAAGAAAAGTAGACTGTCGTAGTACTAGAGAAGAAACCTCCACTAGCAGCGGACAGAGCATTCCCTGTCCCCACAGGGACCCTGTGCAGACTCACTGGCCCGAGGCGTATGACAGCATCTCCTCCAGCCTTGTGCAATCTTCTTTTTCCACAGCCAGACTGGGCTGTTTCAGAGTCTCCTGATTCACTCCTGACTTCACTGAGCATGCAGTTCTGTACAGCCTGTCACCATTGTGAACATGCTTTGCTACAGCACAAGACACCAATTTTGAAAATATCAGCCTGTTTTTTGGTCATTTTATTTAATTCTTGTAGCTTTTACTTTACATCAGCTTGGATAACTAGCTTTCAGGCACAGAAAATGAATTATTTAATGCCATCCCACGCTGCCTTGCAGACCAACAGCAGGTTTTAAAGCAGGGACCTGTAATGCCAAAGTACAGATTTCTATAGCTTGAGCTGAAGAGCAATTTCTTCAGCTGGTAGCATGAAGAGACTATTATCTCCCATGCAGTCTAAAAGAAACAGGACATGGCATACAAAGCTGTGATGTTGCCTTTGAAAAGAAGCTTTATTTAAAAACGAAGGCTATTTTATCATCTGTCCCTCCATTGCACTGAAAAATGGTAGACGTAAATGACTGGACAAGCATCTTTTTTCAGCTGGTGAGCACAAATACCATGTAAAAATACTGTCGTGGTTTAACCCCAGCCAGCAGCTAAGCACCATGCAGCCACTCACTCACTCCCCCCCCACCCAGTGGGATGGGGGAGAAAATCAGGAAGAGAAGTAAAACTCATGGGTTGAGATAAGAACGGTTTAATAGAACAGAAAAGAAGAAACTAATAATGATAACACTAATAAAATGACAGCAGCAATAATAAAGGATTGGAATATGCAAGTGATGCGCAGTGCAATTGCTCACCCCCCGCTAATCGACACCCAGCTAGTCCCCAAGTGGCGATCCTTCCACCCATCTCCCATTCTCCCCAGTTTATATACTAGACGTGACATCACTTGATATCACTGCCCGCTGGCCAGTTTGGGTCAGCTGCCCTGGCTCTGTCCTGTGCCAACTACTTGTACCCTCCAGCCTTCTTGCTATGTATCTCAAAAACATAGCACCGTACCAGGAAGACAGTTAACTCTATCCCAGCTGAAACCAGGACACATATTCACCTACAGAGCTTCTGTGAGGGGATTACTGGAGAACACCATGTACTTACTAGCTGCGGCAGAGCCATTACAGCTGGTGGGTTTAAAAGTCACTATGAGGAAGCCTTTGCTCCCAGAAGAAGATTGTAAAGTGTTAGCCTTGTAGCTGAGGCCTGGGGTGTTAATCCCACAGCACCCACATGTACTGTCTGGTGCTTGCCTCTATCTCTACACTGTTTGGCCAGGGATAGGCATTGGGAGAAGAGGCTGCTTGGAGCCCTTTCTGATCAATCCATGTGCACAAAAATTCACTTGCTCCTTTTTGGTGCCTGTATTTCTCCTGGAAAAAAGCAAAACAAAACTGAAACTTTTCATTTAGTCTGGTATAGGTCAGCAATCACCCACTGGGCTCAGTGGGGTAAGTGATATCAGCAACCAACCTCTTTGTACGCTGCGCAGAGCATGTAATTAAATAGCTAATGGTTAGCAGGCAATTGAATTTAGTCTGTGTTCCTGTAATTTAAAGTGTTATTTTGAGGGAGATGATTGTCTTTTGCTCTGTCTTTCAACTTGTTTTCCTGTTGGACATTGAGAAACATGTCCTCAAATGAATGCTCTGCTTGCATGGCTTCCTGACCATGCTGTCCACTGGCTCCCACCAGAGCTCCTGCACAGCTCACACCACACAGCCACCTCCTTGCCAGCAGCCAGGTGCAAGGATTTGCTCCCGGAAGTTCAAATCCAGGTGGAGGTTCCTTCCGCTCCTGCATTTAGTGGAAGACTTACAAGAAAGTATATTTTTTTCAGGCCTTTGGAATAATCTCCAAATTTCCTCTACTGAACTGGTGAAGAATGGGGTTGGAGCCATGGGGTCAGGCCACTTAGGGGCAGGAAAGTGGCTTGTCTTTAGAAGCTGGTCCTTTGCAATCTGAGTCATGATAGGACGGGGCCAAGTATGTTGCCTATCCAGTGGTTTTGGCTTTTGTTGAGCATTAACAAAACATAAGGCAAAACACAGATTTGCTAAAGGAGAGATTTTTCAAATGACAATGAACTCATTGCAGGACAAACAGGAAAAAAGACGTCAGAAAGAAATTAAGGAAAATTTTCAAACGCCACTGAGAGTCAGAATGTTGCAATCAAGATATCCCTGAGAAATGCTGAACTCCTGCCTTGTTCCCACGGGGGCAAATCCTCTGTACAGTGGTACCCTGTCAGACATTAAACTAGTTCCTGCATACATCTGACTGTGGTACAGCAGACCACTGAGCCACTGAACAGTGGCAATCTGCCACTACATTTTTGCATCACAGATTTTGGGAATCAAACAGGCAAGTTTTGGGGCAGGATATTTATCTACAGATCTCTGTGTCTCCTAAAGTGAGCAGCTGGAGTTGGAAGAACTTTGTCATTTTCTGGTCATGGAGGAAGCTGAACATTATGGATGATGTGCTGAGAAATATATTATGCACTCATCTACGGCCTGTGGATGATGCTGCAGTCACTCTGGCATATTTATTAAGAACCAGCCCATATGATATTAATAGAAGTAAAACATTACTGCTTAATGATACTGTGCCATTAAAAAAGTATCAATAATGGAAGGATGGCATAACATATATAGATAAGCCATTGAGTGTCAACAAACTAATGAGTTATATTTATATCCCTCTACAATAATATTTATTGATGTGGTTGTAGAAAACAAGGGAGACTGTACATTTTATGGGCAGGCCTAATATTAGAACTAATTAGAGTTTGTGAGCCAGAACATCTTCCTCCATTAAATGCCTGCTGCAGGAATCAGATGTTTTTGATGGCCTTTTCTAAGGCTGTGTGGGAAAGTGCTTTAAAGAAAGAAATGTACAAATGACTGAGAGGTCAAAATTTAACCCATTTTCTCCATCCATATTCATTCTCTGATTTGCAATACTTCGTCCTTCGGAAAAAATGATTGCGTTAGATGCTTCTTATTTTTTGTGTGGCCTCAGCTAAACCACCTCATCTTTCTTCTTCCCTTTCTGCAAACTGTTATGAAGATAACTCCTGAAATAAGTATACCACTCAGATCTATAGAATTTAGGACTTTATAAAAGCAACTGTCCAAGAAGACTGGCAGTGAAGCACATTGCAGACGATGTCTTCTCAGATACCCAACAGCATCCTGATCTGGACACACCATTTCCATGCAGAAATCCTTTACCAATTTTTTAGGCCTTAGTGCCTCAGTGTAAAGAGGGTTGCTTGCACCAGGAAGGATTTTGGGTGCTATATGAATGTGAGTCATTTAAAAATGCCTCAGAATGCCTGAGAAATGCGTGTGGGTGACCAGGGCTTGAAAAGAAGCTAGGAAGTTCTTAACTAGACACTGCTGAATTTGTAACACAGTCACCATAGACCTATTTTCTTTTTTAAAAACTCAACGGATGAATGCATGAACAGCACTGGGGAAGGGTTTGGCACTTGGGACACCTCTTTTATAGGGAGGTGTCTCAGAAACAGGCTGTGGACTCTGGTTCCCTCTCCTCTCTGTGAGGGCAGAGGCGACACTTGGAAAGGACAAGGTCAGAGCAAAGGGGAGATGCGGTTTTGCAGATCTTAGGCTAAGGAGAAGTGGAAGTGAGTTTTCGCACAAGACTTTGATCCAAAACTTGGCTACTGCTGCCACCATCTCCACCTCCCCCCGGTTTTTCACTGTGACTACTGTGCTTTGTGTAGATGCCCACTGTAACTGAAGGTGGGAGATGAGGACATCTGCTGGATTGATCCCTTGGGGAAACAAACAGCTACTTGGTACCTGCTAGCCCTGGATAGGGCACTTCAGGGAACCCATGCACTTAGGCCCCTAGGAAGCTGTAGTGATCCAGAATAAGCATGCTGATTAATTTTAAGTTTTGGAAGGAGTGTCATCTGTGTTGCTCTCCAAGCCTTAAGTGCCAAATGTCTACCCAAACTGGGTTGTAGGCCAGACAGTCTTGCCCTGAGTTTATCTGTCGTAATATGAAGTCACTCAATGGCTGTGATTTATGTGAAATGATAACCTCACTCCATCCAGGGGCATGTGTTTCCATGACGAGAAATGAGCTTCTTGATAGAAGATAATATAATTGGATAGCCAAATCTGTGCTATTTGCAATGCCTGCTGCCTCTAGATGGAAACCAGGGGAAAGGGTCTGGAAATTAGGAAACAGAAGAAAATTCATCTCCATTATGGTGCTTTACCTTTCAGGAGCTGGTGTGGCATCCATGTGCTGTTTTTCTTGCTGTGCCTGATCTGAGGCACATGGGAATATTAGTCAGGCTTCTCAATGGTTGCTGGTTTTTCAACAGTAGATCTAGTGACTTCAAAGCAAAAGGAAACCCAGCCCTTCTGACTCCTAATATTGTCAGGCTCATGTTCAACTGATTTTATAATGTAAAGTTGTAAGAGACTGAATTGTTATCTTGAAGCATTTGCCTCAAAGATTGTTAGGTGTGAGGGACTGGGCTGTCATCTCAAGGAATGTGAACTGCTTATCTCGAGCCCTTTGTCGCTAAGATGGCCTGTTTAAGCAGGACAGTATTCTATCGATAAGGACGATTACCAGGCCATTGAGGCATCCAGGGGAGGAAATGGGCTGGAGCTGACCTGGTGTTGAGCACTCGAAGGTTGTGTGATAGACAAAACCTGCAGTGAGTGACATCATCGAAATATGCCCTATAAAAACCCGTAGAGACAATCTGTGGTGGCCTTCTTCACCACCAAAGAATTGAAGATTGAGGACCAACGAGATGCCGCTGGATCTGTGGTGGTGACTATTCTAGCAATCCTATCTCGACTGCTTGCTTAATTTCTACCTTTTCTTCCATTCTATCCTATCACCATCATTTTCCACTTTTGATACTTTTGATAATAAAAGGTTTTTTTGACTATACAGCATTTGACCTTGTTTCTGTCTTAATTTTGCTCTTGGGTTCATATTGAAACCTTCCCTGACATTGGAGCAGGACAAAAGTAAAATGGCAGTTGTAGTCGGATTTCATGAAAAGCCTGGGACAACCTAGCTGTAAAAGGTTCCTGATGGTAGCATCTGAACTGCTTAACTGTTCAGCTTGCTTATCCCCCGGCATGCTGGAGCAGCATCACTCTCTGAGGGGAGATGGAAACCGCTGAGCTGTTTCCGTGCATTGCTTTCTAGGCAGCTCACATTGTTCTCAGAAAGATGTAGCTGGCAGGTATGTTTTCCCTGTGAAAGCCTTAAGATATATGAATACTGTGTTAATGTCTGACCTTTATCTCTATGTAGTGATGGGGACATTTATTACAGCTTCCTTCACCCTCCACATGTTTCTATGAAAAATAATGTGGCCCCACACTGGTGCCTCTAGTTCTTCCATGTATCCGAAGAAGTGATTAATGCAACAAAGTAGCTAATTAAACATTTTGTCAGTGTGGCATTCAGAAATAGAGATTTCTAACAATAGTGCTGTGATAAATGAAGGAGTTAATGAATTCCAATGGCACCCAGACAATGTGGATAAAACCTGCATCTTTGTTCCTCTTCTGAGCATTCCTTTTTTCCCCCTCCCTGAATTCCTATTGCTTTTCCAGGCAGAGCAGGTCATGGAGCTGAGGAAGCTGAGATCTGCCCCAGCTGGGGCAGACAGTCTCTGTAGAGACAACCTGAAAATAATAAAGGTCAGGTTGTTTTCCCCCTGACCTCCTAGCAGATCCTCCCCTGGGAAGAGGCTTGGGCCTGTTGTACCTGCAGTTTCCAGAACCTTATCTTCATATTAGAGTGTGCAGGGCAGGCAGAAGCAAGAAGATAAGAAACAGAGATACAGACTCACACACATGCACAAGCACAGCTCACCATGCAGCCAGCTAGATGGGAGGAAACAGATTCGCCATCTGTCTGGAGAAATATGAGGCTTTTATTGTTTTCCTCTGCTGCTGACTAGCTAAAATTAAAACCCAGCTGTGGAAGGGAAAGTATATCGAATGAACTTTAAGGGGATAGAGCCTGCTCTGCTTTGTACTGGCTTGGACTGAATGAGCCACCCTGCAGATGCACCTGGGCACAACCTACTGCAGAATTTGTCCCTGGAAGGCTATAAAAAACCAGATTTTGCTGCAGCTGTGGGGTGATTTTTGTAAAAAAAAGTATGTTGATTAAACCCTGAATGGCATTTTTATTAAGAGTCTGTGAGTAAATGTGGTACTTTATCTCCCTCCTAGTGTGTGCATGAATTTAATGCTCACAGACTGTGTTGGCAGAGCTGGAGGCTGAATTCTGTTTATTCATGATGTTCTAGTACCACCATCACCTCTGCTGCTGTCCCCCTAATGAGACCTGTCAGCATGCCAGGACAAAGACGTTTACCCACAGAATGAGCTTGCCCTTGTGAAGTCAATAGGATGATAATTGTGTCTCCTCCACCATTTCTCCTCTTCGCCTCCCAGACACTCTAATTCTACATTTCAAAAACATTTCCAGCCCAATACTTTGTTGAATTCAAGCTTATCCCAAGAAGAATAGTGGTTTTGACAAACCAATGTTTTCCAAAGAAAAGCTGATTGCACTGAAACATTTCCAGAGCAGCTGTAGTGAGGACAAATTCATTAATAAATGCCTTTGAGCCTGCTTTATTTCAGGTGTCATGGGAAAATAAATGCTCTAAAGTTTCTCCCACTTCAGGTTATGTGCCTAGTTACTATTCCAGCAGGGTCACATTAGAACTGAGACAAAATGTGATTTTTGGAGATAGAGGCAGGAGCTCAGTGGCTGATAGTCACTGCTTCTTTTTGTCAAATGCATGCGGGAATTGCTGCTGCTTTCAGAGGCAGCAGGTGTGGGGACTGTAGACTGTGAAAGGATCATGTGTCCCGCTCTGCGCAGGGGTGGTTCTGTCTCTCCATGCCTTTATCTGCCAGAGGTGAATGCAACTGCTACTGTGATAGCTGGCAGCTGCTGTGAATAGTGTTGCAGTTTGACAGTTTTTTTCTGCAGGCTTTCGTATTAAAGACGAAGGTAATGAGCAATGATTGGCTCTTCCTTTGGCCTTCAGGAATCTCCGGAGACCAATGCGAGCTTGTATGTTTCTACGTTGGAAAGATAAGATCATGCACAAGTATTCACATTTCCCCCTTGCACTTGTTTCTAAAGCTATTGTGATTATTGCAGTGGTGGTGCTAATTCTTTGCATTTCAGATGTACAGAAGAAGAATAGCAAAAAATTAAAAAAGCCACCATGTGCATACTCTTAGCAGTGTTTGCTGCTTACTGGTGTTTGTTGCATTTAACACACATGATCAGCACACAGCACTACGCAATCAAATGCAGCGTCTCAACAGAGGGTTTCCACCAAGCCTTGGACTGTACGTCTAGCTGAAAACTTGACCCTGAGTGATCACAAGGAGACAGTGTTTGCAAGGTGTCAGGTAAAGGGCTTTATTGAACAAGATGCCTTGAAAGAAGCAACATGAGGGACTCCTATTGTAAGCTTCGTGTCAGGAAGCCCTGAAAGCACACAGTAAAATTAAAGGCCAGCACTTACTGAAGCAACAAAAAGATATACTTTTATTCCACAGTATGTAACAGACACATAGAATTAATTGCTGTGGGATAGATAGGCAATAGGGTTCAAAGGGTGGGTAGAGACATCGCTGAAAAATAGTCTATTTGCCAGAGTTAAACTCTGTCAGAGGGAGCATCTACTGTTTATTAATCGTTTATCAATAAGCAACTTCGGTCCTTATCTGGACATTCACTGCAGCAGATGCTATACTGATGCACACAGTCCCAGTTCTGAGGTATTAAAAATCTACCTACGAATTCAAAAAAGGGAGGGGAGTATTGGTAATCAAATGTCACAGTAGTTCTACCTTTTCTGTATTGCTGTTTGTGCTTTTTTTAAAGCAAAAAGGGGCTTGGGAAGAAACTTCCTTGAAAGAGAATAGGGAAATAACATATACAATGAGTATTCAGAAATTAGGGAGTAGGGAAAGGATGTTACTTTTCCTCTGAAGTTTCAGGTGGTGGTTGCTAGAAACTGGGCAAAAGACACTGGTGCCTGTTACAGAAATTCTTCTGTTTCTGTTGGTAGAAAGTACAACATAGGTGAAAACTGGAGAAACAGTAGAAAAGGTAGTATTCATCAAATTGTCTTTTATTTCCAATGCTGATTAATCAGACATTGTGAGACCAACACTCTGTAATCATAAGGCTGCCTTTAAAAAAATCAGGAAACTTTGAAATTGTAAATGTTCACTTGATAGGTTTGCAGCTGTTTAACCCTTTAGGCTTCACACCCTGTACTCTGGGTAAAAACTGGTGCAGCAGACCCAGCCTTCTTTTGCAGCCTCCACTATATGAATACTCTGCATGTGGAATGGCTGTGCTGTGTCCTCAGGCACTGGAAGAGCCCCAACAGCTAGGTCCCTTTCCAGCTGCTGCTGGGAGGAACTCATTTTGGAGCCAAGGAAGGCAGAGCTGTTCACCCATCCATTTCTAGCCTTCAGAGCTAGCCACAGCCCACACGGCAGGGATACCGTCCATCAGAGTATGGCTCACAAAGGCTATTTGTTCTATGCAAGCTGAGAACAGACACTTGTCAGCCGTAGTTCTTCAGGTTGTCTGATTTCATTGCAAGCAGAGATAACACCAGAGTGAGTAGGGAGCATGAGAGTGGAAACCCGACGAAGGCTCAGAGGGGAGCCAAGGCAACTCATGTCTCCCTGGGACAGAAATAAGTCCCCAGCATTGATCTTTGAGTGCTGCATGCCATCCATTTGAGTGTCGCAGCAGAACTGAAGATGTATCTTCCTCTTACAAGGAGGCAGTCTCAGCAGAAAAGTGCCAGATGCCAAGATAATATGATGAAATGGGAAGAAGTGGGCTATTTACTGGCCTGGAGATGCTTTTGTTTTCAACTGCTGTAATTTTCAGCTGTCTCAATGAATTTAGGTCAAAGAGTCTGCTATGCAGCTTAATCCAGACAATATTAGGCTGTAGAAAACATTTGTTGGGTAGCGTCAAGGTAAGGGTGATGGCATTTACGCTATTTCTGCTGTCCCACATCTTGTGTGCAGTCCCTCTCTAAGGCAGGATGAAATGACAAAACATGGCCAAATGTGACTGGACACAGCCCAAGCTCTGTGTTCTGGCTGCTAGTGAGCCTCCAAAATCGGCCATCACTGCTTGCTTTGCTCCCAGTGAGCATGGCGAGAAAGAGTTTAATTCCTCCTGAGAGCTATCCTAGAAGGAGCTAAACAGCAGTGGAAATATAGAGCGGACGATTTTGGTGAGCTTATGAATGGGAGGATCATGATTAGTTTTAGGGCTTGGATATAGAGAATTTAGAAGTTGGCATTAAGACTGGGAATTTATACAAGAGGCTTGGCAGCAGATATGGTTACTGGCTGCTGTCATGCCTGGTAGATGGTAAGGTCTCTGTCTCCCCCAGCCTGGGAAAACTCTCAGCTAGAGGGTCTTCCTTCCTTTAGAGGGAGCTCGGATGGCAGGTTCTTTTCCTATCCTAAGAGGACAATTCATGTGAATAAACACATGTAAATCTAGCAGCTACCTTTCCCCTGACATGAACCTCTCTGCTACCATCTCTTTCCTGGAGTTCCCATCTGTATCTCTGCCCTGAAATCCCTCTTTCACAAAACCTGCTGTAATTAATTAATTCTGTAATTCTCCTGTCTCAAGATACACCAAGGCTCTTAGGACTCACACATGCCTCAGGCAATGTCCTGATCTCATCTCTGCTGCCTTTGAAAAATCTCTCTGTGAGGACCAAGAACGGTCGATCTGACTTGGGGCAGCACGGACTTAAACATGAACCTTGAAGGCACAGGCTAACTTGGCATAAAGACCCCTTAAGTATGCACACACGTGTGGGTATACATATCCACTCACATACACATTTCCCCCATCCAAACAAATATTTTAGTCTTTTTGTCTGAAAAAAGTCTTAGGTAAAAAAGAAACAGCAAAAAAAAACCCAAAACCAAACAGAAAAGCCCAGATGTTCTTCACCCAGAAAAGGTGCTACACCAGAAATTTGATTTCTCTCAGAAGACTAGTCCAATGGGGATGTTTTTAGCAGCTTAGAGAAGCTTACTGGCTTTTTACTGATCCTTTGACTGATCAGATGCCTACCTCTAATTCTTTCCTTTATGCTATTTTTGGCTGTTGTATATTGTCATTAAGGCACAACGGATATTGAGGACTAGCTTCTTGTGTCTATAGTTCAAACTTCAGGTAGGCTTTCTACCTGAAACTTTCTCTTTCTTTCAGATGTAGTCATGAATATTCATGGCTGTGTCAAATACTGTCCAGGTGTTCGTCTATAAATATTCACAAATCATTGTTGTGTGTGAGCATAAATCTGCATTATCTAAACATGAATGTGAAATTGTCCAGATGATAGGTTATGAATATTCATTGTCTAAATAGACTCTGAATTGCCCATAGACTGTCTCACATTTTAGCAGCTTGATCTAATGGTTCTTTCACAACCAGTCCAGAGCTTTACAAGTCAGAGTGGAGACAATAAAATTTATCATGTGCAGTGGTTACTCATGATGTTCTGATCAATGTAAGCACAAAGTCATTCTGCATTTTCCTTCTCGGTGTATAAAATGAGAGGGAACATGGTCCTGTCAGCCTCCAGTCCAAATTCCATATTGTGTGTTTTCACTCTTGATTTTCCCTAGACTCAACTGGCTTCTTTTTTAAGTCAGAGCAAGATTGTCTTTCTCCCAGAACCACAAACACAGTGTGTGTAGGGCTGTGCCACTTTGTCTTACTGTAAAAGACCAACTCTGGTACCAAATGATGAATTAGCCCCAGAAAGTCTAGAAGAAGTGTAAGGTCCTGCTTGTTTCTGTGGTTGTGCTAGAACTGTTGTGGAAACCAGGAGAAGCTGGCTTATACCTATACTGCTTGAAGGCTATTTGGTGCCATTGGAAAATCATCAGGGGCAATGTTTTTCTCCACTCAGGACCCCTGTCTCACCTGGTAGACATCTTCTATCAGATACCCACACAATGAAGGAGAAGATAATATCTTGCTTTAGACCAGTTAATAGAACTGAAAAAACATTCAAACTTTTGAGCTGTTAGAGGTCTACAGTGCCCCAAAGTGGCACTTGCATTTTTTTTCCAGAAAAAAAAGATGAGGATGTCTGGATTACCATGTCTAACCTGTAGGTGTCTAACTTTAAAGGAGTTACTCCTACTCTCTGTGCCTCTCTTGCCTTTCGGTGAAGTAGGTAGTGTTCATTGTCCTTTCCCATGAGCATAGGAGGAATACGCTATAGCACAAAGTGCTCAGAGATGGAAAAAGTAAGCATGAGAGCTAGGAACTCTGGATCAGAGCTTGGCCCAATAAAACTGTTATGAACTTGAGTCACTGACCCAAAATCCTGATCAGGCTTGGGTCTATATGCCTCCTCTGCAAGGGGCCTCTATCCTAAGGCATTGTTAGGTGAAAAACAGTATGAAAGCCCAGTGCAATGAAAGTAGTGCTCCATGCACAATACTGGAGCAAAATAAAAAGCAAAGCAAAACTTTCTGCTTTGTGTGCCTTGCAGGGCTGCTGTACTGCTTTTTGTCCCTGTCTTTGAGAATCCAGGAAGGTGACAGCCACAGGAGCAGGGAAGGTGAGAAGGTACATTTTGCACCTACGTTCTCAGTGCCCAACAGTGAGTACCAGTGACTCCATTGAAGAATTAATGTGGGAAGTCCCTGCTCCACTGCAGTTTAATTAAAATTCAGAACCTTCTGGTTCTCTCCATTTCAGATATATCCAGCCTAGACAACCCTAGTATTTCCTTCATCAGTGCTGCTTTATTTCCTCTGTGAAATGCTTTCTGGGTAGTGTGGGACAGGAATCATGCGCCAACACAGTGGTCAGGCTGAGTGAACATCGTCTGAATTCTTCTAGTGTGAGTGACTGTGTGAGTGAAAGGACAATTGTGTTGTACCAATCAGGATACTAGAAAAGCTAGCAGTTGCTACCCAAAACACAAAGATGCAGGAAATAAGCTGCCAGTGTTTGCTTTGATGGTACAATACTTCTAACATGCTTTTTTCCTTGATGGAGGCTTTCCTGTAGAGGAACTGGGTGCAGTGAAAGTTTTCTGAGATTGCTCAGTAACTAAAATGTTAATATCAGTATTAATAACAACATGGTAGACTTCAGAGGAGCATTGTCCCAGTGCTGGAGGAGATACGAATTACACGGGAAGTGAGGCTCCTCGATCTAGAGATCAGTCTAACTTAATTGCTAATATCATTTGTTCTGTTTGTCTTTGGGGAAAGTCATGGTGCTGTATTTTTCTAGTTCATCTTTTTGTTTTTAAGGAAGTGTAACCGCGTTCTGACAGAAAGCAGGATGCAAAGTAGTTAAAATCCCTAGATATTTTGTCAGCTGCTTGTTTTTAAGATCTGTTCCCTTGCTCCAGCCCAAATGACTTGTTAAAATGCTTTCCAGTTTTCACTTACAATGATGCCTGTGCTTTGTGCTAGTGATCTGCTGAAGTCAAAAAAATCATAAAAGCTCAGGCAGATAAAAGATATGGGCATCATCAAATAGAAGGACTACATTTTTTGACATTAAACAGCACCACATTGTCTGGCACCTTTGGCTGACAAGAGAACAGAGGAGTGGCCTAAAATCCTTTTAGGGTAAGCTTCCCAGAGCCAAAGCAGAGATTAACAGTTTATCATCAGCTCATGCCTGCAGGATGGTGATGTGCTGAGGAACTTTTTTAAAGAAGGAACTCTAAAAAAATAAAGATTTAAAAGAGGTTCTGCCTTTTCTTCAGAAAAAGGTAACAAACAAAACCCTACAGGAACAGCGGTGATTCTGACAGGATCCTGCCCATGGCCCTGGGGGCATTAGCTGTGCAGGCTTGGATGTACAACAGCATAATGGAAAAGACTGTATTTGCGTTAGGAATTGCAATCTGTTCTCAAGAGCCATACAAGACTTGACTTCGATGTGAAGAAGGTCATGATTACACCTCTCCGAGACTCACAGGATCTGAACAATGTAGATGCTAAGAAAAATATAATTGCTTTTAATAATGTTTCATATCCTAAAGCTGCTACCTCACAAGTCACTTCAACCATCTCAGGGTACTTATGGCTGCACTGTAGCATATGGTAATTCAGCCTGGCAGTTGAGAAGTTCTGCATGTCCCCAATAAAGAGTGGGGCACCACTACTGGCAGCTAGGTTGGAAGCTACTCTGGATAGCAGGATTGGCTGCAAAACCCACTCTGGGGTTTAAACTGAACACTGAACAAGGCAGCAGCACAAATTTGCAAAGACAGTGCTCACTAAATAATAATTTTATTTCCTGAATGCCAGTGCCGAAACACACTGTTCAACAGAGCCTGAAAAAGAGGAGTGTCTATATGACTGAGCCAAAGCACATGATGGTTGAGCTGTACCTTTTCTACCTTACTGCACAAAAACGTTGTTCACCTCAGCTATGCTCAGATCAGGGACTCCCAAGCTTTCCTTCTGGGGAGCTGTATCTAAACCACCAGGTTGCTTGGGAATCATCAGAGACTTACTAGTCCTATTGCCACAATCTCTCAGCAATGACGGCAATTGCTAGCAAGAGGGAAAGGGGAAGCTGCCTCTGAACATACTTGTAAAAGCCTGCATGTGATCAGATGCTGTTGTTTTTAGAAAAATGCATGCACATATCCTTTGGCCCTTTTTTCATTTGCTGCACTCTGTTCTTTTCTTTTTCCAATAGTACTCCCCTGAAGGAGTGAGGTAGCTGGTAATGGCATGGCCCTAACATGAGTGTCTGCCCCTGGGAGGAAATCTACATCTCTGAATGTGTTGGTTGCTAGAGAGTCAGAGCCTGCCACTGAAGAGACATGTTTCCAGAGCATTACACTGAATATGGCTTTTGACCCTCTCTTCATGAATAAGTATTTTTCCTTTCCATGTGTGCAAGTTTATGAAACTGTGAAAATGGATGTGGATGGCCTTACTGCACAACAGGCTGCGACGGAAATGACCCATTTAAAAATTAATCTAGAAAGCATAAGAAACCTCAAAGACCATTGAACTACATGTGTAGTTATGGGGCTTACCCTGCTTTTTCCCTAGGAATAAATATTTGCAACTTCAGGAGGTGCAGTATACCACTAGCAAATGTTTCCACTGAATAAATTGATAAGAAGTTGAACACCGATTTAACTGGGAGTAGGATGTGGCCTGCTGTTGGCTGAGGATACTTAAGGTGATACTTTTACAAAGATAAACACTCATGAGAAGACTTAAATAGTTTGTATTCTCTGGTGTTTTCAGGTGAAAACTTGAGGGTGCTTGAGTTTTTCAGGATTCTGTGTGCAGGGGCAGACCTTGTGTTCTCAGCTTGCAAATAGCAGGACTGTAATTCAAACATTGTTTCTGTGTTCAAACTGATGGAGAACTGAAGATGAAGCATGACATTGACAATGTCCTTTTAACATTGGCAGGTCTCTACCTCCTGCCACTCAAAATATTCAGAGAGGAAGATATCTCATTAATAACAAAGAAAGAAAACAATGGAAGCCATTGCCCTGTGTTGTCTAAGCGCAAGCGATAAGATCCGTTGACACCTGCAAGGTGAAATGAACACCTCCATTTCAATCACTAGGAAGAGCAGTCCATGTACATGCTTGTCAAGGTTCAGAATTCAAATGGTCTGTGTAGGTGGTTTGTACTACAAAATTAGCAAGTCAACCTGGGACAGAAAACCAAATACAGTCATTCAGTCGTGCTCTCCCCAGGAAAAGAGTGATCAATGACATATGTTTTACAAGCTACCAGGCTCTACAGCCTACCGAAGCACAGAGAGCATCAGGCAGAAACTCCTGTAGTTGGCAGGAAATAAAGGGTAGGTTTACATTGCTGTAGAGTGCATGTATATGGCTTGAACAGGACAGCATGGGTACCTAAAAGGAGCAGAGCCCAGCCTGATGCTGCCTGTGACTTGCTCAGAGGACAAGGTGCATCTCCAGCTCTCCCCAGGGACCATGAGCACTTGAGGTATTTCACCGCTGTGTGGGGCACATTGCTGGGTACTGTCTGAAAACAGTGGGGCCAGGGCATGCTGGGCGTGTGCAAAGGAAGAAGAGAGAAACCACCACAGGAAACAAACTAGTTTGGATGCACCAGCAGCATAGAACTTCCTGCCTGCCAAGATTGATGGCAAATCCAGGTGCCTTCTGACAACCTCTGAAGCAGCATGCAGCACATAAAAATGGAGAGAAAAATGAAAGCCCATCCAAGTAAAACTGAGGAGCACAGAAATTAAAACAGAAGCAAGGAATAATTGCTGAATAACCCTTGAAGGTGGTACATTCAGATGCACGTTATAATTTTGGATGGCGAGCTGCAAGCATGGATACTTGTAGCAGTCCATACAATGCTTTAAGTTGCCTGTTTTTATTACAGTGCCCCAGATAAGATCCTCCTTGCTCAGCTTTGCAGTGGCACTTCTCTGTTTTTTAGACCAAAGCAGATTCAGCTTGTTGGGTTGGTTGTTTTTTATTTTGAATTACCAAGTCACATTTTTCCTTTAGGGAAAAATAAAATAAAAACCTTTATCTAATCTATGATTAGAATTCAGGTTACTCTTCCTTGGACTGCTGTTTTCCTCCCTCTGTAAATACATATAGGAATTGTTAAGTGAGAAACTAGAAGGCAGAGGGGTTTTGTTGCTGCTTTTTCCTAGTGCTGCTTTGCTCAATGGCCCTTAGCAAAATTTTTTTCAGTCACCATTTCTTCCCTCAGGATTCCCCTTCATCTTTAAGAAACCCAATGCTTAACAATCTCAGAAAGATTTCCAGGACAGAAGGCAGCAGCAAGAAAACCTTGGAAAAATATCCCATTTCTTCACAGTATGAGCAACAGCAGTCTAAACTACCTCCTCCCCGCCTTACTGATCCCCTGTTAGAAAAAATTGTTTGCTTTGCCCATTCACTACTTGTTCTGCACACAGTTTCTGAACTGCTGTCATCATCTTTTTAGTGTTTTTTGTCCACATCATGTCCACACTAGGGGGTCAAAGCGTATCCCATCCATTTCAGGCTGTTATTGCTAAATAGAGGGCCTCAGTGCAAAGCTAGATTTGAGCCCCTATAGAGTTTTTGGGTAGCAATGGTGTCCAGCAGGTGATCACTGGAGCTGGACACCTCTGCTGTGTTTCCAACCCCTTCCCAACTGCTTTATCTTCCATAATAAAGGTCCTGTTCTCTCCACAGTCCCTGCCTCTCTTGCTGAACCACAAGAGGAAGCTGCAGGCAGTGCCATGGAGTAGGGGTAAATAATAACTTGTAAATTAATCCCAAACCAAGATAAGTTCCCTTTCAACAATCTTTTCCACTCTCTTTCCTTGCTTTAACGCAAAATGAAAGACGTCCACACCTCACTGGAAATGCAGGCTACTTTTTGAAAGCCCTAATACCATTTTATTGTAGCATCCTTATCTTGACAGCTTAATGGAAAGACCTGAAAAGGTAGCTGTTGTATTACCTAGTATGCTTTGTACAGCAGCATGGGTTCTTTCTCCATTTCATCTGCTTTTGCTTGTAAAAGAAATTATCTTCTCTTAAATAAACGCCAAAGATTAAGGTAAACAAGCGCCACTGCCTGACTCTCCTCTCTGGCTATCTGCAAGCCCCATGATCCCAGTGGTTGGGTCCGCTCCAGATTTTAAGGGCATCTGAATCTTGCATGTTGTGTGGACTATATGGTCCCCTAAGCTTGAATACATCTGTGTGCTTAATATGAAATTTGCTGACTGCAGGTCGGCTCTGTGGCAGGAGGACAGGCAGCATACACAGCCATACTAATGACCAGCTGGCAACTAATGACTGTCCTTACAGTATGGAGAGAATGGCTCTTTCTTGGAGGTGAAAATGGTTATTTGGGTGAGAGCAGCAAGAATGAGTGTCCCCCCCACGGATTCATCCCACTGTATATGTGAACTACATACAGTGTCAAACCTTTTTTAACAGCTTGCTTTTACAAAGACATGGACTGCAGCTGTATCAATATCTAAAGGACATAAGTCCCTGCAGTGACATTTTACATAGTCTGCTTTAATACTCCCCTATCACAATAGAATAGATGAACATGCTGGAGAAAACTGAGAAAATTATTTGGTGGGTTAATCCTGGTTGGACACCAGGTGCCCACTAAAGCAACTCCATCTCTCTCCCTCCTCAACTGGACAGGGGAGAGAAAATATAACCAAAGGCTTGTGGGTCGAGATAAGGATAGGAGAGATCACTCGCTAATTACCAACATGGGCAAAACAGACTCTACTTGGGGAAAATTAACTTATTGCCAGTCAAACCAGAGTAGGGTAATGAGAAATAAAACCAAATCTTAAAACACCTTCCCCCCTTCTTTCCAGGCTTACCTTTACTCCTGCATTCTCTACCTCCTCCCTACCAGCCGCACAGGGGGATCGGGAATGGGGATTGCAGTCCGTTTGTCATACATTGTCTCTGCTGCTCCTTCCTCCTCAGGGGCAGGACTCCTCACACTCTTCCCCTGCTCCAGCGTGGGGTCCCACCCATGGGAGACAGTCCTCCACAGACATCTCCAACATGGGTCCTTCCCATGGGCTGCAGTTCTTCACAAATTGCTCCAGTGTGGGTCCTTTCCATGGTGTGCCATCCTTCAGGAACAGACTGCTCGAGCATGGGTCCCCCACAGGGTCACAAGTCCTGCCAGAAATCCTGCTCCAGAGCAGGCTTCCCTCGGGGTCACAGCCTCCTTCAGGCACCCACCTTCTCTGGTGTGGGGTCCTCCCTGGGCTGCAGGTCGATATCTGCTCCACCGTGGACCTCCATGGGCTGCAGGGAGACAGTCTGCCTCACCATGGTCTTCCGCATGGGCTGCAGGGGAATATCTGCTGCAGCACTTGGAGGACCTCCTCCCCCTCCTTTTTCACTGACCTTGGTGTCTGCAGTGTTGTTGCTCTCACATACTCTCACTCCTCTCTCCAGCTGCAATTGCAGGTGCGCAGCAACTTTTTCCCCGTCTTAAATATCAGAAAGGTGCTACTACTATCGCTGATGGGCTCAGCCTTGGCCAGTGTTGTGTCCATCTTGGAGCCATCTGGCATTGGCTCTATCAAACATAGGGGAAGCTTCTAGCAGCTTCTCACAGAAACCACCCCTATAGCTCCCCTGCTACCAAAACCTTGCCATGCAAATGCAATAAAAATTAATAAGGTTGCATCTCCACCTGGTGTAAACTGGGGAGTGCCAATCATTTAAAAAGCTTCACGTCAACTCAGAACAGCCAGTTATCTGGCCCCAAAGATGCCACTGCCATGTCAGTTCTCTAGGCACTATGACTAAACCTGCAAGAAGGCAAGCACCTCTTCAACTTGCAAATCAGAGTTACTGGGCATTGGAGGGATCTCAGACGGCTGCAATAAAAGTGTTCATAAGGTGAAACACAAAATTCATGAAAACCTTTTGAAAACTTTGGCTCGGAAAATGTGCATACATGCCTGTGTGGCTTGGGGTATCTTTTACTTCTCCACTTACAAAGACAGATGGGTCTGGAGGGATGGCTGTGTTTGCTGGCGGTGATGGGAGCAGAGAAAAGCCTGGAGTATTTCCAAGATCACCTCTGTGCTCCCACAAGTCCAGCTTGGTGGAAAGACTTCAGCAAATAGAGAATTATGCAGTGTACTGGGAAAGGCATGGGCATTCTCTGAACTCTAATTCAGCTGGTGTGCGCTACATTCTGGGCTTCCCTGCTTTCACCTTCACGTGCAGAGACAGCCCATGCCCTCTATTTTATCTCCCTAAGATAAGTGGCGCTCAGCATCGCAACCCCTTTCTTGTGCCATTTTTAAAGCAGAGCTGAGCTAGAATAGCTGGGAACAAGCCATTTTCTCCATCCCATTCCTATCTTTAGTGCCCAAAAGATGTCACGGTGATGGTAGTCCACGCACCTGTTCTGCTTGCTTTAGAAAAGTGACTTTTGATATACCGAGTAACAAAGAGCCAGAAACTGTTTTTCTACATTCATAAGCTGTAATTCTTATCTTGTCCCTTCCTGGCATCCCACGGAGAGCACTACAGCCACAGCATCACATTCTCCCATGAATACATCTTCCCCTTGTGACTGCAGCTGTTTCTGTGGTAATTATCCTGCCTAGCTCAGTTGGTTGAGTGCTTCCGTTATCAAATTAACACTGCTGTTGTATCAGCCTCTGGTGAATTTCTGGAAGCATTACCCAAACACTTGGAACATCCTGCTGCCTCTACCTCATGTGGGACTATGATTGGGTGCGTGTATGTTTTTTAATAACACATTCATATTTTCACAATCACTTCCGTAAGTAAAGGTTTTCTTTTTCATTTCCTTTGGACATCTGTTCTTTGTTGCTGTTCAAACTTTCTTACTTCCTAAGGGTCTGTATTTTCTGTGTTAAATTTGCTCAGCAGGAGAGTGTATTAGGGACTATTTCCACTTATGTTGGAGGGCTAAAACACAAAAATATATATTCTTGTGTTTCTGTAGGATAAAGAATGTCTGTGAAAAAATGATGGACTTCTATCATCATGGAAGTGGAGACATATGCAGAAAAAGACTTGCAAAACCAACTCCTAATGGTTTCTACACCCAATTTGTATAGGCTCGACTCAAAAGGGCCTTGTTACCTCCTTTTGTCTTGTGAGTGTGAAATGCTCTTTGCTTGATCTGGCAGTGTTTGACTTCGGCTTTGCTAGTTAACTTTCCAATCACAGGGAACTGGGCTCAACCTCTGGAAACAGAACCAGCATCTCTGATAATTTAACCCAGACTGTTTTACACATCATTGCCAGGAATGATCAGCCTGCCTCTGGAATTTAGTCTGTCACTCCAGAGTTATTGTGTGCTACAGCTGGTTGAATAATGAGAAAACGTGCATGACTCTGTCCCCCGAATGAGAGTCATGGCTATTTGTGGAGGCAATGCAACTCATTATTCACCAATATCCCAGGGGCTGCTGGGAATTTATGAAAATGTTTGCAAATTGTGAATGTTTCCAGAATACATTCTGTAAATGAGTTATTTGCTATTTGTCATTCACTGACCTCCTGGTTGGAGGCATATCTCACATACAAGTTTCAGAAACTGAGGCCAAGAACAAAAATTATGCCATATGACTATCCACACATCATGAGTGACTGGGAACCAAAATGAGCCATTTGTGAGAAATTACATTTTGGAAATTATTTATCTGTACTAACTGGCAAAGATTTATAAACACGAGTTGAATTGTGCATGTTTGGAGCAAGTCAGTACTTCTCCCTGACACTTTCTTCTTCTGTCCAAGAATCTAATTTTCCATTAAGATACATGATATTAAACACATAAAATTTTAGTTTCTGCCTATGCTATTGGGATAAAATTCTTCAAAATATGCCTTGGATTGGATATAAGCAATACACTAATGTCTTCCTAAGCCCATAAAAAACCAGGTCCCTGCAAGACACATGAACTGCCTCATTCATGTCAGCTGAACCCTGTATCTGAAACTTAATGAGGTTGAGAATGATGATGACTGAAATATTAACGTTAGTATTTCAATGTTTATTAAAGCCTGCAGAAAACATGTACATGGGAGATGGCCACATTTGAAAGACAAGGAAAACCTGGAGCAAGCAGCAATTTACAAGCAGAACAAGCTTGCAAGATGAGTGGAGCTTGGGAATGTTTCCTTCACTTGAGTTTCCTATATTCAAACCCTGCTTATGAATATTAAATGCTTTGACTAGTTTATGAATGATTCATCAACACAAGTGCACACACGCAGAACAAAATTGGGAAAATGTTTGCTTTCGTGGATTTTGTTTAACCACTCTTTTGCTTGAGACAGAACAGAACTTGAGATACAAGGATGGACTGCTAACAAGGTACAGCTGCTGTAAGTTCCATGGAAAGTTTAATTTTGATCATTATTTCTCCTTCCATGAGTGGCTAGTGGTGACTTTTGTGCCCTGAAGGACAGATCATGAAAGGAGATAGGTGTCACATGGCAGGACTCTGAACCCGTTATCCTCCCTAAAGAGCTTTGCAGATGTCACTACAAGGAGTATTGGTTTGCTCATGCATTTCCTTTGCAATGCAGTTGTATCACATCTCTGTCTTACTATTTCACTCATTATTTTCAGAAAAAGGTAGAGGTGCCGCAGGAGCTGTTGAGCGCAACAAGAGCTTCCCATGACCTCTGGGCTGGGATAAAACAAGTCCTCAAATGCTGATGTATTCTTTCAGTCAGGTCTTGCAGAAACTACATCAGGCCTGCCAGATGAAAAGGCTCTCCATATCTCCATGCAGTCCAATCCTAGCCCACAGCAGTGCTTCAGCAGGGCTGGGGATAAATGGGGCTCAAAACATGTCCTACATACACAGCTGAGCAGAGGTGTAACTAGAAATAAGGGAAACATCTCATGCACCTTCCCTTCTGAGATGGAGTCCAGTGCTGGGGATGTTATCTGCCACAGGGGCTCACGCAAAATAGAGAGCTCCCTTGCACACAAGTGGTGTGTGAAACTGTGGCATGGGGGATTGGCCACGGTGGTGAGGCAGGGGGCAAGACACAGCTGCAGGGGAAAGTGAGGCAGGAGCCCACTGTTAGAAGGCTATGGGTCATGCATGGCACCTTGCCGCTGCAATAATGAGGCTGGTTCTGGGATGTGGCAGAGCTGTGTCTAAATATTGCTGCTGGCAGGCAGGAGCTGTGATACCTGCTTCTGTCTCTGGTAGCTAAATGTCTCTTTCTTCCCCAACCCATCTGTACAATGAGGGTAATGATAGTTACCCACTTTTGGGAAGACAGAGGAACAAGATTATGTGAAGAATAATCAAAAGAGTAGTCAGTCCAAATAGCAGGGAGCACCTTATGAGGAAACCTGTTAGTGTAGAAGCAAAACAAAGAAGATACTGAAATCAGAGGCTTGGAGCATTTAAGGTCAGAGGAAAACTGGGAAATGCTGGAATAGAGAACGTACAGAAAAAAAGAACATCCTTTCAGGAGACAAAGTGGAGAAGTGGATAAAAACCAGTAAGGCTTTTCTGTTTTTAAAGTTTTTGATTGCATAAATGGGTGACTGTTTACCTGCTGTTGCCAGCTCCACTTCAGTGATGGCCACAACACTTCTGTGTGTAGCTGAGGAAAAAAAATTAATAATAGAACCATCTGGAAGTAATGAGTCAAGGAAAATATAAGATGACAGTAATTAATTCTTTGAAGTAAAATTCCACAGGAGGGAGAAAGAAAACAAGCAGAAGGAGAGTTGGGAATTATGCCAGCTGGGAAGCCCAGGGGGTGATTCTGGAAGCGTACAAATTTCAAATCCTTTGGAAATTCATGCACACACTTAGGGGAGGACCAAAGCTGGTCTGAAAGTTCTCAGTATAACATTTATGTTTGTAGGTTAAGTTGCCTGTTTTGCCTGGAAAGCATCACTTCAGTATAGATATCTACCATGTTTATCATCTTCCAACAAGACTGTTTGGTTGGTGGGTTTATAAAAGAAGATTTTGGGGATACAGAAGCAGATCATATTCTGGAAAATGTTACACTGAAAAATAACCTATCTCCCTGGTCCTGATTTCCTTATTGTTCACACTGCATATATGTTAGCTTGTTTGTCCCTAAATCAATCTGATTTCTAGCCTATTTAGACACCTTAATTTGATTTTAGAAAAATTGTAGCACATCTTTTTCATGCGATTTTTTTGGCGGCTGTCTTTTTGGTGGCAGTCTAGAGCTGTTAGAAACTCTCTAATGGCTGGATATAGAGGCAGTGAAAAAATCCAGTGAAGCATAGTCTCAGACTTTTCAGGATTTTGAGTATTTGCAGGATCACCACCCACACGTTTTGATGATCTTTAAGTTAAAAGCCTTCCTCAATGGCCTGAGGAATGGATAAAGGGTTTAGGGATTTCCATCCCTTTTAGTGATAGCTTAATTTGCCCTGGAGGCTCAGGGTTTACCATCTGTGGTCATACTCTGTGTTGCAGCTGCAACGATCTGAGTCAGTCCTTGTTCATTATTTTGGGGTCTTATTGCTCTGAGATCATGTATCAGTTCTCCATGGAAGAGGGCAATGATACAGTGAGGTCCAAACTTCTTCTGAAACTGGAAGAGCTCAAGGCAGTAGTTACAACAACCATTAATCTGGATTGTCAGGAAGGCCTATGTACAAGCCTCAATATGCAGACCCCTGTGATTTGGACTAAAAGAGTTTCTCTGAGGACTGGCAGCACCAGCATGCTGTGGTTTGCAATGCAGATCAGTTGCCAGAGGATGACATAACACACACTTTACAAGCTATTTATTCTGGCCCTATGAAATCAAGCCTCAGAGCTCACCTGTTTTTTTTAGAAGAGTAACAAGAGGTTGCAGCAAAGAAGATGGCTGCTAGAAACAGAAAGAAAGATAGCTAGGCTGCATGTGTGCTGTGCAGTATGGGAAAGCTATCCCCAAAACTCATTGATGGACGCAATTAATTTTGTCTAGAATTGCTTGATACTGACTAAAGATACTCACATGGTACTGGTACAGAAGATCCCTTATTCTTTCCCCAAAATGGTTGGAAACATAGCTTCACCCCATACAACCTCTTTCAAAATGATCAAAGCTGATAGCAGCATCACTCTCCTGCATCCTGCCTGCAGGTTTTGGTTCCCTGCAGATAGAGTTTTCATTTACTCAATCTCAGACTGAATGAAAGCAGCACTATTAGTTAAACAATGGTCCATCTGGTGCATTGCAAATATCTACAGCACTGGGAGATTAATATCAATTATGTGAGAAGCTGGAGGGATGCTAAGTCCTGCAGAGAGACACTGTTTGGACTGTGTTAGAAACCAGGCAGGGAAAGAGTGTGGTCCTGTGGAGAGATCTCTGGGCAGGGAGCAGGATCCTGTTGCCAGCTGTGACACTGATATTCTCTGTGTGGCTGGACAAGTGACTTCTGGGAAGGTTTCTTCATGTGAAAATTGAGGAGAATTTGGTATGTCATTCCCAGCAGTATCTTTGAAAATACATCCTGCATTCCTGTACCCCAGAATCCCGCCACTATAAAATGCTGTAATTTTATTCCCTTTTCTTCAAAACATGCTTTAGGTGCTGCACAGAAAACTGTCTACAAGGACTAGGGGTAAAAGCTGCAACATCTGGTTTCAAACCCCTATTTGTAGTGTCTCAGTTCAGTGTGCTGTTTCCCGGCTTCAACCTAGAAACTCTCCCTTTATCAGTTGGACAGTTCTCACTCTAAGCTGATACTTTGGAGAATGCTGATTTGGAAACCAGATTACTTTTTCTACAAATCATACCACAGCCTACTGGTGTGACCAGAGATGTCCCAGATTTCTTATGTGCATCATTCTATAACAGAAGCTACCCAGAAATCCAGGAAGGTCGATTGCTGTGGAGGCATAGAGCTGATTTCTGGCACATGTTTGGCAAGCCTGAGACATCTGTCACTGGAGCTGTACAAATGAAATGAAATCATTTTTGACCATGCTGAACCTCCACTTTTGACTGGTGGCAGTGGTGGGTTTGTGTGCAACTTAGAGCAGAGCATGTGACTGGATTTGCTTATGAGAACACATACTAGAATTAAAAAAAAGAAAATAAAATAAACCATCTTTATCACGTTATTTTAGGAGCAGCTGGCTTTATTAAAGAAAGGAGTTGTGTGCAGTAAACACTGAATAGCCTGTAATGAATTCAATCAGAGATGGAGAAGTGTCACTTAATGGTAAGAAAGGAAAATCTATGTCTGCGCTAGAAACAGTGACAGTAGATTTGTTATCAGATGTATGAGCTTTGCTATCTTCCATGTTTAGCTTTCAGGGACATTTAAAGGTCACAACAGGGGCACCTTGAGCAAAAGTCCCCTGTCTAAGATCCCAGCTGACAACTCACTCTGGCCTTGTTTTCCTGGAAGGCAAAACTGATTACAGGTCAGCAAACTTTTTGCTTGAATAGGAATTAAGTCAATCAGATGCCAATACTTTTTTCTCCCTTAATAGATTTCAAAAATTATTTTGGCTTTGGGCTGAGTAAATCCAATGTCAGGCACATTGACCTGCTCAGACTTAAAGCTTGCTTTGGCCAGATGGAATAAAGCAGGGGTGAGAGAACTGAGTTGGAACAAATAGAAACTGTCCCAATCCTCAAACTTAATAAGCAGCCTGGCTTTACAAGGTTTAGAGGCTAAAGGAATGCTTAGATGAATAAATGCTCTTTTGAATTTCCCCACTCCTGGAAGGCTTCTCAGAAGTTTCCTGTCCCATGTGAGGCCACAGGTGAGCAGATATATGGGGAAGTCTCATGGCAATACTGTTCCCCATGCTGGAGAAACAGTTACATGAGCGGTCACACAACTTTGTGCTGCTCAGTGCAAGGATGGGGGCCCAGGTACAGCTCCACAAACATTTGTAAAAGGTATGAAAAGAAAGTGGTTTTTGGTTTGGTTCTGCAGTCTCCAACTTATAGTGGATCCTGCTGAATAGGGTCATAACTCTCGTTGGGATCCAAGTACAGCCCAGGAGAAGCTTTCTCTGTAAAATGGGTTAGGGAAAAGGATTTTGATGCAGCTCTCTATATTATGCTGCAAACAACTTGCTTAATTTCCTTTGCTTTTTGGAGATTAAGGACATAGGAGCAGTTATTCCTGCAACACAGACAGCCTTTCCCTTCTTCCTTTGTTACAATTCGTGGGGATTTGGAGAAAAGGATGGGTCATGTTTGCAGGCTATCTTTCACTGTCCCAAGACTAGTGTTCATACTGATTAAGATTTACAGGGAATTGTAAGAGGTAAACCCCTCTGTCTTCTGAGACCTCTTACATCCCTAGTGTTACACATGGGACACCTTGAAAGAATGAGCAAAACTAGCATACAATGGGCCATAAACACTGGCAACTTGGACTATTAAATTACTACATGAGCCACACTCACTGTAAGTCTCTTTCTGCACCTCTGCAGGGTATCTTTTTTCTGGTGCAAGCATATCACTTCAGTCTGCTCCTGTGAAAACGAGGCAACACCTGAACTACCGCTCTGGTTGCAAGTCACGCCACTTCAGGCATATTGTTCTTCTTGATATTATTATTACCAAAACTGTTCACCACAGACAACGACCAGCAGTATGCAGGTATCCCGGGGAATCTCGGTACCACCAGACCCTTGGAACAGAAACAGATGAAAGACGCTCAACAATAAATTCAGTGCTTTGTGATTTATGCACATTTGCAAGAAGTCTCACAGAATTATCATTCTTTGCTTCACTGTTTACCATCTTCAGAGAAAGAATACAAAAGCCTATGAAAATCATCCTTATTGAATATTGTCAGAATAGTGATTGTTTTTTCCACACTGTTTAGCTCCATGGTTGGCTCTTTTTGCCTTTCAGTAAACAAGTAAGTAGCATTGCACTGTAGATAAGTGGTGTCGTCTGGGAGTAGGCTTTAATTATGTCAGCTCCACAGCAGCCTCCCACTCACAGCTGGGGTGGCACAGTTTGAAGTGCGCTCTGCTTTTTTACACAGAAGTAGGGGTAAGACTGACTGGTGGCAGTTAAAAAAACCCCAAATCTTGGTTTGTTTTTCAGAATAAGTTTTGATTAGATAATTACTCTTGTAGAGGCCCAGCTGCATTGCCTGAATTCAGTTCATCTCTCTTTAAACACTGCCATCTCTACTGTTCCTCCTTCCCCCTTATACTATGATCCTGGCTGTGGCTTTACCTGTTCTGTCCTTGAGTTTTTTCTATGGCTGAGAAAAACTCCCTAGTGAGTGCTACCCAGCATCAGTATGGCCTCCTCCCTCTAAGCCACTTTCAGCTCTCCTTTTAACCCACCTTTCCTCCTGCTCAGCTTTTGTCTCTCTGCGGAGCATCTTGTTATCCTGAGGGTCAAGGTTGTTGGCTAAATTAAAGGGTTTAGGCTTTCTGTTTCTGATACAGAAATTTTCAAAGGACTTTTGTGGAGCCTTCCAAAGGATACAAATTGCAAAGCAAAATGCTGCTTCTCCTTTTGAACACCAGAGATTAAGGGTATGGGCACACAAACACCTCAAATCTTGCTGCACATCAGCAACTTCACAGGAGCTGCTGGTATGTATCCTCTTTTCCCTTTGTGTGTGCAAAAGAGCGTGCCTGTCTTATCACAGGGAATAAGCTGCCTCTCATTTACCACAGGTTAAGAGCATGCACAAGCATGGGCAATCATAACAATGTGGCTAGTGTGCTCTTCATCTCATCGTGTGATATCTTATTCATTATGAATGTGACTCACTGTCATGCCACAGACAATCGCAGTGAAGCTTTGAACCCTCCTGTTCCTTCTCCTCTGGTCTCTGCATCTCACTGACTCATTCTAGTGTTTTCTGTCCTCCACATTTCATAGTCTGGCAGTGAGGGGAACCACTAAAGTTATTTCTCATATGAAGAGGAGAGATAAGAGTGATAACCAGAGTACAGCAGAGCTTATGATTGCCAAAGCGCTTTGCTTCACCCACATTGCAGACAGAAAGTAGGTAGGTGCCACTCTTTATTTTCCAGCCTGAGGAAAAACTGCCCACCTGTGCTGAAAGAAACATATCACCACATATTGCTTGCGGGTGAAGTGCCACGCCAAGGGCCATGCTGTGCAGAGGAGAAATGGTCTTATTTCTGTAGACACACTGCTTCACACTGTAACCAGACTAAGCAGTCAGACATGATCCCATAGAACACAAAACACCCTAGTCTGCTAGGAAAACTTCAGGGCCGCCCATAATCTTTTTGTTGTCTTTCTTTTGCATGTTGTATATAATTTTGCACATCACTGAACAGACTTACTTAAGAAATAAGGCCCATTCCTGAAGATCTGTAATCATGAACACTCTGCTGCAAATGTATCTAGCTTGCTAGATGTGGTATCTCAGCCAATTGCTATTTAGAAAAAGATGACAAATATTAGTCAAAAAGTTTGACCTGAGGAAATGGCACCACTTACACTAGGCTCATATGCCTTTTAAAATAGGTGAAAACAATTTCACCATCGTTATTTTAGCTGATTTTGATCTCACTAAGACTTTACACTTACAGTCACTTTTCTTCAGTTGATCTCACATTATTGTGCAAATATGAGCAAATAATACCATCATTTATGTTTTACAGAATAAAGCTGCAGCTCAAAAGAGGAAAATGGTAAATTCAACGTTAACTCTAAGACTGGAGTTCAGGTCTTGTTATATATTTTTACTACCCTAAGAAGTGCCCTTATTTTTTCTCACTGCTTCCTCCCTGAATCTTCACTTCCTATCTTATATAATTTTTCACTGTTCTGGAGCACTATTAACCAGCTAATGCATTCCTTCCCTGAGGTGTATCACTCAGGTGGTCAAATTGTCCCCGTGTTTTAAAGTGTACAGAGCATTTTGAGGCTTTTCCTGGGAAAAATGTGTTCTTGAAGCTATTTCTGGAGATAGGAACATGCCAAAAAGACCTTGACTTTGAAGGCACTTCTAAGCCCATATGTTACTATAGTTATAATGCACTAGAATAAAAAAAGCAGCCGAATCTTTGGCCAGGAACCCCAAAACTTTGATGTTTAGCTCCAGTGTCTGCATTTGGAGTCTTTTTCTATCAGATTTCAATGCTGAGGATCCTGCTGGTTCACAGTTGTCCAGAGAGTATGCGCCAGTACCTCTTCTTTTTCAGGGGCTGTTTTTTAATATCCAGAAAAGCTAAGAAACACAATCAGTATTTCCAGATAGTTACTTTCCCATGGAAATAATTGCTGTAGCTGTCACAGGGGTCCTTGGCAGTGCTGGAAGGCTCTGTGTGATTTGGACAAACAAGCCATCTGTGTCACTCAGAAGATCACGCGCAAGGCTCTGCAACAATACTAGGGAAAAAGCTGGAGATGTTTTATAGGAAACTGACTGCTAAAATAGTCTTTCTGTGATCAAATGGACCACACACCTTTTTTTTGTTGCTTTTGGTTGTAAGAGTCTCATGACTACTATGAAATGAGCACAATCTCTGAGGTTATATCAGATATGCTTATTCATTTGTTCTTCATGTGCTGTTTTAAAACAATACCTGCATGTAGTCCTTCATCTAAAAAGTCAATTTTAAGACTGCCCACTGGCAGAATCAGAGCAACAAAACTCATCACCCCTGTTACATGCCCTTGAGCAGCTGTAAACCGGAGGTAGGTTGGTGACAGGTGAGGGGCTTTTGCCATCAGAGACTATAGGTTCATCCAGGGCTGAATGGGGAATGCATTCAGATTCCCATACTACCACTCAAACATTCTCAGACAAATAAGCAGGGGAAATGAATTTAAAATTGAATACTCTTTGGTACAGCTTCTGGAAATTACTTTTATTAATCAACATTGATTTTTAAGACATTTTTTACATAATAGTGTCAATTTTTCCTGTTAAACAGAGTAGCAGGGAACCTGGCAAAGGCTTGGGAAGTAATAAATCTGATTTTGTATTCTACGTGCTGTGGCCCTGAAGCCAGGATGTGACGTATTTCTTTATTGAACCTTTCAGGCAGGCTCTTTGTGAGAGTAATTTTGTAAATGAGGGTTTGTAAGCTGTGATCATGGAAAAGGGTCATTGTCCATATCAGTGGATTGTTCAAGAGCTTGAGTAACAGTAGCGAACAAAGGCTTTCACCTTGAAGGTTACTCATTCAGATTTACCCTTGTCTGGCAGTGACAGCAACTTCTTTGCTTCCCAGAACCAGCAGGAACAAGAATGATGAACAGAAACTCTGGCAGCAAATTACACACAAAAATATACACTGGGGGCAAGAGGGAGGGTACTTGCATCTCTAGGGACGTCTCGTATACAGGCTTAATTTGTCTGCTAATCTCCCCATAGACCAATTGTGTTATAAGGCTCTGCAATGCCTGTTGGAGACGCTTCTCTCTATGTGGTCTCTTTAGGGAGCCTAAATGGACTAATTAGCTTAACTGGGTCATGTAAGTAGTGCGCCAAACATGAGTCCTGGTGACAGGCTTGCTGGGACAACTGAGAAGCAATTGGGTGTCACTGAGAAGTGCTTCTTCCATGCTGCATGTGTTGTGGCATGTGAAGTTGTGTGCATAAAGACTCCACAAGCTTTTATCACTTCCTTGGCACAGGTATTTCCTATTTCCCTACATTGTTATGTCCCTTTCTGGCTTTGGATTCCCCTGTAAGATTTCTGGGACAGAAACTGTTTCCTGCAATCATACAGTGCCTGTATCGTTGAAGAGAACTGAACCTCTTACTGCTTCTGATTGCTATTAAAAAGCAATATGTTGTGCAGTGGATAAGGTGAAGATAATTTCACTGGTGCTGCTTGTGCTGACTCTATTTGTTGAAAGATTTTGGGGACTGCATTATGACTGCCAAGAAGACGTGACCGGAACAGACATGTGCAAACTCTGGTTTCTTATGGACATGCAACACCTGTGAGGATTTGATCATGAAATGATGGAAATAAAACGATTCCTCACCATCTTTAAACTGATTTATACATTTCCTGTGGAGTGATTGGCTACTCAAGAATCCATTGAAGATTAGGAGGAAAACTAGATGTTTGGATTCTCTCGCGGTGAGAGATGGCTAGATGTGATGTGGCTAGATGTCAAATGAGGGGGAAGACCAAATAAAGAGAACACAATGAAATGGATCTGCAGGAACAGGGAGGAAAGTGCGGTAAGGCAGTTTATTGCTGAGTAAGCATCACCTAATCATTCTATTAATCAGAAAATCAAAACCAGGCTGTCGGATGATTGGGTCAATTCACTGATTTTCATCAGCAGCAAAGGGAAAGAAGAGGTGGGGGATGGGGGTGGGCAGGGAGCTGGGTGTCTTCCTCATACTGCTTACCAAGTAACTTGGGAAAAGGAGGTGCCAACAGAGTATGCATGTGGAAGGATGGTGTAGTTGTCATTCGTAGGACAATGTGGATGAGGGTTTCTGCACAGGACCGAAAGAAGTAGTTAGTAAACCCATCTCCCTTCCATGGATCAGGTTTGCAGTTGATCTTAGACACTACAGGAGTCATGCTTGCAAATGACCTTACCTTGGCCACATACGTCTTCGCCTTCTGAGTGACTTGATGGCCGGAAAAACACTGTGAGCATTGTTATCTTAATAACAGTGGAATAAATACTTTATTTTAGACGGTCATGGCTCTTGGATTAGTGTTAGAGGTCCTGGCATCAGACACCAAGATCGCACATCCAGAGAGATCAATGCATCTGTGCAGGCAAAATGGAATTTTACTTTGTTTACAAAAATTATTATTTCTCACAATGATATTTCCTTGTGCTTCCCAAACACTTTTTGCTGCATACCTCCAAAGTGCTTTATAAACTTCATGAATTTAGCTTCAAAACATGCTCTACCCTTCTTAGCATCTCCTCATGTCTTCTCTTGCCTCACTTTTGTATGGCACTATGGAAGTAAGGGCATGAGTTGCAAAATGTGAATTTACCAATGCACCACTCACAACTGGAATGAACTGCCAGCTGCTAATTATTCACTAGAAAAGCTCATGGATAACTGTGAATAACAGATACATCTGAGAGTTTTCCAATCTGCCTGTGGAAATTTCATAAGTACAGAAATGGCAACATTCATTGTACGATTTATTTGTTGCGAAGTGTTTACTTAGTCCATAACACCAAGCCAACAACAGTAAGACCCAAACAGACTTTCTTGTGCGATACCCAGAGCTTACTTTTTCAAATCTGGCCAGAAAATACAAGAAGAACAGCTTCTCTTGTAGCATTTTAGTACTTCCAGTCTCTCTTTGATCCCAGAAGCACAGAAATAGCAGAAAACCAAAAGTGAATGAAAAGAGAAGAGATTCCTTAAAGAACATCTTTCTCAAACAGCAGTTATTGGTACCAAATAATTCCTTCATCAGATCCAGTCTGTGTCTTGCAGGACAATCACACTGAACAGTTATAACATCCCCTTTGGAGTCCTGTGAATTTTAAAGCCTCCATTGAAACTTCAGCTGAACACCTAGGGGTGAGGTGGAATCGGTACTGTAATTTTTCCTGAACCATTTCTCCAGTATGGCTGGAGATAAGTAAAATGTATGCTGTGAGGAACCTGCAGCAGCCCTGCAAGAATCCTTTACTTAAAGAGACGTGGGGACATTTATCACTGTGCTGTCAAAACTGAACCAGACCGTGTGTAGCCTAGCTGTCAGCTAGGTCTATAGACCTTTTTCTTCTTCAGTTGGTCAGTACCAGGCGAGCACTATCAGCTCAAGCTCTCTGGGTTGTCTTTCAGTGTTGTTGGTTCTAATGTTTTAAAAAAGAAATTTTACCCCAAATCCTGATTTTGGTTTACAGCAACAAGTCTTAAAACTTCTGGGGATATATGATATTTTTGGCTCTGGTTATTGAGCAGTTCGTGTATCCCAGTGATCATATTTTCATGTCTCAGCAACTACGAGAGACTAGAAAAACAGAAAAATGATCCTCCTGCCATATCTAGACTCCAGGAGCTGGAGCATTAAGTAAAACACTGGTTTTATGAGAACTGGTTCTGTTGGGTTGGGCTAGGTAGAGTTAATTTTCTTCATAGTAGCTAGTATTGGATTTGTGCTGAAAAAAGTGTTGACAATACAGAGATGTTTTCGTTACTGCTGAGCAGTGCTTACACAGAGTCAAGGCCTTTTCTGCTTCTCACCCCACCCCACCAGTGAGTAGGCGGGGGGCACAAGGAGTTGGGAGGGGACACAGCTGGGACAGCTGACCCCAGCTGACCAAAGGGATATTCCAGATCATATGATGTCATGCTCAGCATAGAATGCTGGGGGAAGAAGAAGGAAGCAGAGGCGATGTTCAGCGTGATGGCATTTGTCTTCCCAAGTCAGCGTTAGGCATGATGGAGCCCTGCTTTCCTGGAGATGGCTGAACACCTGCCTGCTGATGGGAATTAGTGAATGCTTTGCTTGTTATGCTTTGCTTGCATGTGCGGCTTTCGCTTTACCTTTTAAACTCACTTCACTCACCCACGACTTTTCTCACTTTTACTTTTCTGATTTTCTCCCCCATCCCACGGGGGGGGGGGCGAGCAGCTGGGTGGTGCCTGGTTGCTGGCTGGGGTTAAAGCACAACGCTGGCAAAAATAATTTCTGTTCTTTCTCTGGAGGCTGGCCTCATATAACATTTTCTTCTCTGTTTCCAGTGATAGCATGTCAAAATATTTCACTCCTCCTTTACAGCCTTTGTGGTGACTGCAGATGATCCCAGCTCCTGCCTGGCCCCCTGCCTTGTTTTGACTTGGAAAGCATAGTGCTTTTAAAGGTAACAGATGCTTGGCTGCCTGAAGATGCCTCCTATAATGGGGAAATAATCTCCTGCAATGGAAAGAGAACATTAGCCTGGGCTTTGACATGTCAGGTCTGAGAGGAGAGTGAAAGTGTTGCAGCAGCAGCCTCAGGCAGAGCCAGGCTGGCAGGGTTGCTGTGGCAATCATGTTGTTTATCACATTAGGATTCCCATGATGAAACAGCAGAAGACGTAATTCAGAGAGCATTGAAAGTAAAATATATGTATCAGTGTGTATTAGGTTGCACGAAAAGTGAGCAAAGAGATCGAACTATCTCAGTGGTTTATAAATAAATGGAAAGTCTGAACCTCCTTTTGGTGTGAATAAAATAAACAACAGATTTTTCAGTGACTTCAGTGTCATGAGGTGATACTGATAAAAATACAGATTTGTTGTGGCACAAATACAAACCAAGAGACGTATTCAGAGGTGCAAAATAAACTCATATGTAATTCATATTATTTACCCTATGTTGGTTAATGATAGCTTTCTTTTTCTCTCATTTTTATTGAAAGAAATGGTCAGGCAATCAGTAAATAGTGTTAATTTCGTCATTTTTTTGAGTGGAGTGAAATAACCCATAAAAGCTGTGATGGCTTATTGCATACGACAGTGTTTGCTTATGGAATATTGATCACCTTTTGGGAGGATCCAATTTTAAGAATAAGAAGATTGCAGCTATGGGATAGGAACAGACGGATGCTAAAAATTTTGTTAATTCTTGCACTGTTATTGATGTATGCAAGCTCCTATACAAATTTAACTAGTTACAAAGGGTAGCAGAATCAGCCACTTTTTGTTCAATTTGGAAGAAAGGCAATAGATTTGATTAAAGAAAAGTGCAGCTCCAGGTATCAGTTTCTATAAGACATCTGCTGTAAACACTAACCTGCTTAACCAGGCCTTGAAGGTCAGGTCACATGTTATTGGAAAAATCATTCCCCTTGGATTTGCAAAAAGTTCCTGCACTTCACCTGTGACTTCAGATTTGGTAGGTGCAAATGAGTAAAAACACGAGTATTACACAGCCAAGCATGCGAGCCCTTGAGCAGGGAAACATGAGCAGAGACCATCACCTTCCCACAGGCTGCAGAACCCTGCGTGTCTCTGCAGACTCTCTGCCTCCCCATGCAAACAGCCTTCATGCAGCTTATTGACTTACCATTTGCTTTAGATTGCCCTAGAAAACTTCAGAAACAGAGAAAGGAGCATGCATGAGGGAAACTGAAGGTTGACAGTCAGGATCTGCTCTGGCACTCCTTTCATAAGGGAAGGCAGAGACGTCTGGAGCAGTTAATAATACATACAGCTAAGTAAATCTAAAACATGCACCAAAGTATAATGTTATAACTGAGTAAATTATATGCTTCAAAAGATCCCTGCTTACATACTTAGCCAGTGCTAGCTATGCATCTACTCATGCCATACTGTGTATATTTGAGCTACTGGAACAATTCCTGAGGTTAATGACTAAAATAACCAAAGGCCTTGACTCATTTGGAGGTGATGGAGACCACTGCACTTGTTCCTCAAATTTATCAAGCAAACACAATTATGCTAGTTATGACATATTGCACAGGCATATTGGACTGAAAAACTCTGTCTTGGCATGCATCTCTCAGCCACGGAGAAATTCTCACACACCATAAGATGGGAGCTAGTGTAGGAGGCAAAGTAATGACCACCCACTGGATATTCCCCCTGCTGCCTTGCTTTTGAATTACATTGCATAACTGGAAACTACAGAAATATATGACATCCTCCTTGGAAGCTCTGGATGTGTTTGCAGATAGTTCTTGCTAAGTGGATTTGTGATTGCAGTATACAAAGCAGTCTAGCTGGCTATGACAAGTGGGTCAATAAGCAAGACAAACAGAGATCATTGAGGTCTTTGAGATGGTGTCTGAATCATCTGCCAGTGAACTTCCACCATAGTTTTCAGTGTGAACAAGAGCTGTGAATAGCTGGAGAAGAATTGCTCCAAGGCATCTGAGAAGTCTGATGCAACCTGCTGATCTAATGTCTGCTTAGCCCGTGCAAAGACTGTCAGATACGCAGTTGACATGTCAACAAGCCACTGCCACACAAATCAAAATTTCCTCTCACCAGCTCACCTCCTCTGCAAGCCAGTGTCAGTGCTTCATCTTATAGCCTTTCACTGCACATTACTGCACCCCGCACAATTGTCCTTGTTCTGAAGGTTTCTCCAGGAGGAACTTTCTTTCCCTAAAGTGAATATCTTTTTAAGTATGCATTTCACAGACGTGCACAAAATCACAAACTTGTAAACAGCTGTGAAAGCAGGGCAATGAATCTGTCATTTCAAAGGTCGGTCAATGTTCTAGTTTCAGCTCGGATAGAGTTAACTGTCTTCCTAGTAGCTGGTACAGTGCTATGTTTTGAGTTCAGTATGTGAAGAATGCTGATAACACACTGATGTTTGCAGTTGTTGCTCAGTAGTGTTTAGACTATAGTCAAGGATTTTTCAGCTTCTCATGCCCAGCCAGCGAGAAAGCTGGAGGGGCACAAGAAGTTGGCACAGGACACAGCCAGGGCAGCTGACCCAAAGTGGACAATGGGGTAATCCATACCATGGGACGCCCCATCTAGTGTATAAACTGGGCGGGAGTGGGGGCAGGGGATCTCCACTCAGGGACTAGCTGGGTGTCAGTCAGCGGGTGGTGAGCAATTGCATTGTGCATCATTTGTACATTCAAATCCTTTCATTATTGCTGTTGTCATTTTATTAGTGTTATCATTATCATTATTAATTTCTTCTTTTTTTTCTATTATTAAACTGTTCTTATCTCAGCCGATTCTTATCTCTTTTCCCGATTTTCTCCCCATCTCACTGGGTGGAGGGCGAGTGAGTGGGTGGCTGTGTGGTGTTTAGTTGCTGGCTGGGGTTAAACCACAACAGTCAATTTATAATCTGAAAGCCTTTTCCATGTCTAAGGTAATGGTAATTATATCCTTAAAAAATGTGATTATGTTCCTGATTCAACACTAACTTAGGTGTGCAGTTACGGACATCTGTACTTAATATAGCCCTTAAATATATGATTAAATCCTACTAAAGCCCACTCTTAAGAATTTAGCTGAAGTGGCAATTAATTCATTAAAATTCTTTAATGGATCCTCTACAAATCCTATCTAAATATGACCTAATAAAGCTGGACATATCATCCATAACACCAGGATGATGACATTTATTAACAGAGGTAGTCCTGAGTTCTATCTACTTCTGGAATAGTTTTTTTCCTTTGTAATTAATCAGGGCTCTATCTTGGCTGCCCTGTAAGATGTCTGCTGCAGTGCCTTTGAAAAATTAGCCTCCCATACCATTTTGGCTGTGAAGAAGGGGGTGGCAGTAGATGTACAGTGCCAGCCTTTGGGCATCCCATCGGGTGCTCTACAGGCTGCTGGCGGCAATTGTGACACTTGAGTTCTGACCATGGAGACACCTAACCCACAGATAGGGACATAGATAGTGCAGGTATCATCAACCTCCCTTGCTTCTCCTTGGTTACTGTGGGATTCCGATCATGCCTTCCACCTATTACTGCTAGCATTTCTGATCTTCCTGTGCTTGGGCTTGGCTTTTGTTCAGATAAGTCATTGAACAGGACAGCCCATGTGTCAGACAGATGCCCAGTTTATCTATTTTCAAGCAGGAAAATGGGGAACCTGGTTGCAGAGCTAATGTAGGAAGGCTTGAGCTAAGAAGCTTGAGAACTGCTGATTTAGAGTAATACGTTTCTTAAAGAAAACAAAACAAAACAAAAAAATCTTTGAAGCCTGGACAGGCCTTATGGTGATCCTTTTAGAGTCTGAACATGTGGGTGTTTCATGTAGCATGATCTGGCAGAAAAGCCAGCCCTGCTTTGTTTATGATCTCTTTATCTTCTGTAAGACCTGGTGCATTTTAACAATCAAAAAGACAATGTAGTTTTGACAATTGTTTAAGAAAAAAATAAGAAAAGGGGAAAGGAAAAAGTTAAAAGCACTTCTTTGTTCTATTATAGGTTTATTTTTATGTGTTTTTGTGATTACACAAGCACTCTGCCAAACTTATAATGGTCACAGATACCAGCTTCCCTTTTTTTTGTGAACTGATATGAATGAAAGCTTCAGTCATTTGATGGAAGTGAAAGCATTTTTTCTTTTTAAGTAGGAGCCAAATTGCAGGAGTCAGTGCATGCTAAGGAGAAAGTAAGATGAATGAAACTCTTGCACCATACCAATAAGAAGTCAATGCAGTCTTTGAAGACAGGTTATGTAGATGCATACAACTTATGATACAGGCACCACTGGTGCTATAAAGTCAAAGAGCTTAAAATCAGATAGATGATATACAGTAATTAAAAGACGCGTTTCCCATGGAGGACTACAGACAAAATGGTCTGCAGCAGAAGGTGGAAGGAGAGCTTGACATATCTCTCTATGCCTCCATGAGTACATCCCAGTGACAGCCAATACTACTTGCAGTGTGTTGAGCCACCTGCTCCTCTCCCTGGACGAGGTCTGGTAGCCAATGCTAGACTCATGCAGGGAGAGAGGACGCTCTTACTGAGCCTCTCTTCATCATCTACTGGTCCCTGGTTTGGAGACAGAGCTGCATTTCGTTGTGGATTGTCATTGCTGGGCCTGGTCTGCATTGCAGGAATAACTCACTTTCAAAACACCTGTCCTTGTGTGGCATTGATGAAGGCTGGGATCACCGGTGCCTTCAATAAACTCCTGCATGTCTTCAGTGGCTATTGATCACCACTGGACCAGGGAACTGTGCTTGCATCCCAGACTTGGTAGATATTTCCTGGCTCTAACTCCCATATATTATTCTCCCTGAGTCTGAGTTATTCCCCAAAATCCTATGAAGACTTAAGCATGTTAGGGCTGAAATACCCTAATGATTCGTGATTGCTGTAATTTACAATCCTAATTAGATCCCTCTGTGCATTATGATTGATTCTTTAATTGTGGGATGGCCTGCTAAGCTTTTCAATAGGATTTCTGTCTCATTAAATAAGCATGATTAATCCTGCTCTGGGGAGTCCCCTTGGCTACATTTCCAGTGCTCAGGTGGCTTCTCAGTTTGTGAGTCTGGATACAAAACTTGTGCCCAGAATGCAGGTTAGGGAGAGACTTGGATGTGTACCAACCCCTTCCTATGCCCTGATTTCCTCAGTGAGGAAACTCTGGCACACAACAAAGAAAGAAACCACTGTATTCTCAAAAAAGGTGTCCGGTCTAGATAAACAGGGGTTTGTGTGCCTCTGCAGGTACGGCAGGACACAGCTTACATGACTTCTATCTTTCCGTATTGCTGATGTTGGGAAGAAATCTTCACAGCCAATTCAGTAGGGACCTGGAGAAGATGGTGGATGGAGTCGTGATGGTTGAATCAGTGCAATAGTGCCTGGTAAAATGGATTCTATCATCTGTGCTGCACCCACAGGGCTAGTGTGTGGTGCTGGGAAGAGAGACACTAACTGTATTTTCCATAGTCTGGCACAATGCAAGCTGTGGAGTCTTGACTTGTAAAACAGAGGAGAGAAAAACAGCAACTGGACTCAAAGCAACTAAAGGGCCACAAAACTTCATGTCTCATATAAAATCAGGACTTTCAAATGAAACACCCAGCACTGCTGGACACTTCAGATGTAATATCTCACTGTCTTAGTTCTCCATCTCGATGGGAAGTAACAATACCACATAATTTCTCAAGATTTGCTCCATATATCAATTAATTAGCTTTTACAAACCACTCAAACACTGCAGTGATGAATGCTTTAAAGAACTTATGATTAATATTGTCTTCAGATTATGTCTTCACAGTGTGTATAAATAAGGCTTGGTGCTGTACATAGAAAAATGAAGATAAAATGAAATACTGGACTACTTCCATCCACTGTGCAATCCAGGTGGTGAAGGTGCTCAGAGGTGGAGTATGCGGGCATGAAATTAAAGATCATGACACACATTTTGCCCACACAGGACTGAAGCAAAGTTACACAGACCTCATTTTATTTTTAGCTCTGAGTTTGCAAGCTTTCAGTTCATTTAATATGACGACTTTTTAGGTAGTTCATCTACCGAGACACAGACACAACTCAGAGAGCTAATTTATTTGTGTCTGTGCACACAAAGTACATTTAAAAAAAGAAGAAAACAATCCTCATATAAAAAACAAATCCTGGAAATTACAGGGCTGGTAGTGAAATGCTGGTGCAGCCTTGTCATGAATACTAATGGAGACGTGGTCCCCATTGAGAAGTACCAATATAACGTTCTTTTCTGGGTCATGTTGCATAGTATCCCTATCCAAAGTCCTTTTGCCTCCAGGCCCAGGTATCCATGGGATTATCTCAGCATCCTATATTCTTGTGCAAGGAGCCACCACTGAGCTATCTGCTGGCTTGTTGAGGAAGGACTGACAATCCAGCTCCCCCTCCATTTTATCCACCTTAGCATTCGGCGGCAAAAATGGTAACCTGACTCCCCCCCACTGTTGGCAGTTTGGCTTCAATTTAGTGTGAACATAAGTCCCATGGTTACCAGCAGCATTAAAACACTGGACCATGCTTTTTGGCTCAGATCGAGTGTCTCAGGAAGCCTATGGTGAGTGCTTCCCAGCTGAGAAATCTAACTGAAGCTTAGGTGTCTTCTGTCCTGGCTTCCTTCACTCAGGTGCATGAAAAATGTGAGGGTCACATCAGTTTGGTGCTGTCCTCGCCTCAGAGACCCTCAACAGCAGAGGAAACTAAGCATCAAACCTGCCAGGCGATTTGGGCGTCTTTTTCTGCACTAATCCTTCTGCTATATCTTTTCCTGGGACACCAGACCCAGAATTAGCAATGGTGGATTTCTTCCTCTCACTCCCCTTCCCTGCCGTATGCACTCTCTTGCTGCACAAGATCTAAGCCCCTTTTGCATAAACTAGTGCTTTGTTTTGGAGGGAATCCAACCTATACTAAATTACAGCTAGACCAATCAGAGCTTGCCAGTTCAGTTTAAAAACAAACAATGCCATCTAGTTTTCTGCATGAATGTTTTACCTCTATATACTTTAGCTTTGCCTTGGCATTTCTATAGCAACAGGAGACTTTTGTCTTGTCAACAATAGTCTACTGAATTGACATTATCTCTTAATTACACAATTACTTCGTTATGTACTGTAATATGAGCAATAAAACATTTGAAGTACTTCAAGCAAATTTAGTTTTAAAGGTTTAAAAGAAAACAACACCAACCCTTTATTCAAACTACCTGATAAGTTTAAATACTTTTTTTGTTCTCTCGATAGATTAATGAAGTAACTGTACAATTAGTGCTAGAAAAGGTGTAGGTAAAATGGTGATGCTTGTTGGAATTGGTAAAATGGTGGTCTTTGTCTTCTTATCCTGAGACACCTGTCAACACAACTGGGCTACATTACTTGCATCATTCCTTTTTATATTGCCATGGGACCCCTCAAAAATGAACTGAGTCCAATCCAGCTCATGCTGTGTGGCTAGCATCATTCTGACAATATACTGCATCTGCTAGCTACGCCATTAAAGAAGTGCTGGCCTGACTACAGTTGTGGGTACATATGGAGTTACATCCCAGCACCAGGTACAAATCTGTGATAACTCCACTGATTTTTCACTTCAGAGAAGCTAACCTGGGATACCATACTGGCAACTGCTGTCATGTGAAAGTATGCTGGAAATGCAACTCACAGACAGCTACTCTGATAACCCACTCCCATACCTACCACAGTATCGCTTACTGGCAGGTGTGTCATGCCCTAGACTTGCTCCCAATGAAGTCAATGATACTTTGTCATTGACCTTGAATGACAGCAAAATCTGGACCTTGTAACCTAGTTAAAACTGGTGCATTTTGCAAGTGTTTTATTTCAAAAACAAATCTCCTTAGCCCCTTAAAAGTCTAACACTGCTGAATTTTGGACCTACCACTTTTTCCTGCAACCTTTGCTTTTCGTCCTGACAAAATCAATATCCTAAAAATAAATAAATAAGCATACAGCGCAAGCACCTAAATTGAAAAGCAGCAGTTGGCAGAGGCATGCATCTTTAATCTGGATTTAGTCAGCCAGATAGAGGGAAGCTTAGCAAGACTCCTCAGGCAAAGCATTCAACAAACTTACTGTACTGCACTTAAGAAGTTCCTCCCCCTTTACACAGGTATAAAAGAGCCACGAGGTCGGAATACTTCCAGTCATCCCTCCCAACTGCTCCCCTCAGCCTCTCTGCTGGGATAACTGAGGAGGATGGTGGTAGCTGTTGGCTAAGGCTTTGTGTGTCAGCACAAAGGAGGGGGCAAGCCCCAGGGTTGGTGGGGAGGAGGGAGTAAATTGGAGGAGCAGGCTGCAGGTACCAGTTTCATTGAGGTCCTTGCATTGTGTTAGCGCCTCTCTGAGAGGGAATGCATTTGGAAAGGACAGTCCTCTTTCCATAGAGGGTGGGTTGGTGGGGGAAAACCATACAGGAAGAATTCGGGAATGATGACTTGAGCAGAACTGCTTTCCTTGTTTCATCTGTAGCTTCCAGTCAAGAACTGCACAAATATACAGAAAGATGCTTCCAGCTGCTCAGCTCCTCACCCATTCCAGTCACCAGAGAATTTTAACTGGGACCCTTTTCTGTGAATAGCTATTTCTTGTAATAGCTATTTCTAGTAATAGTTATTTCTAGTAATTAATTTATTTCTAGTAATCAAAAAAGATATCATAATGTTGCATTATAGGAAGAAGGAAGACAGAGGAAAAAATATAGGTCTGTTATATATCATCAGTCAGGAAACTAAAACCAGCAGCTCTGAAGTACTGTCTGAATGTGGATATCACAGTGGTGGACAATGAATAAGGCAGAGAGCAGAGCACATAGGCTTTTACAGAAATCTGCTTCCTTGGGTTTCTCATTAAGTTTGCTACACAAAGTTTAGCTAACTTCATTGAATGGCTGTTTTGCACTGAAATATTTACCACAGCAAGAGATAAGTATAACATGCACTGAGATCTCAGCCCCCCATGACATATTGGAGATGGGTCTGAGCCTGTTCAAGCTTTAAAAAAGTGTCAATATTTTTAGGAAGGATTTTGAAGGCAGAAAATATTATCATTTCTGGGGGAAGAAATTGTGTGCATAGAACCAGCAGTGAATGAGTGACAAAACTAAGGGAATGCTTTTTCTTGCACAGAAATAAATATTTTCTAGTAGACTCTGGATACTGGGTGAGAAAGCAGGTGAGCGTTTCTCCTTTTAACATATTCATGTCTATGTGGCTGTATGTTGCATGCACTAATTGCTCTGGAAACCCTGGTCTCAAAGTCTAAAAATGTTTTCATAATAGGATTTTTGTGTTTGCCGCTTTTGGCTTGACGAAGCTATAACGTCAGAGACAGCAGTTGCTGAACCCTGGGGTTTTTTTTCCCCAGGGGATGCAAGTCTCAGCTGTCAGCTAGAGTTTATGCAAAATAATTTCTTCTGAACGACAAGAATAAACACTTTTCTTGCATGAGGAAGAAAAACAGAAGATGATGCCAATCTGAAAGATGGGGGACCAAGGACAGCATAAACACGGAAAATGTCTGGGAGACCTGAAAAGAAAGGGGCATGCTTTGTGAGTTGTTTTGCCACAAGTGCTTTACATTTTAGACAAATGTGCTTATTGGTCCCTTCTCCTCTTTGGCAATGCTGCTCAAATACATTCTGCCCTCCTGTCCCACCTCTGCAGCTCAGTTGAAAGTGATTTGTAAGTGTCTTCTGAGACATCTTAATTTTTGAAGCCTTGGATTCATTTTAGTTTCCTAACGTTCTTCATAAAAATTTGATATGTCATGGTTAAAGATGTTTATTCATCTGTAAAGGCCATGCTTTATTTTCTCGAAAATGCTATCTCACATTAGTTTAGATTATGAGTGTTGAGGGTTTTTTTTACATTTAAAGGAAAAGATGAAATATTTTGACACACTTTAAAGCTGTTTAACTTTTTAATCTAATTAAGAAATGCAATGAAAATGCAGTTTTCTTGAGCAAAATTTCTAACCTATTCTGTTATTGCATTTTGTCTGTTCTGCGTATGTCCTGTCTTCCAGCAACAAACAGCCCTGCAGGACCACAGAGCAACTTCCTTCTGGCTAGGACCTACTCTACAGTACAGCATAAGCATTTTTTTACCCTCTCTTTCTTCCCTCTTCAGTCTTGAAGCATAACTGCCTCACCGTGCTACCACTGTTTTGAATCTTTCTGCTTTGTCTGCATTTCTGGAAATGAATTATTTTCTTGCATCTGTTTTTGTGAAAAGGAAAAAACAAAGCAAAACAAATGAGCTCTGTGAAATGTCAAGGAGGTGACTGTTAAACAACAGTCTTGAAAACGGGGCCTTAATTGCATCACTAATGGGAGTTTTTATCTAATTGAAAAGCAACGAAGATGATAATTTTTTTTGTTGTTGTAGTTTCCATTAAACGCTGCCTGAGATTGGAGAAATTAAGAGGAACTGCAAAACAAATCTTTACAAGCGCTGGGGATCTCGTTGCCAAAGAGGAGGATGTGCCTCCTTGGGGACCTGGCTGCTCATCTTACTTGCCATCGGAAGTGTCAAAGCTGCCTACAAAACCCAGTGGGCAGTTTAAACAGCCCGGGAGACGGGGTAGTGGGCAGTCACTATGTATGCATCAAAGCCATCTGCTCACAGAGTAGTGTAATACCCTCTTGGGTGTAGAGATCTGTAAGTCTTAAACTTCTGGGGTTTGCAGAGTCTGTTTTTATAACAGTTTTATCGCTTCATACCACATTCCTGTGAATAGCTGATATGGGCAGTTGCAGTATAAACTTTAATGAAACCTTGGATCATAGATGAAAGCAACAAAAAAGGTACTCCATACTTAGGCTACCTATGGTCTTCTGTATCAGGCCTACTGCCCATGCAAAGACTGACTTCTATGTCGGCCTTGACATGTCTGTCAGACACTGCAATTACTTACTAGGATTCACTGGAGGTAACATCCCTCTTCAACTCCATTTCAAAATACACGCAAAAGCAATCAACATTTCTCCTGTGACACCAGATAAGCATGTGAAAATTGATCTGTAGTTCTCCAGTAAGTCCTGCCCTCCCATCTCAAGAACACCTTGACAAATTCAATCAATTCTGCAACAACCAGCAAGCTGACAATAAAACTAGAGGCTGGTTGGAAACCAGCCCAGAGCGCTGGCATTGTACAGCCAGCATTTGATAATGTTGTCCTTTGGGAAAGAAAGTCAGATGGGATTCCCACCTCACTGCTCTGTTCTCCCTTGGGAATGAAGCATACTATTTTAGGGGCTCTGTTGGGCTACATGGCTGGTGTCATGGTTTAACCCCAGCCAGCAACTAAGCACCATGCAGCCGCTCACTCACTCCCCTCCCACCCAGTGGGATGGGGAGAAAATCGGGAAAAGAAGCAAAACTCCTGGGTTGAGATAAGAATGGTTTAATAGAACAGAAAAGAAGAAACTAATAATGATAACACTAACAAAATGACAGCAGTAGTAATAAAAGGATTGTAATGTACAAATGATGCGCAGGGCAATCGCTCACCACCCACCGACCGACACCCAGCCAGTCCCTGAGCAGCAATTCCCCCCGCCCCCACTCCCCCAGTTCATATACTAGATGTGACTTTACATGGTATGGAATACCTCATTGGCCACTTTTTGGGTGAGCTGCCCTGGCTGTGCCATGTGCCAACTTCTTGTGCCCCTCCAGCCTTCTTGCTGGCTGGGCATGAGAAGCTGAAAAATCCTTGACTGTAGTCTAAACACTACTGAGCAACAACTGAAAACATCAGCGTTATCAACATTCTTTGCATACTGAATTCAAAACATAGCACCGTACCAGCTACTAGGAAGACGGTTAACTCTATCCCAGCTGAAACTAGGACAGCTGGCAACAAATGCACCCTTCTGGTCTGGTAGGTTAACACCATTGTGCTAAGCAGCTTTAGCAATCTGGCCTTGGAAAGGAGATGGGACTTCACAAGTAGTTCTTCTCGTCCCCTTGTAGGGATGCAAATCACCACATTCAATCCAGGGACGAAGGGGATTGAGCACCAGGGCTTAAGACTTAACAATTATGCTTCTATCGCAGAAATTAAAAAACCCCCAACATATGGTTCTCTTGCCCTTGGATGTGATTTTTGTTTGAAAGTAGATAGCAGAAGAAATTGCTCTGGAGATTTAGAGCTTATTCACACTAATATTTATGAGTGCTTGCAGTGCATAAGTGAAACAAATGGTAGCCTAACTTTTACTGGGAGAATATGAAGGCTCAATGTAGCAAACAAAACAGTCTCTGATCTTGTTAGCTATACAAATACACACAAAGCACATATTGAGAGAATAATTAATATCTCCCATTTCAGCAGCTTCTTTCATTCTGTGAAGCTGCCCACAGAAACTCTGTACCCAGACAGAGGTCCCACCAGGCACCTCTGACTACGTACACCAGCAACAAGTTGTGTATACAGCATCTTTCCTAGCAGTCTGTCCTGCACAATTAATCAAAATCAGATATAATCACAAATTGAGTAACTCCCTATGTGGAGAGCTGGTATAGCTAACACTCTTTTTCATGTAAAAATGCTAAGGGACCTTTAGTGATATAACACAGGTAAGAAAATTCAGAATTTGTGTCTCATTTGAAATACCTCTTTGCCAACAGTGGGGCCTAGTCTGTAATGATACACCGGGGGGATGATTTGGTATGCCTAAGCAGAATTTTGCAGTAATTAATAAAAAGAACTGGGCAAATTAATTTTACTTAAAAAACCCAAAACTCCTTATTGGGATAAAAAGGTCTCAGCATTGACAGTCTTCTCACGGAAATTTTACACAATTACCTTTTGATATTTCCAGCACCAGAAATGCTGCAGCATTTCTGAAACAGAAGCTGCTGTGCCAGCTTCCTCCATGCAGCCTGGCTCCACCACAGCTGCCAGATGTGCTGCGAGAGGTCTCCAGCTCCCAGTTTTCAGGCACTGCCGCTGCGCATCCTATCCTGCTGCTGCACCATAGAGGAGCTACTTGGTATTAGACAGTGACCTGGGCCATGGGACTGGGATCCAGGGGTGGATTTCAGACATTTTTCTTGAGCTGAACATTATGGACGGTGATTTTTGGGGCAATCTCTGACATTCTGCTAGTTTTGCCATTGCAGCTTCAAGGATCAGAAAAGGGCTGTACTGGGGACACAAACACAACAGGGAGGTGGCACACAGTGGTTTGCAGCTGGAGGGCACATCTCTGTGGCAGCAGGTTAGCATCCTTCCACAGATGGCAACTAGGACATGGTGGCCTCTGGAGGCCAAAGTCTTGCCTCAGACTTCACAGGCTTTTGAGTCTCCTGCAGTGAATGCAGACAGAATTTCCCTGTCAGTGAAATGGCCAGTCTTGGGATCTAGTGAGATGTGCTGTTTGGGGACTTGCAGCTAGTTACCTCCCCTCCTTAAATTTATTTTTTCCTTTCATTTTTTAGTTCACTAAAGCAGTGCAAATGAAAAGACTAGTAGAGGTCTCGAAGCAAGCAATTATTTTTTTACTGTGATGTGAGCAAAATTACACATTTCACTTTAAATGGAAAGTATTACTTGAGGAACAGAAAATGGTCTGAGGACTCTTTTGTAAAAATTATTTTCCATTCATTCCTTCATAGGATGTCTCCAGGAATGCGATGTATTTCTGTCTGGCTTTACTGAGCATATATACAAATATTGCCCCCCAAAGAGTAAAGATAGCTGTGAGTCTTTTTTAGGTCACTTTCCATGATCCTCCCCGTTCTCTGTATCACCTTTTACGTTCTCCCACCTCTGCTGTGCTGGTGATGCCCTCATCACTCATTCATTACATTGCCAACGAAGTACCTCCAGTCTTTTACTGTTCTTCCTGCTAATGGGCACTGCTTATTTCTCAGCCATACGGTGGCACTACCCGTCATGTGCAGGTGCTGATTGTGCATCGGAGGCGCTCCCTGGATGGGACTTCATGTTGTAGTCCATCAAAATCTCCTTTAACATTTTTCTGCCCTGATTTCAAGGAAAACAACCTATCCATGAGTGCTGCTGCTTATCAGCCCAAAGCTGCTGGCACCCTCAGGTGCTCTCTTGTACCTGTCCAACTCGGTGCAATGGTCAGTGCCCTTCTGGGGGGGCTTTCATCCTCAGTGTTGCCCCGCTACTGCACACAGAAATAACACCAATGATTTTAATGGGCTGCCTGGGCTGAAAGTAATTTGGAACTTCTGTAGAAGTGTCTTCAACAGCCTCTCTCAAGCTGACAGGCTCAGCTTACAGATGTGACTACAGTGGAAACACTGTTAGAAAGGAACTGGCAAGAACTAAACCAGAGGAGATGAAGAATGTTATTTAAGTAGAATAAGAAGGTATCTTAGAGAACTTGGATAGATTAGCTGGGAGATGCTGATAAAAAAAGCATTTACACAAATAGGTTTACAATTAAAAGTTGAATTAGTGAACATGGTTAAGAGGATTAAAAGGAAAAAAATTAAGCTAAATAGTTGAGATACATAGAATATCACAGTGGCTTTGAGCAGGTTGTGGTTTATCAGCCTGCAACTTCTTCTCTGCGGACAGACAGTGCAGAAGAGGTGGTCGAGCAGCAAGCCCTGGGGCACAGTGGGGACTACTGGTGCTGGGTATCTCCTGATGACTTCTCCCACAGCCACGGTCAGTAGGGAGGCTATGCCTGTAGCTCAGGGCAACCTCCTTGTACCAGGGATGCCCATCCAGGTATTGGAGGTGCAAGTCCGTGATGATATTTGGGCACTAATGATACTTGAGCCTGTAAAGATGGCAGCCTCCTCCTAGTAGCAAGCATTTATTGGCACCTTTTGAAGAAAGGACACTGCAGGAGAATCTGGGTTAAAACCCATGACAATATAGTCAGTATGCAATTTGACTTCATTTACTGAAGAGTTTCCTTTCTCCTCGTCATATACTTATCTGTACTAGACTTGCGCTGCTGGCATTGCTAAGTGGGCTCTGACAGTCCTTCAGACCATCTAGGTCCCAGCCCCATAGCAGCACTTATTTACTGTGATCTAAAGCTCTTTTTCATGAGGCAGGGAGGTGATTTCTAAGTAGAGAGCAGTCTGCCAGAGGCATTGCCATGACTGCAACCCTTGAACCTTGCACTGCTCATATGTTGCAGAAATTCCATGGGACTGGATGGAAGAAGAAGCAAATCCCACCTCTTAAACAATAGTGCCTAAAGTTGGACCCATTTTGTTCATACCTGTTGCATTCAGGGTCCAAGCCATTAAAAGGAGAGCTTTAGGAGTAGTTACCAGCAAGGAAACCGCTAGGTCTTTATGCATGTGATCTCTACATAACACATGCTAATAACTTTTGTGACTGTTTGATCCCTGCAATAATTAAGACAAGTTCATGACAAAATAAGGGAAAAAGGTTTTTCCACTCAAAGTAACCTTAAATGTTCACCCTAAAATAAAACCTGTGATGGTTTGAATTGTCCAGACTTCCTAAGAAAAGCAATGGTGTGGAGGTATAACACATTTCTAGTATTATGCTGTGCCTTTGATGAATGTTATCTTGTCTACTTGCTGTAGTGGTTGCTTAGGATTGCTCTAAACATTTATGTTAAACTCAGGGGAAATAAAGGGATACAGAATAAAAAGGAAGACTCCATAGCAAACAGCCAATAAGGAGAAACAATGAGGATCAAAGGGGTTGTGCAACCGTCTCAGAATGTGGGGTTGAGGAATTGTGGGAGAGCCTGTGCAAAAGCCAGGAGAAGGCGAGAGACAGCAAGCACTGCCTTGGGACTCCCCTGCAGTTGATTTTCCAAGATCTCATGACTCTGTTATGGTAGCTGGGCTATGAACAAAGCTATTGGCAGCTATGAACAAAGGTTGTCCTCAAGTTCAGCCAAAAATTTCAGTTTCTCACATGTCTTGTATGTTTTCTGTCTTTGGGAATTGTTACTCTCACATGTAACTATGTGTAGTTCTTACTCCTGTCATTTACTACAACTCCATTATCTCACATGCGTTGCAATTACTTAGGACTGGAGCTTTGCTGATACTCTATGACCTGTCCTGAGAATATGAGGCACTGGGTTTAAGATGCATATGGACCTCTATGTAAAGGCAGCAGGAGAAGGAAAATGGTGTTCTGATACCACCTTCAATACCTCAAAAATAATATTTTTTATCTGAGTGAAAACAAAGCCCTGTCAATAGTTTTTTTCACCATAACAGAACTATGTAGGAACATTTCAGATTGAAAAAACTTATAGAGGTATTTTTAGTATTCTGCTAGAGCCGATTTCCTAGTCTAATGGGTGTCCCCCACATGCGTCTCAGAGAGCTTGCTGATGAAAGACACCCTTAGTTATAGCTTTGAACTTTGGCAAAACACTGTACATCAATAAAAACGCTTAATAAAATATTCTGGCTAGGTCAACATATGAGGTCCTTTTCATTAGCATTACAGGAAAAATTTTCTGCAGATGTACTTATATTCCTAAGCTGTCATTATACTAGCAGTGAGGATTTTCCTCCCTCTCACTGGCACTGCAGCCCAGATCCACCTGGGTGTAAATGATGAAACTTGCCTTTGCTTCAGGGATGCACTGTGAGAAAACACTTGTCCCCTGAGTCAGTGTGCCCCAGAAGAGAATCTGTCCCATTGATTTGGATTTCTTTTTGCTGTTCACTGCCCTGCATTCCTCCTTGTCCTGCTTTCAGTTGGGATAGAGTTAATTGTCTTCCAGCTACTAGCTGGTATAGTGCTATGTTTTTTGCGCTAGGTATGAGAAGACTGTTAACACTGATGGTTTCAGTTGTTGCTATGTAGTGTTTAGGTTAAATCTGACGCCCAGCCAGTGAGAAAGCTGGAGGGGCACAAGTAGTTGGGAGGGGACGCAGCCAGGGCAGCTGACCTAAAGTGGCCTATGGGGTATTCCATACCATGTGATGTGATGCTGAGTATAAACTGGAGGTAAGTTGGCCAGGAGGCATTGTGGGTTAGGGATTGGCTGGGCATTAGTCAGCAGGTGGTGAGCAATTGTATTGTTCATTGGTTTTTTTGCATATCCTATTATTATTTTCCCTTCCTTTTCTGTCCTATTAAACTGCCTTTGTCTCAAGCCATGAGTTCTACGCCCCCCCAAACTGTCTCCCCCATCCCCCTGTGCCATGTTGAGTGAGCAAGTGGCAATGTGGTGCTTTGTTGCTTGCTGGGCTTAAACCATGACACCCTTCTGTCCTTTTTCCTGCTCCTGTCCCTCCACTCAGGGACCAGCATGTAATAGGAAGCAGGATTTTTTTTTTTTTTTCTCCTACAGCAAGCCTGCATAAGACTTCCATTTCTTGCCCTGGTTGTTCATCCAGCAGTGCTAAACTCATATCCTTCATAATCCAAGGAGACGTGACAAGGCTTTTCTGGGACTATACCTGCTCAGTGGGTGAATGAACAGTCCTATAAATGGTCAAATAGTTTTCCACTTTGATTTCTCCATTGTGGTGCTCAGCGCTCAGAAAACAAAGAAAATTACTCTTTTTCAGCATATAGCATGTTGATTTTGAAGATCTCTTTCATTCCCTGTTCTTTTGTAATGTTTGTTGATATAATTGTAATAAATAATCTTTCTCATCAAAAGATGTGTTTTTTTCCACTGTGGTAGATTCTATTCCCATTTATGCATGGGTATACTGAGTTGGAGAGAAATTACAGGTGTGGGTTTTGTGGTGTTCAGCACTGCCATCTTCAGCTCAATTTGTGAGAGCTGGAGCACCCACCCATCTTGTCCTGGGTGGAGCTGGTAACAACACCCTTTGGAGAACGCAGGATATTTTCCTGCAACTGCAAAGCAGAACAGTGCCACAAGCAGTGAACTCCAGGACTAGGACCAATGTAATTTCCTTGTCTTTCCTCTGTCCATACTGCCATTCGCCATTCTCACTTTGGCCTAAAAAGTCCTCTACAAAAGGACATTTGGCCAGAAGTGGGAGATGATACCTGGGTTTTTGGTGCAGGCTCTGTAACTTTGCTTCCTCTCTGGTCCTTGCAGCCTTGCCTGAGGTATGTCTCTACAGTTACTCTGTGTGGTATGGCGCAGCTCAGCTCCTGTTGCCTTTCCCAGGAGCCCTCTGAAGATGCTTTGCAATGGTTCTAGCCATGAAAATAATGTTGCCAACTGGTTTCAACAAACAAACAAAATACTTTCTATACTTTCTATTTTTGCTCTTTCCAGAAAATAACAGAGAAATGAGAAAACAGGAGAGTCCTTCGGTGAATCTTGGGGTTTTTTGTGAATGAGTGGAGGGTCAGATCAACCTCTGTTTCCAGTGAACAAAACATATACAGCAGCGCTGCAACTGTAAAGGTCATAAAGGGTCAGAGGAACATGCTTTTCTTCTCATCATCCCTCCAAAATCTGCAGAAATCTCTCTATCGGAATTTATTGCTATTTTCTGTGGCAAACTGAGGTCACTCCGCTGAGTGTTGTATAACGTATGCAAACATGAATGTGGGCTGATGCTGCCTGCCAACCTTTGTGCCCAGTGGTGGTACAAGACCTGCTGCTGGTGCAGTCTCCCACGTGTGCAAGGTCCTCCTCAGGCTGGTATAACAAACATGCATTCCTTCCAGAAGCAAAGGATCATGATCTCAACCTCAGTACCCAGTGGCTGCATTGTCACTGTAAACATAGTGCTATTGTAACTGGAAGGAGGTGATGTTTTCCAGGGATTCATTGAGCAAGAAAGGTTCTGAAGAGTGTGATATCTGAAGAGAGCAACAAACGACAATTTGGCATAAAGGCACTCTCTTTCCTTTGGGAGAGTGAGAGATAGGAATAATATGATCTAGTAAAAGGTTTCCTCCCTTTGCTCTCCAACACAAAAATGGACTAGAAGAACCTTGGTTGGCTCAGATACAGGTTTAGCAACTCTTGAATTATTTCCAGTTGGACAACAGGCAACTGGAAGTTTTGGAGGCAGTGGAACATAATTGGGAATACCTGTTTACCCTGTGCTGATGCTGGTAAAATAGATTAGCTTTCTTCTTGCACCACTATTGCTCAGACCCATACTTCTTGATGTATTTAAATGTGCAGGCCTCACTGTTTGAGCCAAGAGTTTCTGAGATATCTGTGTGTTTAACTGCATGCACAGTTGCAGTGTTAAACATTCAGGCAAACAATTCCTGCAGCTTCTGCCTTCTTTCAAATTGTGGCCCGATGAACTCGTGCAGGCTGTCTGAAGTGCAGTGACAGCCCTGCGGTCAGGCACTGTATCTGTTTTAAAGGCCAAGCCGTCATGTCTTATACACCAGCTCTGCAATTCAAGCATCCGCCATCTTCACATTCCCCAGCCTTCCTCTGAGATATTCACCCACAGCCTCAGAATCTTGCTCCCTCTTCATCATGTCACTTGCTTGAAAGGCTGAGACCTGGCATGGGCAGATGGTAGCAGGGAAGGCTCCTTGCTTTTCCCATCCTGCAATAGCATCCCAGTGAGGATGTGGCCCCCGTCTATGGGCTGGAAAAAGGAGAAAGCACCTGCTTAGCCTGTTGTTATGTTAGGAAGAACAACTGGGAGCTGAGGGCTCCTGCCCTCTTCCTCTGCCTCTGACAGAGATGTCCAGATGGCGCTGGGCAACTCATCTCACCTCTAGGGGAGTCTGGCTCCAAGCTGTTTTCCTCCATCCTGTTGCCTGCCTCACCTCTTTCCTTGAACATGCCTGTGTACCCCTGAGGATAACTACTAAGATGCCTGAGCAATTAAAAAAGCAATGTCTCTGGCACTAGGGTTGTAATGGATCTACCTATCATATTTTTCTACTTTCACCAAAAAAAAGAAATGGTGTGCCACAGAAGATAACATTTGTCTCTTGGTGGGGTAAAGAATTATCCTAGCTCTCACAATATGTGCTGCCTCATGATACACACATAGCTGTTTCGTTGCTTTTGCAACACCAAAGCAAAGACATCCCACTTCTGAGAATTGTTTTGGTCAGTACACTCTTTTTAGGATTTGGATTTGTGGTTCAAACATGCCCAGCACTTGCCCCCTGCCCAGCCCGTCATAATCTATCGGAAATCTTGAACATGGTAGTTGGATTTGGTCTCTTTTTTGCTTGTGATTTGAAATCTGCTGCATTTCTTTACTGTTAGAGAAAAAAATCTACTTGTATATTACTGTTAACTCTGTTTTCACCCCATAGCTCCTTCCACATCTCCTGTCATTCCTTTTAAGGACAGCTTGACTGTTGCTGTGAAATACAGTGTGGAGAGTCCATACACTACTTCCCTTGAAGTAAATTAAGATTTTCATTATTTCGTAGTCATTTTGCCTGAGCTATTTACATAGCCTTTCTTAAGTGCAGGCCTGGGCTGTTTGGTGGGAGATTCAGGACCCAATTGAGCAGTCAGTCCCCACTTGCCTTCTCAGGGTAGTCGCTTCAGTGCAGGCACTGCCAACTTACACTGGGGTGCAAACCAAACCACGATTGTTCTGAATGAAAAATGCAACCATCACGATTCTTCCTCCATCTGATCCTCAAAGGAGAGGTCCAGTTATCAATTATTTGGGAAATTGGAGCCATCTGTGGGGCACAGAGAGTTTTATATTTGCATGCTGCATACAGCAATGATAAGAACCGGGAGTCCTATAGGAACAAAACTATTGTTATTTAAAGAGCTATTAGCTGTCATTGTTCTGCCCTCCACTGAGGTCTCTGCAGCTTTCTGATTGCCTGGTTATTTGGCTTTACAGTGATTTATTGTACTTCGAATAGGACGACTAATGTATTTTCCAAATTGTAATTCCATACCTAAGAGTAACAACCCTCTTTGTTCCGCATGAGCCCTTAGGTGTTATTTTCTTTCCTGTATCATCCTGAATTGCTTTGGTTCTGTTGGGCTTCAAGGCTGTCTCTAGTATCTTCAGGAAGGTTTGCTCATGTGGGGGTAGCTGCTCATTGCTGTGCAAAGTGTTGTGTTTTCAGATCCTGTTTGGTTTACTGACCAGCTTTCCATGTGTGGATGCAGAGTTGCAACCTCACTGGGATCTCTCCCTGGCAGGGGCTGGGAGGCTGCATTATGAATCAGCATGTCCAGTTTTGTCCCCCCAGAACAAGAAAGACATCAGCAAAATGGAACAAGGTCGTCTTGGTGGATGACTACAAAGGTGGCCAAGGAGCTGGGGCACAGGACATCATAAGAAAAAAGGTTGAGAGGTTGGATTTGTTCAGCCTGCAGAAGACAAGACAAAGGGATTTTTTTTTACTGGTCTTTTCATCTGGCTAAAGGAGGTTGCAGGGGAGATGGAGTCAGCCTCTTCTCAAAGGTGCACAAACAGTGATACAAGTTGCAGCAAAAAAATCATTCTTCTTCAAAAAAAAGTTCCCCAGGAAGTTGATGCAGCACTGTAACAACAGGGCCCAAAGAGTCTGTGGATCTCCAGCACTGGAGAAATTCAAAATTCAAGTGCACAAGGCCCTGAGCATCCTGCTCTATGTTTGAAGTTGCCCTGCTGAGAGCAGGTGTTTCAGCAGACAGCATCCTGTGCAACCTGACTTATTCTGGGATTCTGCCCTCTGGCCCTGTCACCCAAGAAAGCTCTGGGGAGAGGAGACAAGCCTTGCCCAGCTATTGTTTTCGTGGCTACCCACTGTAAAAATTTTTGCAAAAGTCAATCTTGAGAGTAGGGGAATATAATTACCTCTCCCTATTAACATTAACAGGGATGTGACTTTCTTCTCCATTTGGCCAGAAATTTTTCTGTAGGGAAAAAAGAGAAATTGGGCCATTGCTTGCATTTTTCAGAAGTCTCCTGCAAATGGCCTGATAGCCTGTGCAGCCTTCATTGAGCTGGGCTGAGGTACAGCCAATCAAGTTGGGGGAAAAAAAGAAACACGTCAGAGAATCTTGTTCTCATGAAGTTGTCTCAGTTGTGAGTTCAGGGGAGAGGAGGGGACTTATTTATTGTATAGATCACTGTCTTGTGCTGTCTCTGTGTTTGTCTGTGGCTCTATCTATTAAATGAAGCCATTAGGTGAACCAAAATGCTCCCCAGAGTCATTCAGGATGAAAACACTTTCCCTAGAAGTCCTAGCTACTTCTAAGAACCAGAAACAATTTCCTGTCTCTTGGAGGTCTTTGCTATACATGACTGATGGCATAGGACAGCTGAGTGGTGCCATCCTAAATCTCTGCACATGGTGAGTTCCAATAAATGCAATAAATTGCTGTGTGTCAGTAATGCGAAAAGCAATGAACCGAGGTCCAAAACAAGAGCAGGTCACTTTGCAAAAAAGTCCACAGCTAATAGTCAGCAGTAATCAGAAAGCCATGGCAGTCTGGTAGCTAGTCCGTGTCTTCATGTGAAACAGGCTGCAGGCATTGGTCCAGCCCCTTGCCAGATGCCTGTATTAGGTAGAAAAGGGCTACAACCAGTGTGCCTGGAGGCAGAATTGGCAGCCTCTGTTTCTAGCCTTTAGGTGCTTCATACACATCTGGACAAAAATCTATTGTTGGAAGTGACCTGGGCATCTTGGCACTGCTATGAAAGTAGTACAAGTTAACTATAAGTTCGTCATTCATTTTTACCGCTCCGCAAGCACAGTTTGTGGGAGTATTTCATTCAGTGTGAACAGGATTAATGATCATTTCCCTCTCACTCAAATTTTGCATGAAAATCTTCTTCCTTCTGCAATCTGACAGGACCTCATGCCACACATAGAGTAGAGGCTGATCTGTACATGCCTATGCATTATAATAAGCTCTTCCAAATAGTCAGGTTAAGCGCAAAAACTTCTTAACAGAAGCAGGAAACTCAGACAAGGCAAAAGAGAAGTACAGGGCTTCAGAAACAAGTGTTCCCTGACTACTCTGTGGCTCTCTGCTGGTTTTGGCCTTGCTCAAAGCACACCTCCAACACTGTCACTAGGTCCCATCTCCCACCTTCCAGCATCTTCCTCTTGTCAGAGGCTCAGCTCTCCCATCTTCTTGAAGACACTTGTGTGATTGCCCCAGATGGACCCATGTCCCTCCCACGTCCTCCAGCCAGCTTCAACCCAAAGCAACATCACACACGTGTCATGAAAATACCCTGCTCTTTTCTCATAGATGGTTTGGCCTCCTGCAAATAATCCCTTCTCTGGCTGTGTCAGCGCAACGGTGCCCTGGCTTTCAGCTGGTACCTGAGGTGGCCACAAGTAATGGTGGATGATGGTGGTGGTGTTGCACAGTGCTGCTGAGGTATGCACTGTGGTCCCGCTGCCTGGCGCAACCTCAGGCATACGTGGTGGGGACAGCAGCCTGCTGTACCTATCAGATAAGGAGAGTCTTTTCAAGGCACTGCAGGCAGGGGAGTGAATTAAGAAATTATTCAGTATGCTGAGAGTTCTTCAGATGAAAAAGTGGGTTTGTGATGGTGTGAGGACTGTGGAAGTGTCATCTGTGGTAAAGACAGGGCGTTTGTCTGCTCCTGTGCACATCTCCTAAAGAGATATATTTTCACAGCAGAAATTTAAAAAATCCAGGGAGGCAGAGAGAGATCTTTCTCTTTTTCGCACCTTTCTCAGAGCTCACATCGACAGCTGGTTGTTGTACATCGTTCTGACTTGTAAAAAACAGTGAAATGGCCCTATGTTTAGCCAATATCTTTTTCAAAACCAAGCCAAAGCATACAGGGCTGACATAAAGCTTTCCTTGTACTGCCAAAATATTTCAGGGCTCCCCAGTCCCATTTAAAAAAATATGAAGCTGTGACCATATTTATTTATCACCAACTGTTAAGAATGTATTTTTTCCTTTCCCTGCCCTGACCTGATGTTGAAGCACAGACATGTTGTTAGTGAGCTGAAGAACATGCAGGCTACAGTGAGCATTTAATGTAATACCTTCATAGGATTAAATATTTGAACAGTTCCCTTAATCTTGCAGTTAGCTGCACTGAACTGCATTACCCTCACCACCACCAGCTGCAGGAACATGCTGCTAATTTGTTTACACTCCCTTACCACTTTGGAGTCCCTGGTAACCTAATCTGGGGAACCTTTTACAGAACCAACATCCCCCACTCGGAGTGCTCTGTCCCCACACATCCTTTACAAACTGCTTATTGAAACAGATCATGTCTTATTACTTCCTTTTCTGTGTCTTCCCGTGGGCAAGCAAGTAAAAGCATGAAAGCAGGAGACAGTGTGTGCAGGCAAACAGTCCAGGCATAGGGGAACCAGGTCCTCACCTACCTTTTGCCCTTGTTCAGGTTTAACCCCAGCCGGCAATTAAATACCACGCAGCCACTCACTCCCTCCTGCCCAAAGGGGGATGGGGTGAGAGTCGGGAAAAAAGTAAAACTCATGGATTGAGACAGTTTAGTAAAAAAGAAAGGAATAAACTAATAATGATAATGACAACAATAATAAAATTACAATGATAATAAAAGGATGGGAATATAAAAAACAAGTGAGGCACAATGCAATTGCTCACCACTTGCCAACCGATACCAGGTTAGTTTCTGAGCCGCCCCCAGGCCAACTTCCCCCAGTTTACATACTGGGCATGATGTCACATGGTATGGAATATCCCTTTGGCCACTTTGGTCAGCTGTCCTGGCTGTATCCCCTCCCAACTTCTTGTGTCCCTCAAGGTTTCTCTCTGGCTGGGCATGAGAAGCTGAAAAATCCTTGACTTTAGCCTAAACACTACTTAGCAACAACTGAAACCATCAGTGTTATCATTATTCTTCACATACCTAGCTCAAAAACATAGCACTATACCAGCTACTAGGAAGAAAACTGACTTTATTGCAGCTGAAACGAGGAGACCACTTGTCCCACCGCTTGTCTTACCAAAGGTGATGCAAATCAGCACCTTTTCAGATGGCAGCTTTGAGATGTCAGTTACAGGCCATGTCTCCCAACCATTACTTAGCCTGCTTCTGCTCTGCTTCCCCACCAGTGGGGATGCGATTGGACACATCCATCCGAGAGATGCTCAGTGCTGCGCTGGTTTTCACAGGTTGAGGCTCTCTGGCTCAGCTACATTCAGCACACCTTGTCTTTCCCTGACTCCTCAGCAGTTCATCTCATGTTTGGGGAGACAGCACTGTATGTGAGATCTGGTTCCAGTTGCCCAGCCATCCTATTCATCCTGCATCCTATTGCAGGACAAGGGCAGAGTATATCTACTGAAATTATTGCTATGTGAGTAGAGTAAAGCTGACAGAGGTGGAAGAGGAGGATCAGTTCTAAAGTTTGTGTGCAAAGTACAATCATCTGGCAGTTCCTGCAGGCTGCACAATGAAATTGCTCAATGTAAAAACAATGCAGTTTGTTGTGATTCTGGAATGCCTCCTCATTAAAATCGTACATTCTCCTTTCTCTAAAAAGTGACATATAAGAATGTCCAGATTGCATCACATTAAAGAGCACAGAAAAACTGCAAACACCATTTCAGACTGCTAGGTACAGCAAACAATGTTGGCATCTCTAATATGAAAGTTTTTAATTTGATAGTTTATATTCCATTAGGATCCCACATGTATCAAACCTGAAGTGCATAAATATAGCATGGTATACAGTACTTAGTATTTGCAAAGACGGTACTCAGAGGTACATAAGGAAATACTTCTTGAGGCTCTGAAAAGCTATTTTCAACATGGTCTTGTATTTGCAAAACTAAATAGGAGACTGGAAGTGCATGGGCCTTACCAATATTTTGAGAAACCATTAAAGACTTATATTTCACAGACTATACACATCTGTTTACCTATTGACCAGATGGTTGCCTTGACTAATGATCCATCTACTCTCTTATTGTACTGCTCCAAAAATAACACAGGCATATATTTAAAAGGCTAGGAAGAAAATAGTGCCAAAACCCACATTTTGCAGGAGGGAAGCTACTTTCTGATGTTTCAGACTGTGATCAGCTCATGATGAGAAATTGGTATCCTTAGCTTGTTGTACCCTCTGATCAAACTTTTCAAATAATTAGAAGTCTTTAAAAATCTCTATTTCGGGAACTAAAATAGGCAATCCCATAAAAGGGAATGAATTTTTAGCTGCCACGTGTTGAGTGCTTTCTGAAAATTAGACTCTTTTTAAAGGAGGGAAGCAAAAATCCTGCTGCCCTAAATTACTGCATGTTTTGGAAAATCATAGAATCATAGAATCATTTAGGTTGCAAAAGACCTTCAAGATCATTGAGTCCAACCATTAACCATGCCCCCTAAACCAGGTTCTGAAGTACCCTGTCCACTCGCTTTTTGAATATCTCCAGGGATGGTGACTCAACCACTTCCCTGGGCAGCCCATTCCAATGTTTGACAATCCTCTCAGTAAAAATGGTGGCTGCTGCTTTTGGAGAAGATGAACAGCCTTTTGGAATGAGTAAAAAATGTTATTTCTCCTTTCATCCGTGTGCAGAAGTCCATTGATTCAGTCTCCCATTGCATGTAATTCAAAGTATTAAGATAAGGTTACATATTTGATTTTGTGCATAACAGGAAGCATTCTACTGAGCCATTACACTGGTCAATAACATAAGCACAAATAGTGGCTGAATGAAATTAAAGACAAAAACCCTAACACAACTCGGCAGTATATAACTGTGCAGTGGCACTCTGTTGTAGAAAGCCACTTAGGCAGGGTCAAACTTCATAAAGGACAGAACCTCTGTAAGTATTTGAGTGACACAACATAAAGTAATCACTTATGATTCAAGATAAAGACTTGTTTCCACAGAACTCCCAACCATTTCTTCCCCTGCTTTGTGTACAGCAAGCATTATATGAAGATTCACCTGTCATTATGTAATACTTGGACTATTCCCTGACTTACCTACACAAAAGCTTCTCTTTAAAGGGACGTTCTGTGGTACTATGGCTAGCATGATGGTCTCCAACTCATATAGGCCCTCAGTAGTAAATGGAATTACTTTAACACTGGGATCAGTGCAGTGTGGGGATGGATCACAGGATCACTACTTGACTAGTAGCTCTAGAGATGTTCACACTGCGGTAGGCTGACAGGAGGCATGACTTCAGCTAGTGAAAAAAGTTGTCGAACTCGGACTTGCTGCCTCCTAACCCAATAGGGGACCAAGCTTCTCCCAGAGACATCAGCAACCTTGAAGCTCCACTGACTGACTGGGAAGGTGGAGCTGCTATAAGCACTTGAGAAAGCTCCCAGCTCTACGTCAAGATTTTTATATCGTCCACATCACAGATCTTTCCATAGTGCTCATCATTGCTCTTCATGGCACAATGGTTCAGGGCTCAGCTTGTATCCAAGCCCGGCGCCTAGGGAAGGAGCTACAGGAAAAGCTCTGCTTTAAGTATTCATGAGATCTGGGGTCAGGTGAGCACACTGGGATTTGCACTTCCATTTTATGCTCTCCCTGTCTGTTTAATTTGTTTGAAACAAAATATCACCCTGTATGTGAGAATCCCTACATGCATTTAAAGTAGGTAGTTGAGCCAAAAACCTGGAACCAAACACAGTCTGTACATGAGAGTGGGGATTTGTTCACAGCCCCAGAGTAGCTTCTGTGTCTTCATGCCTGTCCAGTGGAAACAAGCAAATAAAATGCACCCCCATTTGCAAAAATGCAAAAAAAAAAAACCCCACCAAGAGAAAGTTAACTATTGTGATTAGCAGAAATTCTGCAAGAAACAACAGAAAACGACAGCAAATCCCAGAAGGTGTTGCTACAGCTGCAAGCACAGAGAGCAGATGCCTTGAGACCAGCTGGGAAGGACTGCAGTAAAACAAAATGAATTAGAGCCATCAGGTAGAACTGAAGACATTGACCCATTAAACCTATAGCCCCTTCCAGCAAACAGCTACATATGTGAAGAGGTTGAATACTTCACAACTCAACGTGCTACCGTCACATCTGTTGCACTCACAGATCCCTAAAGGAAGCTCCTCAATAGCCAAGGATGACAAGACATGTGCCAAGAGCCATGTGTTCAAAATAAAATCAGTCATGGTTGCATCCATTTCAGAATGAGGTTCAGGCCTGTGTAGAGGGTTGGCGTCAAAGTCAGTTTTGGGGAATCATTACATACTTAGCTCACCATTTCTTCTTCAGAAGATGGTAATTCTGATATTTGCATGTGGACTGAAGCATTGCCGTGTTCTCACCTGCCCCAGACCTCTCTTCTTCACTGGAGGTTTTACATGTAATATCCAGCTATAGTCAATACCATGGTTTGTTTTGATAGCTTCAGTCTGTTTGCATCTCTGCAGTACTCAGTGAAATACTTTAATCATACACTGCTTTCCTGACTGCAATCTTTTCTTCTGGCACACAGTTTTCATGCAATGTGTCCCCTTGTACTTGCTTCTTTTCCTGCAGTAGTGTGCATAAATGGAGTCAGCTTCAGAAAAAAGTCCTCTTCTGGAGGAGGCAGATGGTAGACTTTTAAGTCCCAGCTTCGGCTCCATTTTGTGTCTCACCTGTGCACTTCAGAGATAAATTGTCTCAGACATTTCCTCAAAAGGGCATTGGAGATATCCATCTGAGGGTGCAGAGCCGAATCGCAGCCTCAAGTGTTGTAGCACTGTGGTACTCCCTGCTAGGCATATCTCTTGAAGACCACAGCATGCAGCTTAGGGATGGCATTCATCCATGTCCCTACTGAGTGATAGCAGCAGGCAGTGTGAAACCCTGCTCCTCATTCAGAGCACAGGAGAGTTCCCAGCCATGTGCTTTGGGGACCTGCAGGCTACTGCTGCAGTCCCACACATTTGCTGGTCGCTGCTCCTAGGAAAACCAACAGCTGTATTTAAATCCAAACAGACAAAACCAAGCTAGCTGAAGACCAATATGGGGGTGTGAAAAAGGAAACCAAATACAAAAGGAAATAATTCTCTGTTTCGAAAGAAGTTTATTGAAATGGCCCAAAATCATACCACTTGGTCTACCTGCTCTTGTCTTTAGTATGCACAAATAGAACTGGGGGCATTGTAAGCCTGAAGATACAGAGTGACACACATTCAAATGATTATATGTATGCTTTACATAACTTTAAACTGATACGTATGTATACATTACTATATATAAACTGCATTTTTATATAATTCTGTTATACTGCAGTGAAGTAGGTAAAACCAGTACATGTAAATTCTTCAGAGCAGAACAATAAAAACTAAACCCCTGCAAGCTCAGAATATCCAACAGTGGTTTCTAATTAGTTACTGTTAAGAGATGACTACTGCTGAGGGATGTAAAACACAAAAGCTGAAACATGATGGCAGAATTGCCAGCAGCTCTGAATGCAACCTGTAGGCTGCTAATGCAGAGTGAGGAATGCTTTAGTTCTGAAAACCTCAAAGTGCGAGAGATAAACAGAAATATGGAAGGGAGGAGAATCCACTGGCCTGCAACACAGGTCAGACAAGGCCCAGAATGAAAACTTTTCAGCTATGTTTAGTCATTAGCTAACAAAGAGGTGACTAACCTGAAATGTGAGGTGTTAGCAGGCCTATGAATATTTACAAGAATTTCTGTGAAGAGAAGAAAATAATCAGAAAAAATATATTTGACATTTATTCAATACTTTGCTGAACCTTTCACACCATGAACCAGAACAGACCTGATTTCAACTATGACAAAATAAATCTCAATTTCAGTGCACACAAGGAGCTCTAGGACCAGAATCCAAATCACTGAGCCTTTGTTACCATTCTTTTATACTGTTTTTTTTCTATATTTATTCTGCAGAGTTATTGCAGCAGAGTGGAATGACGAAGTCTTAGTACATATATTTACAGAAGAAAAGCCATTCAATTTTGCCTAATACTTAAGTAAGAATTGTGACACAGACTAGTAACACCATCCCAGAGACAGAGTGCAATTACTAAGGTTTGTTCCTTTCTATCTATTAATCTTCAACTAGCATTTATTTTCTAAAGAAAGACTTCAAGGGATCTCCTTGAAGTCACGCTTATTACAAAAGCATGACAGTTTTCAATCTAAAATAGCTCAAGAGAGCTGAACAGAGATGGATATGGAGGCAGGCACCCAGAGGAACACTGGCTTTAGGCAGTATCTTGCCCTGGCCGAAAAGGTATAGCTCAGGGTTAAGAAGGGAAAAACAAGAGAAACAGATATGCAGGTGATGGTGGGGGCCCAGAATATAGCAGAAAGAGGACAGTGCTCAGTGGTACCAAGAGCAGCCAGTATGTGGACAACTGCAGGATGGGCAAAATTTGAAGAACCTTGGAAGTGCAGCTTTAGCCTTTTTTCTACCGTCCTTTAATAGGTAGGATTCATCTTCCTTAATATCAGGCATTCAAAAATTAGTCTCAGGTCATCAGCTAAGCTTCATACAGTGAAGAGAGGGAACAACCTAGTACAGGATCAAAGAATTTTCCTCCTGAAGAGCATTTTTTTGCTTCAGCTGGGTTATTTAGGGAGTTGTCAAACTTTTAAATGGTTGTGGTTGAGAGAGCTGATTCCCAGACTTAATGGGTAGAAATATTTATTGAAGGTGTACGTTTTCACACAATCCTTCCTCCAAAGGATTTCGAATTTTGACACATTCTGCAATGGAAAGGCAGACTAAGCACGGGTAAATCAGAGAAGCAGTCTGAACAAGAGACATGGGATTAGACTGATCTCAGACGTGGTGAGAGTCTGATTTTTAATGTTACAGTAAGGCTCTAAGACAGTCATTCTCTATGATTCTAGCTAATTAGTTGTGATGAACTAATGTGATGAAAAAAATTGCACTGAAAGCTGTTTCTCTGCCTCTTCAGGAATGACACAACAGGGCCAGAAGTGGGACCTAGAGTTTGCAGCTCTTTTTCCATTCTGGTTCATTACAGAGTTGCAGTGTGCTCAGGCTGGGATGGGGACTGGTGACTGTTAGAATATTTTTATTTATGTCAAACCTATATACTGGTGCATACACAAAACGGAGGCCCAGCTCAGAAAGAACATGATGAAAAGTGGACACAAGAGGTAAACCTTTATGCCTGTGGAAGCACTTTCACTGGATACTGCAGTGCTCCACTCAGTTTGACTGAAGGTAATATCAAGATCAGCCACTGCATTTGCTGAGCTGCTAAATTAATAGCTAAAGACACAACACAGACACTGTAGGAACTCTTTGAAGGAATGATAAGGAAAACCTAAACCAAAACAAGACCTGATGTTAATACTATTAAAATAAATTTTTCATCGGAAAATCAGATTATTAAACCTTTTCCACATACAGAAGTGTTGTATTGCACAGAAAATTGTTTTTTCTGGAAAAAGAAGGACCAAGCCTAAACTTTTCTACAAAGAAATCTCTAGTTGGGTAAACCACAGACTGTCCCAATGATACCGTTCAATTGAGTCTTTTATCTCTTGGTCATACATGGATTTGCTGCACAGCCAGACTTCAACTGCCGCTCGAAGCCTGTCTGAAGGAGATTTGCAAAACTCTTCCTCTGCCAGGAGGAAGAGTTTGCAGTGCAAGCAGGATAGATATAGTGACCAGACATTGTGATTGACAGCAGAGGACATGATATAGTACCTCAAATAGAGCTCTCATTACGCTCCTTGGCAGCACGATGGTATCTAAATACCTGGGTTTCTTCCAAACAGTCCTTTTCCTTCCAACCCCTCCAACTGAGAACAACTTCCACTTCTAACATTGAATTTGTTATTTTGTGACTTCATGAACAATCTACCAGGAAGCCCATCTTTTTAGTATCACTGTGATTTTTTCCTGCTTTTCCTCATTTAATCTGATCTTATGTCTCTCTCGTAGCTGCTGTTTTCTTCTGTAACTAGTGGCCCCACTGCATCCTCACATAAATCATCAGCATTTTTCATCATTGTCTTGCCAGTTTCTTCTAAGTCTCCTGTGACAGGAATAAGCACTTCAACATCTTATCTCCCTTTGCTATGGAGATACTTACGTGATGTCTGTGGAAACCTACTGTCATCCCAAGACTAATATCTGTGGAAAATTAAGTCTGACTTTAGAGTTCTATCCAGTAGAGGCGAATCAGCTCTAGAGTTTGATTTTTATTTTTTGTAGATTTTTCTGTGTCACATGGTATTATTTTCTTAATATATATTCTTTTGTTATTTCTGTTTAGTAATTAATTGGTACCACCTTTTCCCCATTTTGTTTTTTCTGTTTACTCTCTGGCAGACAGGCTGGACAGATGAAGGTGTTTTTAGCGTTACAAATACATCATTCGGTGACATGGGGAGCCATCATTTATGAATGAGGAAATGAAGCAGAGAGAAATTAACTGACTTGATCACCATCATAGTAAGAAAGCTGCAGCAACATGGGGGAATTGAGTTTAAGTGTTCTGAGTACATGCCTAACGTACAGGTCCATTCTTCCAGGTAAATGAATGTATCACTAGGCATTACTGATATATTTAGTACGTGGTTTTAGCAATGCTATCTATTAGACAGTGCTAAATATTTCACCTGGAATTAACCTGCGGTGGTATCTTTTACATTTTTTCCTCTCCTCATGGAAGACAGAAAGAAGTGAATTAAAAAAATGCAGCAGAGCATACAAGTGTTGCTTCCTATCACAATCACTTCAAGGTTACTTCTCTTTTCAGGAGGTGAAGAGGTTTTTTACTTTCAGGGAGGAGTAATACTGGAAGGTGTTGACTGTGGAAGATGACCGTTTGACTTCTGCAGGCTGCTGTCTCAGTCCAGAAGAGGAACTGGTATGTCTTCAACTGTCTTACTGAAATGACCATCAGACTGCATTACCAGCTTCTAGCAACCTGATTTCGAGTACCATTTCTAAAATTAATATATTGCTGTGCTCTTTTCTACTTGTTGTAGGTTGTCAAGGACTTTTCAGATTACTTAGAAACTGCACGTAATGCTATGTTTTCATAAAAATAAACTAAATAACTTCTGCTGCTTTTTAAATACTATATACTTAACTCCTGTTATCCAGTTTTTTTCAGAAAGCAGAATATATTGTGAAGAACCAGCAATTGCTATAAAGTATGTTAGATATTTCAAATGTTACGGAGCACCTCTTGCTTTACAAAATGGCCTTTGCTATATGTCATTGAGGACTTCACACAGAAAAGGTGCACCTAAATCTGTCTGCTCTGGGTGTGTTGGTGCAGTGATCATTGAGTTGGAGCCATAAACTGAAATGTTTCTTGAATTCTTTCACTGACAGTAGCCGAGTAAGAGTGTGTTACTTCGGGTAGCATTAGAGTACTCTTTGCATAGTGCCTAAGGCCTCCCTTGAATATAGCTTGCCAAGTCCTTCAACTTTCCTCACATCACTTCCATATATAATACTTCTCTAGCGACAGCTTGTAATATGTGGCCTTGAAGTAGATAGGTCCTGGAAAACCTGCCAGTCCCCAGCCATCTCCCAGTGGAAGTGCCAGTTCTTGTCATGATAATTTCATTATTCTAACTAGCTGCAGTATAACTCTTTCTTAACTGTATCAGTGTTCTTTCCTTTGCACTCAGGAAGCACTCTAGATGCTGGTATGGTGGCATTTGCTTCATTTTTTTGTCCTTCTGCAGCTGCACTGTAGAAACTTTTACATTGACTGTCATCATCATAAAATGGCTTATATTTTATGCCAATACTGTTTATAAAATATCACAAAGTGGTGATTTTTTGTGGACTAAAGTTTCACTTCACTTTTTGAGTATGATAACTTGCAGTACATTAAATAACTGATTACCAGCATTTTTCTCTATTGCATGCATTCACTGTCTGAAAAGATCTATGGCAAAATTTTCGAAGACTTTTTTTTCTGCTGTCTCCCTTATTGCATTTCACATGAACCATTACACTGCATTAACTAAAGCCTGAGCATCTTCCCAACCTTATGCTGAGGAATTGGATACACACAATATCTCCTAAAGAATATTCTTTATTTCCTGACCTCAAACACATGGTTTAAGTAAAGTTGTAAAGGTTTAACCTGTGGTGCCATGGCGCTCCTCACTGTTTATGCTTTATGCTTGAGCTGGTAAAGATGCATTGTGTGCTGTCTGTGAAGGAATTGGACAATTTTATGTGACAACATATGTTTTATGCAAGCCCTGGCTTTTCTAGATATCTCCAGGATTTTTTATTTCTGTAGGGGACCTGGGGATTGTGGTGGCTTCAAGGCAGAGGAGGCAGAGAGGGCTGCAGGAAGGGAGTCATACTCTGATCAAGAAGAAAGTCCCTAATCCCTCTCTATCACACAAAATGTGTAATGACAATATTTCCCTGTGCCCCTATTCTATGGAGCACTTCAGAAAGGCAAGGAGGTAGCTACAGGCTGAGAAAAGCACAAAAGCTCCTGCCCTCTGGCAGTCCTGGCCAGCTGTTGCAGAATCCTTACCAGCAACAGGGATGGGTCCCACTTCATCCAAATCAGTGGAAGAGTTAGTAATGCACGTCTGAGGGATGGCAACGAATGGTGTGCAGGTACAAAAGAGGCCAGGACGGTGAGAAGTGTAATACCTTTTAGTAGAGTCCTCTGTTTACTTAGGAAAAATGGGTAATCCATCAGGTTTTAATCAAGCAGAAACCAACCGCCCAAACAGATGGCTGCATAACTACTATGCCGTGGCAGTTTTTCCACCACAGTCTGGAGAACTACCAGCTTTCTAAAGCGAAGAAACAATTTAGGGAAAAATGTCTTACTGGGGTGCTTTAGAGTAAGACACTAGGACTGCTCAGAGTACTTACCAACTTGATTCTGCAATTTGCCCCTCATTTCATTTTTCCCAGGCTAGTCCTACATAATCAATAATATCCTGCAGTGACATACACAAAAAGTGCAAAAAAGTGTACCTATCTGCACTTGTGTTTTTTATTTTTAACTGTGGATTATATTATGTTGTAATTTCATTACTTACTGCTCTACTGGGGATAACACTGGATTATTCTTTCCCCAGTTCTTATAATTTGGTAAGGAAAGCTTGAACAGTGCTGGACTTTAGTGTTTTTTTTCTTATGCACGTTATTGTAGTATGTAGGGAACGGCGTTCGGAAGATCTCGCGATGTCACGGAAAGATGGAGGGTTAGTTCCAGCCCTATGACGTATCTGTAATCCCGCCTACCCTTGTTAGTATAAAAGGAATTAACTGCGCAATAAAAGGCGGAAGTTGGCGCTCACACTGTGTGTGTTATCTGTCTCTTTCCCTGGTCCGGGCCGACCAGTGATCTAATCGTGGCACCTTGATATGTAGCGAACGCTACAGTTGTACCCATTTATCTCACTTTTTTCAAGGTAGGGCTTAGATGTGCTATTCTACATGATGGTGAATTTTAACACCCATCTGGAAAGTAGTAACTAATATTATTTTCTTCTAATTTCTTAGCCCTTTCCTAACCTTATTTTAATACAGTTGAGATGTTTCAATACATTTACAAGTTTTTTTTTACAAGATTCTTTCCAGATAAGAAACTGATCAGTTAATTACACTTTATGCCATTTGGGTTTAGCAAGAAAAAGAATAGTAAGATAAAGGTCAGGCAAATATTATGTGGTGTACTCTTTATTACAGTCTTTCATATGTTAACTGAATGTAGCTAACCAAGCTGACACACAATTGCAGTCGTAAACAGAAGGCTGTCATGTTATCAAGGGAATGAAAAGGAATTAATTGTAGTTCAAAACTCGCAAAACCAGATGCATTATATTATTAAGGCATTAAAGATCAAAACTTCACTGTGGAATGAGTGTTACCATTGCACAGAGAGTTCCTGATATAAATAGTTTCTGCTCACTCACTTCCCCCACACCCAGTGGGATGGGGAGAAAATTGGGAAAAGCAGTAAAACTTGTGGGTTGAGATAAGAACGGTTTAATATAACAGAAAAGAAAAAAAAACTAATAATGATAATGATAACACTAATAAAACAACAAAAGTAATAATAAAAGGATTGGAATATACAAGTGATGCACAATGCAATTGCTCATCACCAGCCGATCGACGCCAAGTTAGTCCCTGAGCAGCAATCCCCCGCCCCCAGTCCCGCCCAGTTTATACACTAGATGGGACGTCACATGGTATGGAATACCCCATTGACCAGTTTGGGTCAGCTGTCCTGGCTCTGTCCTGTGCCAACTTCTTGTGCCCCTCCAGCTTTCTCGCTGGCTGGGCATGAGAAGCTGAAAAGTCCTTGACTTCGTAAAAACACTACTTAGCAACAACTGAAAACATCAGTGTTATCAACATTCTTCTCATACCTAGCTCAAAAACATAGCACTATACCAGCTACTAGGAAGACAATTAACTCTATCCCAGCTGAAACCAGGACAACAGTTATATAAAAAGGATGATGTTAGTTAGATTCACACTTTACCAGTAAGTTATTTAAAATATTGATGTGAATGTCTGCCAATGAAAGCAGTGAATACCTGAATAAAATGGTAGAACATCTGTTCAAGACATAGCAGAAGCAGTCTGATTTCAGACCATATGAAACACAATCAGGTCCAATGTGGGTTCCTAATTAGCGCTGTAGAGTATTCATACAGACATCTTCATTAGGAAGTTGAGTTTAAAATTGTGTCATTGTCCTCTCTGGACAACAACAAACTTTTTTTGCTGAAGACCTCGGGGCTGTATCAAATGCTTAAATGGCATTTAAAGGAAAAAAAAATGTATCTTATGCAGCCATCACTGTGTGAGGTAAAAGCTATTACTTGGTTCTGAATAACACATTTTTTTTTTCTTCTGGTCTTTTAATGCATTGTTTTGGAACATGAATGTAAAACAGAAGTCAGTGACACTCGACTTTCATAGTCATAGCACAGAAGATACCTTATCTAGCTCCACAAGGTGTTTTTCAATTGAAATGTAACTAGTGTGAATTTGGTAACACAATTAATAGAAAAATAACTTCTTACTAATGTATTGGTTTTATGTGGCAAGGTTTTGGTAGCGGGGGGGGTTACAGGGGTGGCTTCTGTAAGAAGCTGCTGGAAGCTTCCCCTGTGTTCGAGAGAGAGCGAGCCCATACCAGCCGGCTCTGAGATGGACCCGCTGCCGGCCAAGGCCGAGCCAATCAGTGACAGTGGTAACGCCTCTGTGATAACATTTTTAAGAAGGAAAAAGAGTTGGGACAGTGAGAAACAGCCGCTGGAGAGAGGAGTGAGAACATGTAAGAGAAACAACCCTGCGGACACCAAGGTCAGTGAAGAAGGAGGGGGAGGAGATGCTCCAGGTGCCGGAGCGAAGATTCCCCTGCAGCCCGTGGTGAAGACCCTGGTGAGGCAGGCTGTCCCCCTGCAGTCCAGGGAGGTCCACGGTGGAGCAGATCTCCACCTGCAGCCCGTGGAGGACCCCACGCCGGAGCAGGTGGGTTCCCAAAGGAGGCTGTGACCCTGTGGGAACCCCGCGCTGGAGCAGGTTCCTGGCAGGACCTGCCGATCTGCGGAGAGAGAAGCCCGTGGAGCAGGTTTTCTGGCAGGACTTGTGACCCCGTGGGGGACCCGTGCTGGAGCAGTGTGCTCCTGAAGGACTGCACACCGTGGAAAGGACCCATGCTGGAGCAGTTCGTGAAGAGCTGCAGCCCGTGGGAATGGCCCACGTTGGAGAAGTTCGTGGAGGACTGACCCCGTGGGTGGGACCCCACGCTGGAGCGGGGGAAGAGTGTGATCAGCCCTCACCCTGAGGAGGCGAAGCGGCAGAAAATAACGTGTGATGACTGTAAACCCCATCCCTGTCCACCTTGTGCCGCTGGGGGGGCTTGGTGGAGAAATCCGGGAGTGAAGTTGTGCCCGGGAAGAAGGGAGGGGTGGTGGGAAGGTGTTCTGAGATTTTGTTTTATTTCTCATTACCTTACTCTGGCTGATTTGTAATAAATTGAGCTAATTTTCCCTAAGCTGAGTCTGTTTTGCCCGTGACGGTAATTAGTGAATGATCTCTCCTGTCCTTATCTCGACCCGCAAGTTTTTGTTATATTTTTCTCTCCCCTGTCCAGCTGAGGATGGGGGAGTGATAGAATGGCTTTGGTGGGCACCTGGCATCCAGCCAGGGTCAACCCATCACAACTCAAAATAGAAATTAATACGTACTTATAACTCTTTTTTGCTTCTTTCAATATAATGAACTTCATTTTCTTCTTTCTTACTGTGGTGTAAAAACACAGTAACCCCAAAAAATTAATCCTGAAATGTTGGGCAACCTCTTACGCTCTCAGTCATTGAATTCCAAAAGGCTAAGAGGCTATGCACACCGTGTCCTCCACCACGCAAGGTGTACTGACCTAGACTTTATGCTTTCTGCCTGGTACAGGGTTCTGTTCTTCCACACCTGCCAAATAAAATTTTATTTTACAGCATGTCACTACATAATACAAAACTACATTGAATAGTTACTCTAGATTTATAAATGCAGTGACGTGTAATGCCATGAAAGGACCTTTAGCTTGTTTGACTTAGACAGAATATATGAAAATTGCCACTGATCTTCAACTATGTAGTCTGATATGATATTATCATGGAAGCTGATTAAAGTGCCTTGCCTTCTGGACTTATGATTTAGCATTAAGACTTTCCTGGAAATTATTTAGTGCACTTCATTGATGGAAGAAATTTATCACATGGATTCTACTAATACCCCATTAACAAGTATGTAGCAGTACCTAAAAAAAAAAAAAAAGGCAATTACCCTTAAAGGAGGCAAACAAGTTTAAAAGCTCCTGCCCCCTTTGCAGTGAAATAAACCTGACAAGGTTGCAATGAACACAAACAACTGAGATATTAGCAAGGCAACAACCAGTAAGGCATTAATACTTTTCCATTTTATTGGCTAGGGTTTTTTACAACACAATTCATTACATCTTTCTTGATACATCTCACATTGCATCCTGAAATGCTTTTCAGTGTTAAATAATACAACATAGTAGACAGTATAAATTACAAGAAATGGTTGCGTGAAGGATGTTGCATGTTAAATCATTTATAAAGAGTGGAACAGAGAAAGGGGGAACCAGTGTTGGAGCAAAAAAAAAGAAGGGGAAGAACTTTTCACATGAGATCTGAAGAGTTAATGGAAGAGGCAGAATCACGAAGCTATTCCACGTGACTTAAAAAGAATTTTCTAGAGCAGAAACGGAAGTATAGTGGTGGAATGGGGAATCTGTGAATGAGGTGGAAATTGTCTAATTAATGCTTCAAAATAGTCTAGGACGTTTAGAAACAAAATGGCATTTGGAAGAAAATGTTACCAGTAGTTGGGGATTCACTTCTCTGTGTGTATCCAAGGAAGGCCAGAGACGAAAGTATCATGGTTATTCTGCAGTCCTGCAAGACATCACATTTTCATGTGGTCCTGGGCTAGGTTTCCAGCAGCCCTGCCTGATGAACCCTTCCTGCCATCACTGACAGTTTCAGAGACACATTGTACATCATGACAAACAGGGATATACTATGGATCAGCTTATGCTATGCTGAGCTCCACAGTTGCTTCTATAATAAAGAGATGGCAGCTCTTCCACGTGCATAAAGAGCCATTAGACACAGCTGATGTGCTGGTGTCTTGAATGTGAAGCAAGGGACTGCCATGATATGTTTATGACTAATACCAGAAATCTGGGGGGGGCCATTGTGAATTGCAGTCAGTAATAAATGATTAAAGAATAGGTTTTATATGGGCCAACTTCAGTATATGACGGTGAGGCTGTGAATGGAGCAATTATTAAAAAACCCATGTATTCTTAGTCAGGGAACTAATAAATACTTCAAAGTGCTCTTGGATTAGAAAGTGGTAGGCAGTTTACTTGTAACTGCATTTCTGTTTTTAATTGCCAATAAATGATGGTTGTGCCCATATTTGTTAAGCTCGCTGAAAGCACTCAGCTTCCATTTAGCAGTTGTGGACACACTTGCAGAGTATATTTTCCTGAGTGTTTGGAGGCTGTGATATGCCTGGGACGTAGTCTCAGCTCTCCTCAACTCTGCCTCACTTTTCTAGCTTCCTACCCCCAGCTTTTATAACGTCAGTCAACAGAGCTTAGGCCAGGAGTTAAGAGATTTATCTCTTCTGCCACTTACCCAATGTCTGGTCTTCAACAGATCAGGAAGACATATATTTAAGAGTTACTCCATTGCTAAAATGGTGGAAGCAATGCACAGAGCACTTTGATATCTGTGGATGAAAAGTGTTATCATTAATTTCAGTTTTGGAGAGATTTGCAGACCTGAGGAGCCTGATTTATGCAGTAGTGCATTAAATCCTGTTTTTCTATAAAGTAAAAGGGAAGACAAAGCATACACAGTTGATTCAATTTGGACACCCCAGCGCTGCAGTTGTAATTTTGCAGTAATGGAGAGTTATACCTACTTCTCTGCAATGGCAGTAGAGGCATAGATTAGTAGCTAGGGCCATGATTCCCAGGTACAGATTGATAGTGAAACATGTTATAATACCAGTACTCGAAACTCACTGTGTACGCTAAACAGAAGGTGAGATAATTTCTTGGTAAAGAAATTGCTTCTGCAAGGAAGAAGATATACTCCTACAAGATGATGTCAGGTGGCTTCATCAGAGGATGCGAATGGAGCCACTGCTTGGCCACAATTTGGCAATCCTTTGCTCCCTGTATCTTCCTCTAGGCTGATCGTCAGAGTAGTCCTGCAGGAGGCAGGGGATAAACACAATCCTCTCTAGGCAAAAGAAGGAACTGAAGCCCTCTAAGTGAAAAAAAAAATGGCTTCAGCCATCAGATGCCAGAGTGTTCTGGGACAGAGCTCTCTGCCCCTCTGGTGAAAGATTTTTTTCTGCATGACTTGGTTAAACATTCCCAGTCCCAACATGGCTCTATAAGGTATGTACACTTAGAGGAAGAAAGGCAGTTTCCAGTCAGTGCTCAGAAAGGGCCTTATGAAATCAAGCCACAAGTTTAAGAGAATTCACATTAATTCAGGTTGGTGAATTGTAAAAAAAAGAGGTGTGCTTTCATGCACACTAAGAACAAGTGTGGGCTCTTCGAGAGTGAAATGAGGAGCTCAGAGCTTATACACAGTGGCTTTTGTGAATCAATCCTGAGCTGCCGAGTTGTGTTGATACTCCCTGTAGGATAGCAGGCACTTTGTTTGGGCTCTGGAGCACTTCCAGAAGCAGGGAGCATGGTCACTCTGCGGGGGGGTTTATTCCCTTGTTTGAGCAATGCTGAAAGTTTGTCACTGCTTCTCCAAAGAATCCCGCTTCCCTGTTTTTCCATTCATCACTTTAGTGACAGGTTTTCTTCCCCTTACGTTGACATCTGGAGTGAGAAATTTTTTCAGCAAAACCATTGTCCATTCCAGATATTTCTGTTTGTTCCAAAGAAGTCGCAGTTTCCAAGACTTTGGGACAAAAAGAAAAACTTTTACCATAGCAAATCTTAGGGTAAAAATACATGGAACAGAGAGCAGCAAAGGGACATGAGTTGCTGCTGAGGGCATTTAGTGAGTGTTGCTGCCCACTTTTCTGCTGGATGTAGTCATGTCCAGCTGAGCCTCAGCATCATGCTCTAGCAGTGTCCCTACTGTTGTCTACTTAAATAAATACTGTGTATCACAAAGGAAACCATCTCTGTAGAATTGAGGCTTAGAGATGGAAGCCATTTGTCACTCCTTCATGGACAAATGCAGGGTACGTGTTCCCCACGTGAACAGCAATGCACACACTGAGGCATAGGGAGGTTCAAGAAACCCTAGAGAAAACAACTGAACTCCCTTTCTGATACATGTCTGTGCTGGGCTTGTGTCACAGACTCTCTCCTTTGACTTTACAGCTTGCACATCTTTTCAGACACAGGTGGAAATCACCAATCTTGGGGTCCCTTAACCCGTCAGGTAGTACACAAGTGGATCTTTTTCATCACTGGACTGCAGGTCTGGATGAAAGGTAGTCATTTACTGCATACAGGTGCAGAGCTTTTTACTGTGCATTAAGGAGACCATTAAATGCAGGGTAGAAAAAAAAAGACTAATAACAATTTCATTCCAAACTACTCTTCTAGGCACAGAAACTTGACTGCATGTAGGAGCCTGCAGCAGGCTGCTCCCCTTGAGCTGTGGCCATGGTAGGCATTGCCCCAGTCCCCAAACGGAAAGACACAAAGAGCGTGGGGTTGGTACAGAACTACCGGGAGTAGCCTTTCAGAGACATAGGAAGTGAAAGCCAGAAGAGTCTTTGGGTAGCAGGCAAAAACCAAAGTGTATTTGAGAAGAAGAAGGTGAATTCTTTAGAGAGTTTGCCATGATATCAACATTTGCATTCTGGAAAATTGTGTTCAAACTAGTAGTGGTCTCAGCGCAGACCTTTGGGCTGTTGGTTATTTTTTACAGCTCTTGAAACTATGCCTATGTGACAAAGAGCACTGTGTTGCTTGCACAGTTAATTAAGTTTCAAGCATGTGTTTCTGATGTCTTCATTTGGGCCCTCTTTAAGTGCATAAGAAAAACTTGGTTGTCCCATAAAAAAAGAAAAGCAGTTTTTCTTTTCTTAATAATCTTTGAAAATAAAGTTAAAACTTGTGAAAATGGTGAAGGGAATAATGAAAATCAGGCCAGTTCAAACTACTTCATCATGAACAGAACAATGAAATATTTGGCAGACCATGTTTGGTGTTGGCTTATTTCTAATTCGAGGTAGACAGCAGGCTGTGTGGACACATATTTAGCTAATGGTCGCAAGAGCATTTCAGATGCCTTTAGAAGACCTTGAACGGAATAAACAAGAAGACAAAAAAAGAAAGATGCCAATTAGAAGAACACAGGTGCTCATTCCACAATAAAGGGAACTTGGCACAAAGAACCTCAATTAGGCAGTTTATCTTGACCAATTAGACTGAGACAAGTTTCGCATGTTTTAGTTGGTATAACCAATTATGTCCTATGTTTATGCATGTGTACAGAGTTGATATAACCATTCATTAAGTGTAACTAGGCGCATGGACAGTACATGAATAATGTGTGTAACCGATAGTAAAATAGCTAAACGCATGTACGGATGTAACCAATGTATAAAAATGATGTCTGACGCTCTAGTGAAGGGTCTTCAGCTATGATCATATTGATCTGTCGTTGAGTCCATTATTATGCTCCTGCAAGGCTGCACACACAATGATGTGCTGAGCACACTTAGAGAACATGGAAATTTAGTATCAAGTTTTGATTTTGCTGCACTAAAACTCTATGTGCTTGAAAGTACGCCTTCAATTCTGGACTCTAGCCTGTCTTAATAAAGAGCCTTGCAATCCTCATTTAAATAGTAATGCTGAAAAAAGGAGTAGCAACAGAATTATTTGTCTGTGCATTGCTTACAGCAGGCGACAAAAATACTTGAATACATTAGATGGTGGGTGAATGTCAGATCCAAGTTTTAAGAAAACAAATATTCATAGAGTGCTCTTTTACCCTCCCAAATACTCCTTCTCTCAGAAGGCTTTGGTCGGAAAAAGAAAGTTACCAGGCAGCTCCAAAAGAATAAGCTGCTTAACTGCTGGAAATAGCAGATGCCCAAGATACCACAGTTGCACCTCTCTGCATATGTGGATTCCCCAAAGGCACGGCCTGGGCTGCTCTGCTGTACCTCTTCTTTCAGAGGGAGAAGTACCGATTTTCATGCCATATGCACACTTGAGCTCTCACCTGCAAAGCTCACATTTGCTTCCCATTTAAGCCTCTGATGTCTTTAGAAATACTTTAGAAAATGTGCAGGCTCTCAAGGTGCGAAGACACACAGAGATGCTGGAATTCCTGCAGTGCTGGACACAGAATTTATTGTCTTCACATTGTCCATAATGTTCCATTCATTTTCAGCTCAGTTGCAGCTCCGTCTATTTCTCTCCCGCCTTGTGGTCTATACCTCTATGAGCCTTCAAAATAAGAAATACATTTCAAGGAAAAGTAAAAAACGAAACAAAAGAAAAAAAAGGAAGAGAAGGATAATACCTTTTCTGCTCTGAATCTTCCTGGTATCCCCAGCTGGACTGCAGCCTATGTGAGCAAGGCACTTGTGCAGAGGTCAGACCTTCATCAGCAACATTTTGTGTTTAATTTACCTATGGTTAGACTGGAGAGACTGGAAAGCTTTATTCAGAAGTGTAGGGCAGAAATTCAAACAGCACAACACAAGTGTATCTCATCGATGCTCTGCTGATACTGTGGTGTCAAGGAGCATTGGCTGCATTTACTTTGATTGACTGGGAAATTGCATCTTGTCTTTACAGATAGAAGTCCTTGGCTTCCTTACTTTCTTGTTGAAGAATTCACCAACAGGGGAAAATGCCTCTGGCCTGAGCATAAGTATCAATTCGATCTCATTTTGTATTTAAGATCACCTTCTTTTCTGCAGGGTCGATGCTGTCCTTCCTGAATAGCTGGTTTCAGTGTGAAAGAACACTTGTGTTTCAAGATATCCTACAGAGGCCTAATGGGATAGGCTAGAAAAGCACGCAGAAACAAGGAAGCGAGAGTTATACCCTCCTAAAACATTTACCCTTGTTGTTACTGAGATAGCTGCCACACTCCCGGCCCAGAGCTGATCCAAGCCTATTGGCTGCTGTACTCCATGATGCACTGGTTTAGGACTGCAGTGTAGTAGAGTGCAAGAGAGCAAACATGACACGGAAGATTTGCAAATTAGTGAAAAACCTCTTCTGTCCGTTTTCTTTTCCAGTTGGGGATACCAAATGTAATGTGTCACAACTGTCACTGCCGTGGAGGAGTGTGATTTGTCTTGCCCATGAAAAGTAAAGTTGCTGACACTTGCAAGAAGAACAAACCCAGAAACGTCCTTGCTAAAGAAGGATAAACTGAAGAAGTGGTAAGAAGAAATTGTCCCAGAGTAGAGGACTCCTCACTCCAGGCTGCAAAGCTGTTGGAAAGCTGAAGACTTGAATATTCAGAAGAGGCTGAATGCATTTCACCCACCTGAACAGAAAGCAAGTGTGCTAGCAGAAGCTCTATCTTGCCAGAGGCCCTGCAGCAAGTCAAGGAGCTCCACTACATCTAGACTTTGGAAGCAATAGCTATCATGTTCTGAAAACCAATTGTCTCCTCTTTCTCTATTCACTTGGCTTGTACAGTATTGTATTGTGCCTTACAACAGTGAAAAGCACATGGCACAAAGGGGCTGAGCTTTTCTGTGATCCCCTGAGAACAGGGACGATGTCACTTGGCTCTGGAAAGGCATGGTCTCTCTGGTCTGCTGAGGTGTCATGCACAGCCGAGCCCACTGCTGGTGATGTTTTCGTGGACAACTTGTCACTACCCACCTTCTGTGCTAGTGTCCAGTCCATGCTTAGCTGTGCTTCCAGGGGATCTGATGGCTCATGCCATCGTTACCTTGCTAAACATCCTTTTAGAGAAAGTGAGCGCTGGCAAACGGTTCTGAATTGGCAACCATGAATGAGCTGGCTACAGTAATGAGCTGGCCAGGTCAGGGCCTCCATTTGCTGCATGTTAGCTGTCTCTAGCAGATAGTTAGTGGGAGATAGTCCTGTCTCGATAAGATTGTTCTTATAATAATGAATACAGGGAGAAAGTTTTAAAACACTTTTTTTAAGGAAAAGGATCTGAACATGCTGAATTCCATCCCCAAGACCTCAGAGAAAGTTGGAGGAGTACCAGCAGGTGAATACATGTCTTCTGAGGAGTAATGTAGCAGACATTCTTTCACATCTATATTTCTGCATAACAGATTTTTCTTTCACTGTGTTTGCAACAGCCCTTGAAGATAGTGAACAGGCCAGATCCTTTGACTTCTTGGTGTCACTGAGAGGAGCCCCACAACTCTATTGATGGACGTCTTTGTGCTGCCAGGCATTATGGTGCACAGCTGGTGCTCAGCTCAGTAAGGGAAAAATCTAGGAAGCTTTAAATTCTTTTTCATCTGGAAATACTGATTTACCAAAAATTAAACAGTATGTGGAATTAATTATCCTTTTGGACAATATGTTTGTTTCTTACATTTCAAACATCTTATGTGATTTTTTTTTAAATGGAAAAAGGTTGATCTGGGAGTAAAAGCTTTTTTTGAATTTTATGTCATTACACTGCTTTTAAAGATTAAAAATTCTCGTGAGGCTGAGCATGCTATATACTCCATACACTTCCATTAGGTCACCAGATGGATGTCATTCCTGGAAGGAATTTCCCCATCATTTGTTATCAAAGTAAGTTAGATAGCACATAGAATTTTACAGAAGAGCTACTTAGGAACTTTGTTGCTGCTAAGATGAATGCCAATATTAAAGATGAGACTAATTTTCCCTTTTCAGCCATGGCTTCCTTAGTTTTTCTCATTTAAAAGCGTGAGATCACCTACCTTGCATTTCCTTCCATAGCAGTCAAGCCAATCACACATACAGAACTGCTGCACTTGGCACTGTATAAGTCTAAAAATTCATCTGTCATTTCTGTATTTCTTCACAATTTCCCCTGAATCCTGACACTCCAGCCTGTAGTTCCATTGGAAAAAAAGTTTTATTTAATATTGTCTAGGAAAATAAGTAGCTAAAAACCCAAATAATTAACTGTAAAAATTCACACTTACACATGTGCTTGAGGCTTAAAAAATTATCTATAAACCTCAAGTAACAAAATGTGTATTGTACAGCTTTCTCCACTTGACAGGGGCGAAATTTTTATTTTATTCTCAGTATTGATTCCAGTACTTATGAATTCTCAGGATATTTGCAGTTGAATTGCACCTTACTCTTACTTTTCCCCTTTCTTCCTGCTGTAAACATTGGTATTAGTATTTTGCTCTTCTTTTTATCAGGTTAACATAGTGCAATTGCAAGTGAAATACACAATAGGTAGGAAATGAGAGTCTGAATATTTCTACTGTGTTGCTTTACAACCCATTGTATTAGCTGATGTAGACAAAGGGCTGTAATAAGGATCTGGAAGGCTGAGTATTACTCCCAGCTCTGCTGCTGGGTGGTGTCAGCAATTTCTCTGTGTTAGTTCAATCATCAATAAATACATACTATAATACCCCTGATCACTGTCTAGCACTTTACTAGCTATTGATGAAAAAGGCAGTATAACACTATCATGTAATCAAGGTGGAAAGAAGGTGAGCATGAAACAGAAAGAAGTTACACTAGATTACAGAGGAGATGAAGGAGATTAATCCCACTCTGCCTCAGATTCAGTATGTTTCAAGGGAATATAAGATCTGACATGATGCAGCCTGTGTATCTAAAAATAAAAATAAAATCTTTCCACAGCTGTATTCTTCTTTGGATTACATATACTGATAGAGTGGCTAAAAAAAATCCTTTGTCACTGCTTGCAACAGCAGTTTGCTTTGTTCTTGTACTTGAGCTGGTTTAGATAATAAAGCCAGAGCACATGTATTTTCACTCTCTGCTTGCCTCGCCTTGATTTGCACTCATGTATTTTTTTCTCCCAAGATGGTACCACCGAGGGGAAAAAAAGAAGAGTCTGTGAGTGCAGTTACTCATGGTGCATAACTCTTCTGAGCGATGGCCTCAGAAGAGACAGGCATAAGGCACTGCTCTTTGGCACCAATAGACTGAAGACAGATGGATTTCTATTGAAATGGTCTTCTAGTCCTCAACATCTTTCAAGGAAGCTGTACATGTGAAACACCACATGCACTATTCCTTTCCCGAGTGCAAAATCCATTAGATTGGTCATAATAATGTATTTTTTAAAATCCCTTGTGGAAAATGATGTAGTAATCATCAAGCAGAATAGTTGTCTTTCTTTTCCCATGCTTGGCCATAAAAACAGCAGTTTCATCTTCGAGTCAATTAATAACAGTGAACGTGAAAGACCTGGGAAGGTAAGAAATGGTCTTGTGTAGTTCATAAAATATCCTCTCATTCATTCATGCCAATTGCATTTGCAGGTAGGAGACCTGAAGTGTAGAAAAGTTCCTTTTGACTCACAGCATGGAGTTTGCTCACAATTAGCTGAAGGAATTGTTTTTGCACTCTGTTGCATTGGCTGTCCTCGACACACTCCTCACAGGGAATAGACAACTAAGGGAGGATCAGTGGTGGGAGAGGAAAGACAGTGGTACCCTGCTCTGCACCTTGGCTCAAGTGCTGTTCATGGAAATAGGGAACAAATAGGCTGTTGTGCGCTTCTAGGATCAGGAGGAACATACAAAGTACATCAATTCTGTCCCCTTCTTCCCCAGCCAAAAGCAATCTGGAGGGGTTTTGCACATGTCTGTGGCCATCTCCAATGCTAGGAAGTGTTCTTCCCCAGAGACTGCACTGCCTTTCATATGCTGCACTTGGCTAGCCCTACCTTTGCTGGCACAGAGCCTTTAGCAGCAGCGAAAGGTCAGCCATGACCTGCTGCATGGCAAGGCAAAACTAGCTAGGCAGCAAAGAAAGGTGAGATTCCCTACTGTTATTTCTGGTGCTGTTATCCTTGACTGTATCAGCAGCAAGCTCCGAGCTCCAATTCCAGTTACTAGAAAGCAGGAAATTGTAGCTTTGGGTATCACAACAAAATGGCCAGCTCCCCTGTGCCCATGCTTTACACCTTTCCTCTGCATCAGTTACCCAACAAAGGCTCCTTCACAGTCCATCACTGCGGGGATCAGAGGGTCTTTAACTCATCAAAGAACCAGACAAGCAAGCTTGCAGTTTCTGTGACAGCTTCCTGCTTTCCTTCATCTCCACATCCCTCATCTATTCCCTGTTCATACGCATCTGGTGCTTGTCTGTCTGCAGAGTAGTTGGTAGATGTGGCCTTGGCTTCCCGGCCCACACAGGACCTAGTTTCCCCCACCCCTGCTGTAAACATGTGATTTCTTGCTGGTGGTTTTGAGAAGTATCTCTATTTTGCTTTATTCCTCACAGCAATCCTCATGCACAAGCCTCCACGTACAGGCATGTTCTTTCATAAATGCATCTATTTGGAGGCATTGCCCTCCTTCAATGCCTATATGGCTGAATTTTCTGCATATAGATAAATGCTCTTCCAAGGGACACAGCAGCACATGTTGAGCAGCTGAGTTGTTAGCTTGCATGCAGTTGATGATATGCTGTTTCTGATGGTTTGAGGTGTTCCTGCAACCTTATATTCTTTTATTTTGTGTGTGTAAAGTCTGAAGGCAGAATCAGTTACATGGCAAAATTATGAAGGAAAGGGAAAGAAGTTATTATTCATTTGACACCTTCTCTCCTTTCTGTTGCTTGCAGTAGAAAAGGCCACACGAGTTCTTCTGGAGAATCATTGTCTTTCATTTTTATTAAGGCATTAAACAAATAATAAGGTTGCCTACTGAAAATGCAGAGAGCTGAATAAAGGATTTATTAACTGTTTGACATAAGAAATTGTGTTGCCCAGAATGAATCAGTTTTTCCAAATAGCCACCAAGGAATTATCTCCTTCCCAAACATAAATCTTGCAAAACCCCATACCACTCCAGGGGCTTAATCAGCATCTGCTGAAAGGCAGAGTAAGAGTAGGAGGCCCTAGCTTCTCTGCACGAGGTGATGGAGGATGGCAGACAGAGCCAGCTCTGGCCTTGGCCTCCTGACCAAGTACCCTCTCCATGTTAGATCAAGGCTGCTCCCAAGCTGCTGAGTCTGGCACAGAGGCAGGACCTGCTGCCTCAGCTAAACTGTTGTGGAGTTACTCTTTCTTGGCAGGAGCCACACTACACCTGCCCCATAGCTGAGCACTGCCTACAGCCAGCCACTGGTTCTCATGTCTTTTTTTTTTCTCCTGTGTGTGACGGTCTGACAAATTATAGTCAATGTCTCAAACATTCATTAAAGAACTTTGGTGGAGAAAACGGCCTCTGTAAAAATGCTGGAGTTTTGTGAACAGGACAATGTGGCCGGAGGAGAGGGCTCCCCGGAGGGTGGGACTGTGCTTCTATCTTAAGTGGTCATGCCAGCAGGAAAAGAGAGGCAATTCCACAATGACACCCCCCCCAAGCTCACTGACTGATTCCAGTGAACCCCAGGTGTGGGAACTGCGCATGTTGAGATCATCAACTAACACACTATAAAAGAAGAGAGAACGAGTCCTCAGTGTGCGCCCTTTGGAACTGGATCTCTACACTGGCTGGACCAATGCCGGACCCAGGACTGGTGAAACCCTTCTCTTCTCTCTCTCTCTCTCTTTCTCTCATTCTCTCTCTCCCTCTTTTCCTTCTCTCTTTTCCACAGTCCCTACACCTCATCCTTTTAAACATAAACTGTTGACCAAGTCTGAAACTAGGAGTGGATCTAGCCACCCCTGAGCTCCTCTTTGAGAAGGAGTCCAGAAAGCAAGGGGGTCTGCTCTGAACCTCGTGACTCAATGGGAAGGCTCTCCTTCTGACACAGTTTCATGTTCCTTTTTCCATTTCTTTTTCTACACCTGCCCTCTCTTCTCAAACAGCAGCTTAATGACATGTTGCAAGGTTTATATTGATAAGTTCATGTGTACCAGGGCAAGGTTAGCTAGGTTGAATAAATGTTGATTGTTGTTTGAACTCCCCTGGTGTCATTTCACCTTAATTCTGACAAAGGAAATTCATGAACCTGGGTTGCTCCAACTTTGGGACACGACACTGTGTCATCCAAATATCCCATTAAACTTCACAACTGTCCCCATTCACCAAGCTACAACTCAGTTTTCATTCATCACCCACTTCTTTGAACAGGCCCCTATAAAGAAACTGGCATAAAAACCCCTTCCAACTCTATGTAACCTACAGTGTCTCATATTTTATGAGCTACAACACAAGACATTCATATGTCGCAGACCATTTCATCTTGGCGCCAAAAACATTCATAGTAGTTTTCGCTTTGCTTCTGGCATGATTGAAGCGCTATGCCTGTAAACAGCATTAGTATTTTTTACCTGACAATAGATGGTGCTCTTTCTATAATTATCTGTCTCCACAGTTCCTGCATATACTTACTGTTACTTAGAGTGACCATAACAGATTATCCTTGGTTTTGGGCATTACAAGATACCAAGCAGCAATGGTAATAAATAAACACCAGTAAACAAAGCTGTAGCATAGATAAACTCTCTGTTATTGGTGATCTGGAACAATGAGTCAGAATAGATCCTCAGGTATTAAGTGCTCAGGTAATGACAGGCACTTAGATAGACAGAGAAATAGAAAAAGTTACAGAAATAATAAAGAATGATTCAGATGTCTTCCCTAGCTTGCACCAAAAAAAGTTCCTGCTGAGTCAGAAAAGATTTGTTGTTTCAACTCTTTGTAAAGTACAGAGAAGAGTTCTTTTTTTTTAGGACTTCTGGAAGTCACAATTGTAACTAAAATCCAAGACAGCAATATTTCCGAGTCATGTTTAGAGGAAGATGAATCATAAAAATACCTAAAATCTACCAATCGAATAAGACACAATGAATAACATTTCGAGTAGTATAGTGACTTTCAAGCAAATACTGTGGTTGTAACTTTTTTGGCATGACTTCCTCCCATTCTTGATGTTACTTATACTCAAATGAAAGGGTTGAACTTGACATCCAGCTTCAGTCCTTTTCCATTAACATTGGTTGCACATAGCTTCTAATTTCCATTCTAAATCGATTTTATACTTGAATGTCAACCTGGAGGGTCTGTTCCTCAAGACGTTTAGAGAGTGAAGAAGAGTCTTTAGAGACTAAATGAGCACCATCTCAGCCCTTTTCCCCAGTGCCTCTGAGCCCTTCAAATATATGCCTCAAAAATATCCTTGAGTTTTCACAGCTTGCAGTATTGAAGCCCTCCAGCTAATACCTGTATTCCTTTGCAAGCATAGCAGAACTGCATGTCTGTAGCTTCTTGAGGGATGCATCTATCAGCCCTACATCAGCCAATAAGTTCAATGCCAGTGCTGACTCAATCCTTTCTTATCCTTTACCCCATGCTGTGAGACCATGCCCTGTGGAGAGTGCAGCTGGGGAGGCCTTGGTGGCAACTCACTCAGTGGTCTCAAGTCTGCAAGAGCTGCACAGGAGGTCCTATGACCTACTGCTACACATGTACCTCCAGTACTTAAATTAGGAGGAGAGTTTTGCTAAGATGATGCCTTTGGTAAGTGAGGCAATGTGGAGTTTTGAGGGGAATGTCATACAACATGACCCAGGAGCTTTGTGTTCTTTCTTCTTCCTTCTGTTCTTTAGCTTTTTTGCTTGCAGTTTATACTAGGCTGTTAGCCTTAGGGGCTTCAGCAATGTTAGGGATCTCATGTTTCTTCTCTCAGACTGCTTTTCCTTTAATTTGTAGAAATATGTTGCCACTTGTTGCTTATTTTTTCTACCGCCATGTATAACAACATAAATTCTAGTACAGAGGACATTTTGTGATAATACTAATCTATCTAATTGTCTTTTTAGCAAATAATAGAAATATGACTGACTTCTAAGAAAAATACTGAGGTTAACAATGAATAAAGACATTTCTATAAAATGGAGGAAAACCCCCTGCTTTTTTCATAGAAAATCTTAACATTTCTGATTGGTGATGTTAGAACTTGATGAAAAACAATCCAAAATGCTGAAATGAATTCTAGACCACTTAATGTGTTAGGCTGGGGAAAATAAAAATACCCTATAACTTTGAAGTTTTTTACCCTTGTATTATAATTGGATAAATAAAAAAAAAAGACAGGACAAACAGTCAGAATGACATAATAATCACTCTATCCTTATAAAAAGTTTGAATTCAGATGAAGAGGGATTTTTTGGAAGGGGGGCTGTTCTGCTAACAAATGATCAATTAACCTTTAATAGCCACCAGCACTGGGTATATTGTAAGGAAAAGAGTGTCATGCTAGTGGCTTAGAAATGGTACTCCTTCTTACTGAGTTGAAAATATTTCCGTTGTTCCTAATTTTCAGGAGAAGAGAGAGCTGTGCCTTAATGTAAGGTCTAGACTGCAAAGGTCAAATCCTGTTTTTCTGTAAACCATTAGTGTCTCTGCTGAAGTCAGTTTGATTATTAAATTTATGCCACCACAATTAAGAACAGATGTAGTCCTGTGATCGCTAATATTACATGTACACCTAATGTGTCATAATTGGTAATCACTGAGGAGTATCTGTGAAGAAAGCACAAAATAGCATTTCAGTGGAGGACACAGAGGTACTAAAATAAAGTAACAGTGAAGTGAAATGACCTTTCAATCTCTTTATAAGAGACTTTTTTCATCTCTGCTTTGAGACAGGTGGAACAAGAGAAGTTAATCTATATCTGAGGGAGTCTTTGCTTCACCATAACCCCAAAATATACATGGGCTCCTCAGATGTTATGGTTGTGTTTGTTTTCCCTCCACACATCTGTGCACTTATGTCTTTTGCATGCTCAGGGTGGACTCTCATCAGCCCTTCCCTAGAGAAGGATTCATTTGTCATATAGTACAAGCAGTCCTTGACCAAAGATACAAAATGGATAAGGATTAGAATGATAAAAAAGAAGTTTCTTCTTTTCTGTTGTAGTGCAAATAAAGCTCATTGCTGGTTTACATGCTTGGCTGCTTGCCTTAACACAATAAAATCCCAACATGATCTCCCATCCTGTGTTTCAACACCAATGAGCAGATCACATCACTGAAAAAAAAAAAATCATCACTAAAAATCCTACTCAAATCTTGTCCTCATCAAGCTAAGGTATCTATGTCCTACATTTTAGCAATGTTTTGGGGATGGATTCAAGGGACGAAGATTTTCAGCCTTAGGAGCTTCTGACCAGATAGATCTCATACAGAAGGTCCAATCCTGTAATGATGAGTGAGAGATGGACTGCAGTGCTTCGGTAATTTTTTCCCCTTGGATGGACGGAGGGAAAGCCTGAACTCTACAGGGGTTCAGACACACTGAGAAACTTCATTAAGGCAATACCTAAGTGCATGCCAGCTGATCCCTTGTTACAATGTCCCTGTGTGTCCTCTTAAGCCACATGGTGTGTGCTAGTTTGCTGGCACTGCAAGAGGAAGGTTCTGGCATAGATGCTCTGCAGGAACGCTTGGGCATCCTGCTCAGTTGCAGGACAAGGGGTGCTAAATGTTGGTGTCTGCCTTGGTCTGAGTCCCCAGCTCCTGTAACACCACTGAAGGCAAGGGAGTCCAGACTCCAGCTGGCAGAGGTCCGCTGAAGCAGGTGGAGCCACCACAAATGCTGGTATCAGCCTATAATTTGACTCAAATTTTCTCCAGAGGAGAAATGACCATGTTTTCCACTCCTCACAGCTAGCCAATCTTTGCTTATAGATTTTAGTTTCTCCTTGGAGGGTGCATTTCAGCCCTGTACATATCTCACAGCAATCATGCGCACCAGAAATTGTGCTTAATCCAATAAAGGGCCCTAAGGCAGGATGGAGAGAAGAGGATTGCACTTTGTAAGGACAAAATTAAAGCCTTAATACCAAATGTACTGGGTTGAAGAGGGATGGAGGAAAGGAAGGTTCTGGTAGGATTTTTAGTTTAGAGAATTATTTTAAATTATCTACAGTCAGTGTTTTCCCAGTTGTGTGAGGTGTCTCAGTTACTGGCATTGCTGCCATTCTATATCCTATATTTAGCACACTATATGTATATGGCATACTATGGAAAATGGTTTTTATCAAAGAGTGAGACACTAATACAGGAGTGCTAAATGCCTCCTCATGGTTCAGCATGCAAATCCTCTTGTTTCTTTTGCTGCCAACACTGAAGAAAGTGATAATGATAAAGTGGCTATGAAAATTTGCAAACACTGGGTCTACAGCTTTGTTTGCTCTAGTCTCAGAAGGGTCAAACATTTCCAATGACTTCATTGGCTGAAGATGGTGTCTAACACAGTTTTTTTAACTGAGGCTCAGTCTTAATTTTCTTGTGCTCAGATTCACTAGATGTGCTTAGCAATATCAGCAGATTGAAGGAATATAATTCTTGTCCATAAATAGCTCTTACTTGCTTTGCATAGCAAATAGTTAAAAAGACATGTTTCTGAAGAGGAAAACGTTCCATTTAATAATTGATTTTTTTTACATCAAAAATAGTGGCTAAGACAGTGAGTCACCAGTAACAGCATCAGTGGCTTCTTTTCAAAGAGCTGCCATAGAGAAAACATCAGGAGTTAACCTAGTAATAAAAATTTCACAGCCCAAGCAGCTTAAATTATTCACTGGGACAAAAAAACATAACGATAAATTATAACGCTATGAATGATTGAGGGTTTCTAACAGGCACAATGTAAAAAGAAACACTTTGTGAAGCTGAGCCATTGTCAGACTAATTAAATGTATTTGAAAAGGTTCTAATATCCAACTCTGAATTCCCTCATCTCTGCAGGTGTCTTTGCAAGTTAACGTCTGCTGCCAAAACTGGTCAGGCTTGAGCTGATGTTCATATCTGTTGCTTTTTACTCAAACCAAGCCCAGGGAAACCCTGTTGGGCAGAAACTGCTTTCCCTGGGCAGGAGCAGGACACAGGAGCACTGGGTGCTGGAGTCAGCTCAACACACTCCCTCTGCGAGTGACCCTCTGTGGTGCGGAGGACTGTCTCAAGCTGGGGTGAACCTCTGTGAAGAAGGCTTCTTATTCTGCTGACTAAAGTAGGAAAAGGACTCATATCAAGAAAGGAGGGAATTTGCCCAACAAGTGTCTCAAGAGAGTGTGATGAGCTGTAGCCTTCTGCCAGTCTGGGTTGTACTCCTCACATGGAGCTGGAAGTCGGTGTTGGGGGAGAAGGAAAGATTTAGAGTGGGAATAACCCTCACATGGCTGCCTGAGAGCAGAATTCCTACTTTCAGGTCGCCCAGGAAAAAGAAAACTTAAGAAAATAGGGACTGACAGGAAATAGAAAATGTGCTATAGATTAGGATGAAAAAGAAATAATGAACAAGGCACAGGATATGTGTAACAGCTTCCAGTCTTCAAGACCAAGAAAGCTTAGGAATATTTTAGGAAAAAAGAGAAACAGGCACTTTCTGCTTAGAAATCTTCTTTGAGCTGGTCTAAAGAACTCCTAAATGATATGTTTTTTAGCATTTTCAGTGTTGAATAATATCTATTCTTCTGATCCTTGCTGTATTATAAAGCTTTACTGCTTGCATTCATGTGGTTTGGAATGATCTCCCATTCTATCTGAAATAAAGAAGATCTGTTGCTAACTTCCATGGCTGTGGCAAATGATTGTGACTTCAAAACCCTCATAAAATCTTGGGAAAGTAATTTAAAGACCTAGGAGTTTGTTTTATCATTAAGATTTTGGTTCCTGAGTGAGAACTTGGTTCTGATAATACAGAGGCAGGTTTTCCAAGGAGAACTGGTGCTAGCAGAAGCCTTCAGCTGAGGACTTAAGTAGTACCTGCAGCCATGAATATTTAACTTTTAAGCATTTACCCCTTAATGGCATTTAAACTCTGAAGTCATGTGTCTGTGTTCACTATGCAGTCTGTGGGGAGAGCTACGTCATGTCAGTTCCTGGAGATGGGGCATGCCATGGAGAGCTTGCAGCAGTGCGCACATCTGAGCTGCACTCTGTATGCAGTCCAGCTGTGGTATCTGAGTACTGCACTTGAGCTAATAAACCTTGTGTCTTCAGTAGATTTGAATAGCAGAGGTGCAGTGCTGTGCTAGGATGTTTAGCATGGGCCTGTCCCCCATGTCAGGTTGAGCCATGAGCCTGTGGGAACCAACATGTGTCCCAGGAGCACAAAAAGGGTCCCAGACACCTCAAAGGTGACACCTTACATGGATGGTATGGCAGTGAGAGCCAGCTGATGGCTGATCTGATTTCTAAGTTCAGAGGAGTCAGTCAGTTCTGTTGCACTGGGGTACATTCATGACTTGGCCAATTTGGGGAACTGGCACCTCTGTGGCCCTCATGGAAGTCCCTAGGAAGTTTTGTATCTATAGTCCAGAACTTGAAATGTGTACAGCTTGTTAGAAAGTGGTGATAGCGTGATCAAAATTTCCTACGACCCTGATTCAATCAGGGCTTTGAGATGGAGAAGTTCATTTTACAAACTCCAGAATGCAGACCAAAAAGCTTTAAAGTAAAAAAACCCCTGAAACCCACAAACAAAAAAATCTCCACTCTAAAAAAAAATCATTAAAATAAATACTACAATCTGTTACTCTGTAAACAAAGTGCCAAAATAAAAATAAACAAGGTAGAAGGGTCTTATAAAGTGACTCAGCCAAGCCCACTGCTTCCTTCTATCCTGCTTTGGTTTCAGTCATTCTGTGGCTTTACTAACGGTAGTGAATCATGCATTAGTCCTCTTTTGGCCCGTCAGCGTGATGCTGTGGTCTGCCATGGAGATTTTTTTGTCCAGACAGTTACAATTTAGGCGTCGAGGAAGAGCTGCTGTTCAATGAGAAGTGTTAGGTAATCTTAAGTATTGGTGCTGTTGTGACTTGCACATAGGTTTTAATACATTGTCCCTTTGGAAAGGCACGAGGAGCTTTGCTATTTCAGAGGCTGGTAAACGTGCTTATAGGTAGGTCTTTATCCTCCCAGCCAACTGGAGCTAACACAAAAGATAAACTGCTCTTGTCTTAAAAAGAACAATACCATAAATAAATAATGAAACGAAATCTGACATGGGTTCTAAATCTATCCATGCAGCAGTTTTTGGGTATCTAAGCAGTTTTATGCCACATCTGGAAAGTATGCTCTTCAAAAACTGCTGCCATTTAAATTTTAGTACCTAATAAACAGCCTGACCCACAACTCTATTCTTTAATGAAGCAGATGGGGCTGTTTCAAGTGTCAGCACTTGGAAATTTGTGATTGTGAGATCAGGAATAATGTGTCCCTCTTATTTGAAAGCGCACTCTGTGAAGGGGCAGGGGTGAGCAGCTGAGCCCTATGACTTGGAGGTCTCTGACCTGGACTACTGCTGACAAGTCCTCTGTGTGTGTAGGTGAGGAACCTGAAATACTGTCATTTACATGTTATAGGCATGGTGATCTCAGAAGAAGTAGCTTTATTAATTTGAATGGATGATAAAATAGACCTGGTGATGGAAAAACAGGCTCTTTGGGGAAGTGGAGGTTGTTTACTATGGCAGATGTGTGGAATGGATGCAGCCTGATGAGCAGTCATCCCAGAGCAGCGTAAGGGGATAGCAGTGGTGCTGCTGAGGAGCTGAAGGAGCATGGAGAGCCTGGCACAGGAGACTGGGGGTATGGGGGTGAGGACCTAGGCATGTGGAAGTATGACCTGGACAACTGTTTGGGATGCAGTCCTGGGGAAAACAGGGCAACAGAAGTTGGGTTTATGGACCATTAACCTTGAGTGTGTGTGATAGAGGCCCCAGGGCACTTTGTGGCGGTTGTGGGTGTGAGCATGGTCTCTGGAGGGCAATCCATGAAGGCCACAAGCAGCAGCTGGAGCAGGGCACATGTGACAGAGCCACAGGGCACTGGCTCAGGCCGTGGCAGAGAATAGTGGCTAAATTTGAGGTTGTGTGCAGCAGGCAATTAGCGGTAATCACTATGGGAGGAGTGAACTGTTGTCCTGGGGTCTTGCTCATGGTAGAGACATGCTGGATCATGGGAGTTGCTTAGCAGGATGCTGTGAGCCATGTCTGAAGGCTGGGATATTTCACTGTCAGGGGAGTGAGGGCTGATCCTGATCTGCATAAGAAAACCTTGTGTTTTCAATTGTATCATGCTTTTATTCAGGAAGGGTGGAGGCAGCAGTACTGAGCTTCATTCCCATTCATCCTGTGTCTGTGTGTTAAAGACTCTGCCATTCTTGGTCCATAAATTCCACAATGGTCTCTAACTTCTTGCCGACAGCCAAAAAGTTATCTGCTGAATCAAGGCTTCTGTACTGAAACTTCCAGGAAAGCAAGGGAACAACATGACATGTCTCACTGAAATGGCTTGCCAATTCTGAGCAGCCAATTAAAAGGAAACATCAAGACAGAGAGCTGCTTAGTGCAGAGCTGGATAGGCGAGGCTGAGAAAGTAATTTCCCCCAAAGGCTTGCTCTTGTGCTGGCTTTGTTCCAGTACCTGCCTTTAATGTTAATATAGACAATGAAAGCAGACAGACTAAAATTCTCCTTTAATATACTACTCCAAGTACCCCCACAGTGTAGTCCAGATGGTATTAGTGTGGTTATTTGCTTTGCAGCTGCTGTTGGAGATTTTCACTTTTTTATACCATGCAAAGTTCAGGTCAGCTCTGCTGAACAGGATGGTAATGTGGCATGGACTAACGCTGGCATCTGCTGCTCCTTCAACTTCTCAGACCCCATACTCAGAGGGACAGGTTCTGGGGAGCTGTAGGTCAGGGCAGAACCAGGGGCAGGGGAGCAGGAAAATCAGACCAGCTTTAGGAGGGGGGATGTTGGTATCTGGATGTGCTGGCACCTAGGGTATTGGGAAAAAAGGGGTTGGGACAGCAGGAGTGCAGACAAGACCTCCACTGCTGCAAAGAGCATGAGAAATCCCACTCCTGTGCTTAAATTAGTCAATCCCTTCCCACCCCTTCTTTCACAGCAAGCCCTTTCCCTTCTTGAAGTCTTTCTGTCACAGCCTTCCCATTCAGGTGAAACAAGAAGAAAGATTTTTCTCTTAAAATTCAGGAGAAGTGTCAAGTTTTAGCTCCTGGCAGAATAAAAAGTGCCAGACAGTGGCAGGGCAAATGTCTTAGAGAAATCATATTGTTTCTAGAACTGTAAAAGTGCTACAGACAGCTCTGTATAGAGGGAGCTAAAATGTATGCTCAGGAAAGGCACTGAAAAGGCTGCACCACAGCAGTGCATGCACATCACTGCCTGATGCTAGATGGACACAGATGGGCCATCTATGTGGCTCAGTCCTGCTCTTCCCATTTTCCTGACCTCATGAGGATGAGGGCTGAGCTTCCAGGGACTCCTCTGACCCTCCTTCTTCCTCTGTTACCACACCCCCCGCCCCGGGCCTCAGGGGACCATAATGACAAGTATCATGCAGTTTACAGGCAGCAACTGCTGTCATGATAACTGTGTGCTAATATCCTTTGCATTGCCCACTGGACACCATCCTGAATCTGCTTCAGCGCTCATTGCCTGTTACCAGCTATTTCTCTTCAGTGGCGTGCAAAAGCAAAGCACTTGCCCAGCACTCTATCAGATGACTTCTCATCTCCTCTCAGCAGAACAACCTGGGCTTGAGGTTTCTTGAAGGAAGAGATCTTTGTGTTGCACTGGGTGGAGAGCCATGGACCCATGCTCAAAAATCCTCATCATCCTGTTGAGTAAAAACTTCTGGATGAATAAAATAATGCACTGATTCCTATCTCCTGGTCATCTGCAGGGCTCTAATGAAGTCAGGGGACTTTAGCTGATTTATCCTAGCTGTGGTTCTATTCCAAATTCATTTGCATGGTTAAGACATCAAGAGAATTATATCCTGATAAAGAAACTGTATATACTGCTACAGTGGCCTCTCTTGTGTCCTCTTGTCTGCCTCAGAGAGCCTGATTCCTCTTTATGCTGGGGAGATGGTGTATGAGGTTAACTAATGAATAGACCTGACTTGCATTTCTTTTTTTACATGCTGAGGATGTGTGTGATTCTGCAAGGACTCCCAGGATTTATCACTGGAAGACTTAATCTCTTTTGCAATGTTTTAAATGAACCTTCTGCATCTTGGATGATGCTTGCAACAAAACTCCCATCTCCTGGAACAGTTCTGCAGAACACTGCCTAACTCCTTGCTCTGAGTGCGAGAAAGCTCAGCCCTGAGCCTCTTCAGGTGGCTGGCAGAGATCACACCAGTCAGGAGCTGGGGCAACAGAGAGGCGCTTCAGGCTGTAGCTACAGATCACTGAACTTATGGAACATATCTAGACATATGTGAGGTTAATGGACAGCAAAACTCACTGTATTTCTGCAGTAGATTCACTCTTTTTACTGAAACTAGATTCCAGCTTCCCAGATTCAAAGGCTTAAAAGTGGAGGAATTGAATGTACTGTAAAAGTGAACTCAGTCTGGCCCCTGCTTTCTGCTGAGCCGTCTCCTTCCCAGAATTTTAGTTGGAATGAGGGAGAAGGGTACGGACCTTTTTATATCCCTCTTCATTCAAAGGATCTGCTTTTACTGTTACACCTTTTTTTTTTTTTAAACAAAACCAAACCAAAAAAAAGCAAGTTATAATTTTTTATGGTGCTTTCTTGTGAGGAAAAGGTTTATAAGACTGAGCTGAGTGCACTCAAGATATGTACTGGCCATACCCAGTCTGGGGAGAGCCTGCTTCCCTCTCGCCCCCTCGTTCTGTTGAGAAAGCTTCTGTTGAATAGTTAGGTACTAAACGTTCCCCACATGAGTGATCCTGGGATCGCCAGTTTGAGTCCATTACTTTAGTGGTAGTTATTAATCAGTAATGAACCATACAGTTAGCATAGCTAATTGAAGGTGAGGCAAGAGGTTCTTTTAATATTATTATTTTTCCTCCATTTGCTTTCAATACATCTTTGTTCCTCAATGAGGTCTGATAGTAGTTTTAATTACCTCTGAGAATAATAACTTTGTCTTTGTCTGAAGCAGTTTCCCTAGAGATGAGCAATGTTATATGTTTGGGTCTCTGAAGGAAGCTGAGGTTGGCAGGGATGGTAAATTCTTGTTACCCAGTGAAACCTTGGAGTAGTAAATTTTTAAAACTATTTCCATTCTGGCCAATCTGTTTTAACTTTCTGTCTACTGTAAGTATTTCTCCCCCTGTTATCTGGGTGCCACACACAGAACAGTGTAAGTTGA